>NC_083243.1:35066920-35372129 GCF_032191835.1 Heteronotia binoei | reverse complement strand
TAGATAACAGTGGATCAATTCTCCATTATACCCTATGGGAATTGATCTCCATAGGGAATAATGAAGTGCCCAGCAGACATTTCCCACCTCTGCTTTCTGATGTCCCTAAAGCAGGGGGAGGGCCTTCAAACAGGGGGATCCCCTGCCCACACCTGGGGATTGCCAGTCCTAGTGGGGGGTATCTGACCTTCTGAAATCAGATAATGAAGTAGAGTAAGAACCAGACCTTGAATTTCGCAGGAGCTCACAGGAGTGCAGCTCCTGAACCTTTCTAACAGCCCCCCTCCTCCTCCCCACCTATCTTGTCCATTGAATAGTAGGTACAGATGCATAACAATCTCTGGAATAGGAGAGTGGCCAGCCAACCACCCCTAGCAGCCAATTAAGGGTAGTGAGGGCTTTGAGAGCCACACAATATGTGGGAAAGAGCCACATGTGGTTCCCAAGCCACAGTTTGGCCACTCCTGCCCTAGACGATCCGGAGCAGTGGCAGCTATTTAAGGCCACTGGCTGCTCCAGGGCTGAAGGGGGCAGGAGAAAAGGAAGGTGTGTGGCGGGGGGATGGAGTGGTTGGGTGTGGGTGCTTGGAAGAAGAGTGCTGTCTATGGCACACCCTTCAAGGTCCCACCTCTTTCTCCAACAGTCCTAAATCTTGCAGTGCAACCAGTGAAGCTAGTTGGGAAACATACATCTCAACTATCCAGGAAGGACTGGCCCATTTTATCAAGCCTGTCCCTAGAGAAGAATCTGGGAATCTGTAGATAGGTGTGTTCTAGGGTTCTCAATTAAAAAAATCTTTTATAGCTATCACAAATCTCTAGTTCCCAAGGTTCCTTGGGGAGAGTCAAGGCAGGTTTTAGATTGGTTAAATGTAGAGTGTAGCTCTGATTATTAAAAGGCACATTAAGGGTAAACCTATACCTCTGTGTGTGAAACAGAAAGAGAGAGAGTTGCACATTTGATCTCTGCTGGTCGTGTTGTGCCAGCCTACAGCCTTTGCTAATTTCTGCCTGCCTGTGTAACAGTGTACATGGACTTATCAGTCTGGTTGACAATGGACTCAATAGGGTTGAATGGATTTCCCCCATTCTGTTCCCGTATTATTCTGAAATTTTGCTGTGCCCCACAATCTGTTCCTCCGAATTCCAGTTTAACTAGGAGCATTTCTGAAATAGATTATTGGAATATGTGCCTTAGGTTCCTTCTGTACTTTTCTATCTCCCCTCCTTTTGTACTACCGTTCACCTACAAATGCATGCACATGTATTAAAACAGCAGTCTTGATATGACCGTGTGCATAATTCCACTGAGTTTCTTTTTGTGCTGCGGTTTTACTGATGTGCACATGTGCCGCTGTGAACATGCAAAACACACCAATCAAATCTGCATGCAACCACACAGGCAATGAAGACGAGGGAAATGGTTCTAATGAACAGAAGGAACTAAACGATGTGGTATACCCTGCACATAAAGTCCTCTGAACCAAATTTTAAGAGGGGGGAAAAAAAATCTGTGGAAGATTCTGAAGATATCATTTCCTGTTTGGAGACAGGACTAAATGATTTGGGATCTTCAAAATCTGAGAAGCAATGAATGATGTTTATATTCCCTGGGAATTAACATGAGTTAATTTGGGATTCTCCAGTGCTCCACTTTTCTTGTTTATAAAGAAATACCTCCGAGTGCCCTGTCTTCTTCTGCTTCCCACGGTGATTAAGTGGCTGTAGCAGGAGTTCCAGACACCCCTCTTTGTTTTGCCAATTAAGGACCCAGGGGGGAGAACATGATTTCAAGGGTCATGTACTTTTCAGAGAGCCACACCAACTTCTGCTGTAAAATCTGGCCATCCTTACATGACCGGGAACTCAACCGTGTAAGGGCAGTTTAACCTCATTTGACCTTTCAGAACCATCTTATTACAACACAGGGGAGAGTGCCTTAAGTCAACGGTCCAATGATTTCTGCAGATCAGGACCAAGGTGATAATTCAGGAAAGACACATCTAGTGGCTTAATTTCATCGTTACTATAGTGCTGTCACAGTAGCACTAACCACCACCCCCCCAACAAAATAAATACACAGACTGTATAACTTTTCCAGAAGAGCTTGTTTGATCCAACAGATTTTACTCCGTGAGACAGGCTTTACTGTGTTTGTGCAGTGTCTCCCCCCCTTTTAATCTCCCCCTGAGGAGTATTAATTCAAAGCAATCACAAGATGCCCAACCCTTCCTGCTGCTACTTATTTCTCCTTTACATTCCCTTACTCTGTCTCCCCTAGACCAAACGCTTGTATCTGGGTTGGCTCACTTGCGTTTATTCGAACCCAGGGGCTGCCTCTGAAACAAACAAGCAAACAAAAAAATTGAAAGCCATTTGATCTGGGGAAATGCATGGGAGACAGTGTGTTTCACTGCTGGGGAGTTCAGTTTCGTTCTTGCTGCCTTCTGTCTGTACCAAGCAGGGAGAGCAGAGCACTGTATAAATAGCCAAGCCTGCGTGCTACATCCAGTTGGAGGGATCCAAGCATTCTAGAAGGAAGGAAGCAGAAAGAGAAGCATCCAGCCAGACACACCAAAGTAAAAATGATGTATATTTCAGACTTAGTCACTTGAGCAATCAGGAGGGGAGTGAGCTTGAATGGATTACAATAATACTTGAGCAAGACAGCTGGCATCTGTAAAGAACTGTCATCAACAGAGAAGGAAAAGAACAGGAGATAATGTCATTGTTTTCACAGAAGCTAAAAACTGAAGGGCTGGTCCTTTGAGAAAGGGGAGAGCTGAAAAGGTCGATGGCTTAAACTTTTTAAAATCTTCTATACGTGGAATGGGTGAGTGTTAAGACTATTTTTCTTATCAGCATGGGTTGGGGGGGGGGAATTGCATGGTTCTGGTTTCATGTGCACACTATCTGAATGCCTTCATTGCCCTTTAAAGATTTTTTTTTTGTCAGAGTTGTCCACCCCCCCCCCCCCATTAACACCTTTTAGCTTTTCCTGTAGCAAGTCCTCAGAAAGAACTATGCAAAGATGTTGCAAGATTGGAAGTCACTGGACATGATTGGTTGGACATGCCAACCATTTTAGACTGAAATATTAGGGTGCATTTAATAGGGGGTAAGTCCCATGCAATTCAGTGGGACTTGTTCCCAAACATACTTGCATTGATTCAGAATGTGTGATTCTTAAAATAATTTCTTCTTAGTATTTGTTATATGCCATCACCAAGATCTTGCTTTACGTTTGATTGTTACACTAGTTAGAATTCAAGGGATGGATATTTCAAATGCTGGTGAAGTGAACGAAGTCTCTTGGTCAGCCTAAAGTTTCTTAATGGCCTTGTAATGATGTGTGTCTCTGTGTGTTTTCAACTTGAGCTATTGCATGGGTTTTGCTAGCACTTCGAAGCAAGATACAAATGGTACCTTCTGAAGAATCTGGATGGTTGAGAAAGATGTTATGAGAAAGATGTTCAGTATTTTAAAAAAACAACCTCTGTAGATTTCGGTTGCATTTCCATCATTTCTGAAGGAATATATTTTAATGGGATTGTAACATGTGAATCTTTTAATATTGTCTTCAGAATAACGGCTTGGGTATTAAGAAGGGGGCAGCAGAAATATTTTCTTTTTTTTTTTAAAGAAAAGGCAAAGAGAATATTTGTTTCTGGAAAGCAATTAATTTCAATGCCAGCTTACATTTTAGCATGCTGGCAGAAGAAAAAAAAATTAAATAAAACCTAGGAATGTATGCATCCTTAATTAACATTAGATAGAGCTATTATCCTTTCCTTCACTACATATTAATTTGGCAGCCTAGCTCATGGAACAGTTCAAGCTAACTCATGACTGAGGCAGGAAAGAAGGTGTGACGGTAGCACAGAAAGAGTTCAGCAAGCAAACAGTTGGATTAACGATAAAGTATAAGGACAACAACAAGGATCCATAAGCCAACTGAATCACATGCGTATATATGTATGACAACAGGAAAAGAGATCTGCATTATGCTTTCATTTTCAGTTAGGAAAACAGTTCTCTGTAGTTAAGACAGAGGATGGGTTTGTTTGAGTGTCACTGTTTTGATAATAGAGATCTATTTGACAGTTGACCAGACAGATTCAGCTAGAATGTCGAACTGAAATGTCTTTGGTTCCACTGAAGTTTTCAGATTGTGATCACATCTTAACTACCCATATTTTTAAGAGAGTTGTAGCTGTGCGTCTGGAACTCACATGCAAGCAAACGTGCTTATAGGGTCACACAGACTTGCTGTGTGGTCCTAATCATCTTTTCTTAGAATTGTCCCATTGTGTTCACTGGATTTGTTCCACAATAAGTGTATTTAAAATTAGCTATCAGTGGACTGCTGTGTGATTTTTTTAAAAAAAGTTCATTAAAACACTAGTTTAATAAGAGACCAGAGTTGTATGGAGAAATGTCCCAAAACCCTTCAGTAAAAATAACTTTCTAAATTCCGTCTTCCACCCTGATGTCTTAATTTCCATCCAAAGTATTTTAACAAGCTTTTGAAGCCTAAACAAATTATCCAGCACTTCAAGATGAAACTGGACACAAAGCAGGCATCCAAATTATTAATATCAAAGTCTAAGATTTTGCAGCACACAGCTTTAATTTTTGGTTGCATAATTCAAAATTTATAATTTCATTTTGTTTTCCTGGAAGCTAATCCAATGAAAAGAAATTCCATAAGCTTTAAAATCTGCGATTTGCCATGGACCTTGAAGTCATTTTCCAATTGATAATATTAAGCAAGTAACAGCTTGCAAACCAGGAAGCTTAACAAACTTTAATAAGACTAATTGAGAAGATGACTCTGCCAACCTTCAGTAACTTGGTGCAATTTTTTTCTTTTCAGTTTGGATTTATAAAGCAAAAATAATATGTGTACCTCTCTAGTAGCTACAAGTATTAATTAGCTTAACTCAAGAGCTTTTCCTTTTTGAAGTGCGTATCTATTTAGGTTTAAAGAGATTTGAGACAAATAACCCTAGAGAATCAGAGAATTCACACACCGCTTGTCCTGTTTTATTACATGGCTGTACAGAAAGATTATGATTTTCTCGATGAGCTTCAGCATCAAACAGAGAATGGGCAAATATATTGCTGCATTATATTTAGAGAAGATTTGATTCTTTAACACATTGGTTATGGACATTCTGCAAATTCTTCCATATTATCGATACACTTTTATAGTTCCCCCTACGTATTTTACAATTACAACTACATTTTCTGAGAAAATATGGTGTGAATGGAGAGGACAAAATTTGGCTCAATATTATGGGACTGATATGGTCCTCTTGCACAGTTTGGCTTCCCTCAAGTACAACTCCCCATGCATGTGAAGGCTATCAGTGGGGGAAGGATGGTCCCTCCCAACCTGAACAGCCCAGGCAAGCCCAATCTTGTCAGATCTCGGAAGCTAAGCAGGATCGGACTCTGGCAAGTGCTTGGATGGAAGATCTCCTTGGAATACTGGGAAGTGGGTGCAGGCTTTATTTGACATTATATCCCTGAATATCCTTCAGGCCCCCAGTAGGGGTCAGTCACCAAAGGGTGCCATGACTTCCTGGTGCACACGCACATGCTCACATGCACATATAACTACAAAAATACAAAAACACAATCGTGAAAGGATGGTTGCCAGTAGGGGACTTTTGTGCATGAAGCATGAGAAGGGACAGAGAGGGCATGGCAGGAGACTAAATTATCCCCTCCCTATATTCTCAGAGTCAGTGGCACTTTCAGAATAGACTGATTGGCTGAGAGAATGTGTTGTCTTCCTGTGACTCACTGGGTGAAATCCAAGAGAAGAGCCAGGAAAACATTGCTTCATGGGTGGCTGCTGCCCGAGAACTGCACCCCGACAACCATAGCAGCCAGCATTCCCTCCATCTGTGTACAAGGAGCCGCTTATTAACCCAGGAAGCCCCACTCAGCAGCCATCTGGAGCTATGTAGGGTCTTGCACTGCCCCTTGCCCATTTTAAGATGACAGCTGTTATAGTCTCTTTAGGATGTGAACTGCTCCACTCAGTAGGTGGGGGCAGGTTAGAAGGAACATTGATTGCAACACAAGGGTTGCACACCTCTCCATTTGTGATCTGTATTTGCTAGTTCCTACACGTGATCCCAGACCTGGGCCATGGTGACAAGAGATCCACTTCCTTCGCCCACTTTGTAGTAGGTGCATTTAGGGACGTGAATTTCACCACAGACAGGTTTGATAGTTGAACTTACGGTGATCAAAGGTGTTGATCAAATGTGAGCCAGTCACCCTGTGGACTTGGTTGACCCTGAACAGCTGCAAAGCCTGCTGAAGAATTTTGCTTTTTTCCTCCCCAAACTGCATATGCGCAAAGACACTGTTGTCACAAACTGATCAGCCACCATTATTGTTGTAAGAAATTACTTAGATTAGTTACTTAGATGAAGAGTGGGATGTTATTACAACACAACATTTATTTATGACGGACTTATATGATTTGTAGCAAAATAAAACAGAAGTCTAGTGGCATCTTCTAGTGGTTATTATTCCAGGAAATTATTCCAGTGTGAAAGTTCATGTTAGAATAAAATGTTATACCGCTTTCTCACACAGCTTACCTCGCAGTCACAATCCTGTTCCCTCCGCAGTGTCCGGTCGGATTTCCCACCATCTGCGCCGGAGTTACAGGAAGTGCCGCAGCTTCTGTGTAGCAAATGTAAACTGGGTTTCAGCGGTTTACGTTTGCTACACAAAAGCCACGGCACTTCCTGTAACACCGGCGCAGATGGTGGGAAATCCAACCGGACGCTGCGGAGGGAACAGGATTGTGACTGCGAGGTAAGCTGTGTGAGAAAACGGTATTAGTCTTGAAGGTGCTTCCGGACTTCCATTTTATAGGATTCATGACTGATTTGGCTGCCCATTTAAACAATTGCCTACTGAGCGGAACAGTCATACATCAAGGATTTGAGGGTGGTGGGACTCAGTATGAGAATGTATATGCATAAAAAGCCAATTGTGCTGTATTGCATGGTTAGGAAGGCTTCAGTCTTGAGCCAATAGGGTAGTTGTGGTATAAGTATTTTAATAAATAGATAAGCTTTCTTAGTGGAATAGCAGGATAGGGAACAGATCAAAACCTTGTGTTTGGACGTACACATGTACACTCCAGCAGCTTGGACCTCAGTCTTTGCTCCCATTTTTGCTGCACCTCTTCCACTGTGGAGAGAATTCTCTTCCATGCAGTGCTTTCCTCCAGCACTAGGTTTATCTGTAGCTCATCTGGAGATGTTGCTCTTGACCCAGCTGAAGTGTTTAGCTGCAGAAGAACACACTCTGTGATGGAGAATTGTCTTCCAAGGGGAAATGGGTGCAGGATCCTGGTCAGTTGTCTGCAAGAAGCCTGAATATGCATCCATACAAATGTATGACTGCAAGCTCCACCACCTGGCTGAGAGTGCTGTAACCACTATGCTGGTTTGTTGTAGCAGTTAAGTGCGCAGACTCTAATCCGGGAGAACCAGGTTTGATTCCCCACTCCTCCACATGCAACTGCTGGCATGACCTTGAGTCAGTCACAGTTCTTGAAAGAGCTGTTCTCTCGGGAGCAGTTTTCTCAGAGCTGTCTCAGCCCCATCTACATCTCAGGTTGTCTGTTGAGGGGAGAGGAAGGGATTGTAAACCACTCTGGGACTCTGAGTGAAGGACAGGATATAAATCCAATTTCTTCTTCTTCTTCTCCTCTTCCTCCTCCTCCTTCCCACTGCCTCATATACATCCCTATGAAGGTTTCATTTGTTCCTAGGAGCTCCCAGCAAACCTTCAACCATACTTTGAGAATATTACCAGATTTCACACCCTTTCCTGTTTCTGTGCTGACCTGCATGGCTCAGGCTAGCCTAATCTTCTCAGAAATCAGATGCTAAGTAGGATCCATCCTTGGTTAGTACTTGGAAGGGCTGAGGAAGTCCAGGGTTGCTATGCAGAAGCAAGCAATGACAAACTCTCTCTGATCATCTCTTTTCATAAAACCCTACATGCTTGCCATATATCAGCTGTGACTTGATATTGCTTTCCACCACCACTTGTTTCTTCTTGTGGTTTTGAATTCTCCTTTTTTTACATGGAACTGGAAAACCTCATGTTTGTGTTTGATCACATCAGATTTTCTGAATTAAATGTGTTTTTGAATTGTTGAGGTGTGTGTGTGTGTGTGTGCATGAATGGCAGTATGGCACCAAAATGAGGTTGAAATTGCAGTAAAATAATACAAAAATCCCTAAAAGATAAAAGAGAGAGAGGAGGAAACACCAACAATAAAAATGGATGGAGCAAAAAGGCACACACAGGCAACATATGAAAAACACTTTCCTGAAAAATTGCATGCCCATTGCTACTATCGCCTGCCTAAGATTCATCCACTGGCACATTTCTACATACAGAAGGATTTTTGCCCACATCCTCTGGCTTTCTCACCCCCCTTTCCCACTACAGGTCATAAAGCCTCTCAAAGTGATGCTGCTGAGAAATATGAAATGCTTTCTCTCAACTTTTATTTAATAGAATCATAGAGTTGGAAGGGACCCCAGAGTCATCTAGTCCAACCCCCTGCACAATGCAGGAAACTCACAAATACCTCCCCTTAAATTCACAGGATCTGCATTGCTGTCAGATGGCCATCTAGCCTCCAAGGAAGGAGAGCCCAACACCTCCTGAGGAAGCCTGTTCCACTGAGGAAAAAATATTTATCTTTTTTTTGGGGGGGGCTACACAAATTGCAAGGCATAATCTTGCCCCCACCCCCAAGAAACACCAGCAATCTTAAGAAGAAAGACATTCACAAGGAGGGGTGGACCAGCTCTTCAGTTTACCAGGAGATTTTGCTTCAGGCTGGATGGCTACTGTTGGCCAAAGGCAAGCTAAATTGAGCTCGAGTTGCTGGTAATAATCTAGGGGCCCTTTAGACACACAGAGCAGCAGCATTTGAGGAGACAGTGGGCAAGCCTACACCATTACTGTCATTGCTCACTCCTGGGCTGTTTTAACATCCCGGCCCTTTCCTGCTCCTGGATTATAATTTATCTAACTGATGAATTCAGTTACAATCCTTTTAAAAAATGTTTTCTGCAGAGGAAACTAAATGCTGCCTTATACTGAAGAAGATATTGTCTCCTCAGACTGGCAGCTGCTCTCCAGGGTCTCAGGCAGAGATCTCTCCCATCACCTACTGCCTGGTCCTTTCTAACTGGAGATGCCAGGAATTGAGTCTGGGTCCTTCTGTGCGCCAAGCAGAGGCTCTACCACTGAGCCACAGCCCCTCCTCACACCATAGCAACAAATAAATAATCTCAGGGATCACTAAACACAAAACAAATTATATTTAAATAATGGAAGGCACTGGAAAACCACGATGTCTAGCCAGGGTCCTATGAGGACTCAAACCAAGAAACTGTGTTTTGTTTAAAAAAAAAATGAAAGTGTTGGGGGGGGGGTGTCAAGGTGGACAGGATACTGCATGATTCATAGAACCAGTAGCTGTTCAAGCCCCAGTCTGCATTGCGACCATGTGGCAGAGAGGAGAGCTTTATCTTGTCCACCCCACTTCCATGGCTGGGCAATAAAAATAAGATTCCCTTTGCATTCTGGTTGCAGGAAACTCACAGCCAGCCCTGGAGAAACGTGTCTTGGCTCTTTAATAGAGGTCTAACATGTAGGAAACTGCAGTGGAAGTTCCTAACAACATGGGAGGGGGTAAAACTGGTAAATAACATCCCATTGAACCTCTATTAACAGGAGAAGGTATTTTTGTTGAGGCATTGGCAACTGTACCTTGCACTGGTATTAGCCTGAGAGGGACAGGATTTGCACCCTATTTCTATCTGACAAACACTGCGAAGGTTTCACTCCAAGGAAGGCAAGTGCCTCTAAGGTTAAGGAGCATCATGCCTTTCCCTCACCACTGAGCCAGCAGCCTCTCCCCATCTATGGATCACTAATGAACCAGTTTGGTGTAGCGGTTAAGAGTGTGGACTCTAATCTGGAAAAACAGGGTTTGATTCCCCATTCCTCCACATGCACCTGCTGATGTAAGGTTGCCAGGTCTTGCCTGTCTCCTGTGTGTGTGTGGGGGGGGGGGATCATAGAACTTTCCCCCCAAATGCTAGAGTGTCCCCTCATGACGTGCCTGGCACGATAACGTCACTTCTGTCGGTGGTGTTCTGGGGAGAGGCTCCCCTCTGGTCAGTTCTGTGTGGGCAGATCGGAGGCCCCGAAATTAGGAAAATTCCCGCCCCTGGTAGGAGGCTGGGATCCCAATGCTGATGTGACCTTGGGTCAGTCACAGTTCTTGAAAGAACTGCTCTCTCAAAAGAGCTCTCTTAGCCCCACCTGCCTTACAGGGTATCTGTTGAGGGGAGAAGAAGGGAAAGGAAATCGTAAGCCGCTCTGGGACTCCTAGTGAAGGGTGGGGTATAAATCCCACCCTTCTCCTCTCTCTTCTGATGGTTCAAGGAATCCAGTGGAACTTTCATAGCTTGCAGATGTGCTTGAACCCCAGCACCATCTCTGTGCACTAACCCAGAAACATTTGTGTAGTAAGCTGGAACCCTTACATAGAAAGTTGTTTACAATAAATCCCCCGGAAAAAAGTCAAGTTACAATTTGCCATAGCTCATTAGGTTTAGCCGACACAAGTTATTAGCAATATATCAGATCTCTATAAGCTGTGTTTCCACCACACTCTGTTGTAGCCAAAGAATAAGCCGCCAGAATGGGGTTATTTATTTTCTTTTACTGAATTTATATCCTGTCCTTTCCTTAAGCAGGCTCAGGGCAGGTTTCATCATATCTGTACAACAATAAAAAATACAACATTAAAATTCCACATTAAAACATCCAAAAGTTGAACAACCATAGTGTTGTGCATATGTGACTCTGTGTTTCATGTGGATTGTTCATTCCTGCCTGGCTCATTGGAGCCTTAAGGACTGGACTTGGGAACAATGGGAAGCAGGATCCAAATCTCTGCTTCCCCGGTCCAATCACTGCTGGTTCAAATGACCCAACAGTGTTCTAGCGTGGGAACTTTGGAGTGTATATAGTTGGCCTTGTTGGCCCAGTTTAGCAGTCTTAGCCTATCCGTTACCATGCTGTAACCGAATAAAGAGCTTTGATCATTGCAACCCAGCCTTTGCATGCATCGAATCCACTATTTAACACTGCCTTGACAGCTACAGTTACAGTTGATCAATCAGGGCCCTGTAGGGTTGCCAATCCCCAGGTGGGGGCAGGGGATCCCCTGGTTTGAAGGCCTCCCCCTGCTTCAGGGTCATCAGAAAGTGTGGGGGGGGGAGAGGGAAATGTCTGGTGGGCACTCCATTATTCCTTATGAAAACTGATTCCCATAGGGTATAATGGCGAATTGATCTGTGGGTATATGGAGCTCTGGGGGGGTGCTGTTTTTTGAGGTAAAGGCACCAAATTTGCCTCTCCTCAAAACACCCTCCAAGTTTAAAAAAGATTGGACCAGCGGGTCCAAGTCTATGAGCCCCCAAAGAAGGTGCCCCTATCCTTCATTATTTCCAATGGAGGGAAGGCCTTTAAAAGGTGAGCGGTTCCTTTAAATGTGATGGCCAGAACTCTCTTTGGAGTTCAATTATGCTTGTCACACCCTTGCTCCTGGCTCCACCCCCAAAGTCCCCAGATATTTCATGAATTGGACTTGGCAACCCTGGGGCCCAGGGGGAGGCCTAATAACAAGGAGATGCCCACTTCCTCAACTGATGTCATGAAGAGGACATTTTCTTTTCCATGGCTATACTCAATGGGATCCTCCCAAATCAATGGTGCCCTTGAGTTCACCCCCTTATTTTCTCCCATGAGTGATTACTGTTTGCTCCTAAGAAGAACAATGGAACACTGTGATTGGGGTTAAAATAAACAAGAATCTTAAAGACTTTAGTCTTTTATTCCAGCATAAGGTTTCATGGCAGAGGCAGGCAATGGCCAACCACCTATGAGCATCTCTTGCCTTGAACACCCCAAGGTGTCACTGATGGGTGCAGACACGGAGGGACTTTATTTGTAGCTGCAATGGAGACACTGCCGTCAGATGGATCACGGCTTCATAGCAGAGTCCTAACAAGATTGGGGAGGAGGTGGGGAGAAATAAAGCCCTGTCCCATCCTCTGAATACAAGCTTTCCCATTCTCAAGAAAGAAAGAGAGGGAGGGATGTCGAGCAATTCAGTCAAACCTGCAGGGCAGCAGAGAGTGGATTGTGGGAGAATTTAAATTGGCGCGCAGATGAGGAGCCCTGGGGAGGAGGAGGAAGATGCTCTCATCCCCTCTGCATCTTCCCCTACTTAGTGCTGTTTGGGCTGTGGCGGAGAAAGCATCCAGTGTGGCTCCCCAGAGTTAGTTGCTCAGCAACCGGAATCAATTAATATGCTCTGCAGAAAGAACAGGGGAAGCCCAAGCTGCAGGCAGTGAGAAGGTAGGGCAGCTGGAAGCTCCTTTACCTTGGAAATTGGCCCCCCTCCCTTTCGCTCCGTCTTTGTGGAGTCGGGTTCTGGGGGTCATTTCCCTTTGGAATCCAGAGTCTGAACTCCACCCCACCTCCCAGAGTGATTCAGACAAATAGCCCGTGGCCTTTCCTTCTCCGGATGGGGAGATTTTTCCATTACACTGAATGTGGGAACCTCTACTGCTCCAACGCAAAGAGAGAATTTGTAACGCCTGACCTAATACAGGTTAGGGAAAGGGGAAAAGAGGGAAGGCTGGGGAGAGTCACTTGCTCTGCCAAACTGAATTACAAAACCGGTGCCAAATCAGTTAGCGGAAAGTTTGTCACAAGAGAACGTGCAGGTAGAAAAAAAACCCGCACTTGCAACAGCGTGCAGGAGAAGGCTTTTTCTGTTTCCTTTTTGGATAGCTACTTCAGAGCTTTAGTAAGATCCTTCTCTTTCTCTTTCTCTCTCTGTCTCTCTCTGTCTCTCTCCCCCGTTTCCCTTGGAGTCTTTCGGATGACAGCTCAGCTCTGGGGATGAAGAACTTCTCTAAGCTGATTGGAAATGGCATGGCAGGGCTGAAGCTTCACTGGAGGAAATAAACCTCCCGACGAGGAAAATACCATGTACTGTAAGGCTCTGACTTCTGGTGACAAATGCAAGTCTAGAGAAAACTTGTCCACTCGGCTGGGAAGGATGGGTTGGACAATCTTCACCCATTCCAAAGGGCGCCTGGATGCCGTGCTGAGCTTAATCTCTGCAGCGGGCTTGGTGATTTTCTCCTCCTGATGCACTGTCTGGTAAGGCCTTTTCTCTCTCCCCACAGAGAACACTATTGCTGGTTCACTGGTTTTCGTTTGCAAGAGAAAATGGGCAGAATGATGCTTGAGCCTTCCTCCTGATCCCAGGGTCCAGATCCTCACCAGTTGTCACTTTAATCTTCTACTGATTTCTTCTTTTTAAAAAAAAAAAATGGTGGGGCTATACTTTGTTATCTGTTTTGATAGGGAATGTGAGATTATGGATCTTATTCTGCCCATTCCTTTTATATGGGTAAGTTGCTTTGGTTTCGGTGGGACTTACAGATGAGTAACTTACTTGCATGACTGAAAGTGAAGTTTGGTTGTTTCAATCTACGGTCAGGCTAAGGCGACTGTTAAAGATTTCTCTGTGTGCTAACAGATACTTTACTTACCTTTAGTTATTTGGTTCTACTGTGTCCGACAAAAGGAGTTTTGAATCATGGAAGCTTACTCCCTGAGTCTCTTGTTGGTCTTGAAGGTGCTACTGGGCTTAAATCTAATTGTTTTGCTGCAGACTGATATGGCTACCCTATGAAACTTTATTTATCCTGGTTTTAAAAAATATATATACTGGCTTGCTTGGACTTCCAATATGTCAAACTTGGCTTCTACCGATGGTTAGAAGAGAAAGAAAGTTCAGGGAGAGAAAAAAGTTCATAACAAAGAGCCAGTTCCCTAGTCATTTTCTCTGCACGGTCATCTTTTTGGTACTGGTAGGCCAGCAAACACACAGGGAAAGCATTGTGTGAGAAAATGACACACGTATTTACCTTTGCAACGATTTCCACAAATGTTGCAGCACCTTGTGATGCCTCTGGGATTGTGGTGAAAATTGCTACAAAGAAATTACTACTTTACGTATACGCAATACTTTCTCCATGTACTTGCAAGCATGGGATTGCATGGGTGGAGAAAAAAAATGTCCCTCCGCCCCCCCCCCCAAAAAAAGTCCATGAACCATCCTAAGTTTAGCCAATCTTTTCAGCAGCCTATTCCAATTCCTGTTATTTTCTACAAGAGACTGAAGGGAATTTTCTTAGGCTGCAGTTCTGAGTAGTTTTACTAAGTCCCATTGTGTTCAAAGGAACTTCTGAATAGATGTGTTTAGGATTAAGCTGACAGTTTAATTTGAGTAATGAAATATATCATTCACAGCAGAAAAGGTGCTGCTGGACTTTTGCCCTTATTTGTGGCAGGGTATGAGCTTGTGTGAGTCACTGGTCACTTCTTCAGATCTGAAGAAGTGACCAGTGACTCATTAAAGCTCACATCCTGCCACAAATTTTGTTAGTGTTTAAGGTGCTACTGGACTCTTGCTCTTTTCTACTGCTGCAGACAGACTAACACAGCTACCCATCTTGATGTGTAATTCACAAAACATGACTACAGTATGAGTTCAGTGCTCCCGAATGTTTCTGAACTCCTCAGACAAAAATACTGCTGGGATATTAATCTGCAGAAGAACCGTGAAGTGCAAATTGAATTATTTGGAGGGAGGAATACAAAGATTGATCGCATATTGGTGTATTCTCTCAAGGGGAGCGTTTCTTTTCTAACTTTAAAAAAGGATTTTAGAATTCATTTCTGACAATTGTTCAAAGAACGCAAAATAACTGGAAAATCAAATAGTTGCTTTCTAATGCTACTTTCATGTTTGTACCAGTAAGGGATTGTAGTGTAAAGACAATTAAGGTGCATGCTGCTAAAATCCTTTGGTGTTTTTTTTTAAAAAAAAATCCATAAGGATCAAGGTCAGATGTTTTGCTGAGAGAATGAGGGAGTATGTAGCCGGGATCTGAACATGAAGGACATGTGCAGCAGAACAAGTGAAGGCTGACTGAGACCATTTTGCTAGGTGTCATCACAGAAAAGTCCCTGAAGTTATAAGAGCAGGCTTAGCTAAGTGACAAGCCAGAAAGGCCTATTGATTAGTATGTATAGCCCAAGTCCAGAATTTAGCATTAAAACTAGGCAATCAATTTCACAAGGACAATTGGACCAAGCAGAACCGAACTGAGACTTGGCACAGCAGATAGGAGCATTCAGCAGACTAAGGAAGTGGTAACAGTGACTAGTCCACATGCAGCTTCCTTGGTTTCCCAACAGTGGAATATTCATCCCTTGAGAGCTGCCACCAGAAAAGATTCCACTGACAAATGTTCACATTTGAAGAGATGTTATGTGAAGTTCTGTCTGATAGCCCATTCACACATACAACTCCTCATTTGATGGCTGAAGTTATCAGGGGATGAACGTGTAAGTGTAAGTCAGTGCTAACCCAAAACTAATTAATTAATTATCATTTGGCATTGTGTGTAGTATAGCTGGGAAATCTAAGATTGTTTGGCAGCCTCAAGTTCTAGCCCTTTTAGTGTTATGCACCACTAGGTGGTGAGCTAGACTTATTTGGGGGGGGGGGGTGCTGAGAGAGCTCTGAAAGAGCTGTGACTGACCCAAGGTCACCCAGCTGGCTTCATGTGGAGGAGAGCAAAATCGAACCTGGTTCTCCAGATTAGAGTCTATCACTCATAACCACTATACCACACTGGCTTGCTAACCTGAAACATGTTAGTAGATACCATTGTCAGTCTGTGAACATGGTAACTAGATTCAATAGCAGGTATGAGGCAGGTGTAGGATTGACCAAGCCCAATGGATACAAAGCAGTAGTTCTCCATCTACTGTGCTCATATTGTTCACATCTGGTCAAGTTACTGTTCATATAAGCTCACCTATCAGAGATTAGTTCAGTCATTGGCTTGGTGAGAGTTAGATACAGTCATGTTCATAGCAGCTTTATACAAATGTTTTCCATCATATAGAAAAACATTTGTATAACATAGGTACAGATGGTAGAGGCAGGGCTGGATTAGCAATTGGGCCAAGTAGGCACTGGCCTATGGGCCCCCATGCCTTAAAGGCCCTGGTGGCTCCACCCCAGTTTCCCCCCTGCTCACAGCCTTTCCAGCCTGTATGTGCAGCCAGCAACTGAGCCGCTCTTTGCCCAGCTTGCCTAGTGTGGTTGCTGCTGGCTTCCTTGCCAAGTTTGCCTCTCTCTGCCTCTCCCCCGCAACTTTGTCAAAGGGGCTTCTGAGAAGGTGCCTGCAGGCTGCAGTGGGGGCCGCAGGTGGTGGAGCGGGCACTCCGATTTGCAAGTGGGCCCCCAAGATTTTGACTACCTAGGGGCCTCCACAGGGTTTAATCCGGCATTGGACCGTAGAGGGCTGTTGTTCTCAAGCCTAGCGCATACAAGTTATAATTTATTACTTACTGAAAGATCCATAGGTTAAAATTACTATATGATAAAACAATCAGAACTGGGCAAGGACCACAGAGAGCAGTAGCTGGAAGCAGTGACCTTTAGCCCAAGATCCCTGCAGTGTAATTTACTTATTTAATATATTTGTATTCTGATTTTCTGCTGTGAACTGGATGGTCCAAGCTAGCCCCATCTCATCATACCTTGGAAGGTAAGCAGGGTTGGCCCTGGTTAGTACTTGGCGGGTAGGAGACCACCAAGGAAGTCCCGGGCTACTGTGCAGAAGCAGGCAATGGCAAACCATCTCTTGCCTATGGGGTTTACCATAAGTTGGCTGTAACTTGGTGACACTTTCTAACACCACCATTCCCATTTTCTGTCTATGGGGAACTCAAAGCAGCTAACAATACACTGAGGAAAAAAAATAACAACCAACAAGAAAGGAAGGGCAAGTTTCCAATTGTCCAGCATAAAAAGAAAGGGAGTGTTGCTGTTCCTAATTCCTGGCTCCTCCTAGGAAGTACAGCCTTAATCATAGAATCATAGAGTTGGAAGGGACCTCCAGGGTCATCAAGTCCAACCCCCTACACAATGCAGGAAACTCACACATACCTCCCCCTAAATTCACAGGATCTTCATCACTATCAGATGGCCATCTAGCCTCTGTTTAAACACCTCCAAGGAAAGAGAGCCTCCCACCTTCTGAGGGAGCCTGTTCCATTGAGGAACCGCTCTAACCATCAGGAAGTTCTTCCTAATGTTGAGCCGGAAACTCTTTTGTTTTAATTTCAACCCATTGGTTCTGGTCCTGCTTTCTGGGGCCACAGAAAACAATTCCACACCATCCTTATATGATCAATCCTTTCACTTTGTTATGCTATATCTATCTTCCAATATATTTAGTCAGGCAAATCCAGAAACCTCATACTACCTACCAACAAAAAGAACCAATTTGCATATCTGTGCTTGCAGAGGGATTGTGGCTTAGTGGTAGAGCATATGTTTTGCATACCAAAGGTCCCTGGTTCGATACCTGGGTCCCCAGTTAAAAGGAGGTAATGTGAAAGACCTGTGACTGAGATCCTACAGAGCCACTGCCAGATAATTCTGACCTTGGCAGTCCCACAGGTCTGACTCAGTCAAAGGCAGATTTATGTCTTCACACACTGGCTACAACATATTACTATGCTGACTCAGACCATGAGATTCCTGAGCGAAGCCCTGAATCACTTGACAAAAAACCTACACATTCCTGAAACAGTACTGGAAAACAGGGCCACATACTGGGTGTTCATTGTTTAGAAAACTGAATGATACCTTGAGCCTGCCTCCTGTAGATGAAAACATGTATCAGCACATTACAAGAAGTATAGAAGCTGGTTTTGGGCGGTGGCTGCAAATGACAGCATGCATTTTGTTTCAGCAGTTGTTGGGGGGACTTTTCTTTAAACACTTGGTGTCTATCTTCATTAGAATGTCTCATTTAGGCTACAAATTGTTTATAACCTGGTACTAAGAGTAGGTCCTGGCTTAGTTCTGCCAGTTTGCTTAGAATTTACTCATACAGAGCAAAATGAACGCTAGGCATGTGAAATATGAATGCTGTCACTGGCAGTTCCCATTGGCATTGATAAAAGAAAAAAAAAGTTGGAACCATTAGTAGTTTTGCAGGTGAGGTTTAATGACGAAGCTCAGGAGACAGGAACAAGCAATAATGTCTCTCTTGTACCTACGGACATCATTATGATTCTGTCAAATGTTTGGTTTCTGGGGTGCTTTCCCACCTTTGCTTTGCTCTCATGGTTAGAAGGGTTCTTTCCGCTTTGGTGGATTAAAACTGCAGGAAACTGGCTTTTACTGAGTCAGACCATTAGCCTATCAAAGCCAGTATTGCTTACTCTGACTGGCAGGATTTCACCTCCAACTTAATTCTTCCAACTGGAACCTTCTGCATGCAAAGCAAGTGCTCTTCTACTGGGCCACGGTCTCCACCCCACGGTAAGAATTTTACATTCATTTCCCACATACTGTCAATGGAAAGAGATGCCTTCTGCCCTCTGTTTCATTATCCTGGCTTGATGATCCCGGGTCGGATGGATCACATTGCAAGCAATGGCATCAGCCCTCTTCAAAACAAACAAACAAACAAACAAACAAACAAACAAACAAACAAAAAGCATTGCCTGAGCAAGTGCCAATAGGGGCAGCTAATAGGAGGGAAGCACAGCAAAATGGTGCAAAAGGTAACATGGGAGGGAGTCTACCAGATAATATTCAGTCTGTCTGAAACTCCGGTATAGATTTAGGTGGGTAGCCATGTTGGTCTGAAGCAACAGAATGAAGTTAGAGTCCAGTGGCACCTTTAAGACCAACAAAGTTTTATTCAAGGTGTAAGCTTTCGCAGGGCTTTTTTCTGTAGCAGGAACTCCTTTGCATATTAGGCCACACCCCCTGATGTAGCCAATCCTCCAAGAGCTTACAGGGCTCTTCTTACAGGGCCTGCTGTAAGCTCCTGGAGGATTGGCTACATCAGGGGTGTGTGGCCTAATATGCAAAGGAGTTCCTGCTACAAAAAAACCCCTGAGCTTTCATGTGTACATGCACACTTCTTTGGGTACAATGAAATGGGATAAAAGCATTTAAACTTATACACAGGGTTGAGAAAAAAACAAAAAATATAACCTGATATGGGCATTTTGAGAAAAAGCAGGGATAACAAGCCAAATGCGCAGGGTCAACAGCTGAATGGATCCAATTAAGAGGAAACAACAGTTGATGCAATAAATATGTCAAAATAGGAGATGATTGAGTAAGAGAATCTTTTCTAATTGTGAGCAAGTTAACTTTATGATGCCCATCTGCTTCCCCTCAAGTGTGAGGATAACAATTGCTATATGTTGTTCTGAATACTATACCGATATACCAATACAATAGTTCATCTTTTCTCTATTAGGAATTTATTTTGTTTGTGTTGGCACTCTTTTTTTAAAAAATCCATTTTCACTAGGCAGACACGGGGAAGGATAGTGAGTTGTAATGCTGTGTAGCACTAATGCTGGACTGTAGGTTGATGTTATGACAATACACAGTGTGTGATGGCAATAGTAGTGCTTTTACAACAGGAGAGATCAACTCCTGCAGAGCTTCCTACAATGCTTCCTTTTGACAGATGCTCCTGAACTCTAGTTGTCTTGCTACACTGCTGCCACCATGCTTTCAAAACAAACAAAAAACAAAACCCAAACATCTTTACCAATAATGTTGGGACAAAATGGGCCATCATTATCAACACCTACTACTAAAAACCAGAAGGAGTAAATCACCAAGACAGTGGACAGCTTTGGTGTTCCCTCCAGAGGGAGGCCAACCTAAGGCCAACTCTCCATATTATTTGGCAGACGACAAAAGCTATCCTACTCAGCGATGTGCTTTGTTAATGATTTTGACCTACTTTGTTATGAGAGCTTGAGTGTTTTGTGTGCAGGCTCCAGTGTGATGTTGTAAGTGGTAGTTTTTGAGCTTGGTTATATCTTGTTTTGACTCTTGTAAATGACTCCTTGGAAGAGAGATCATAGCCAGGGCTTTTTTTGAGCAGGAACACACAGGAACACAGTTCCGGCTGGCTTGCCATCAGGGGTTGTGGCCTAATATGCAAATGAGTTCCTACTGGGCTTTTTCTACCCCCCCCCCCCTGATCATAGCTCTTCTACCAAAAAAATCACAGCTCTGTGGCATATGCATTTGCAGAACATT
Source organism: Heteronotia binoei (assembly GCF_032191835.1). NCBI lineage: Eukaryota > Metazoa > Chordata > Lepidosauria > Squamata > Gekkonidae > Heteronotia > Heteronotia binoei. The sequence continues at coordinate 35,351,804 of NC_083243.1, read as the reverse complement.
TCAGGTTCAATTCCCAGCACCTCCAGTTAAAGGACTGGATTGCCTGGAAGCTTTGCAGAGGTGCTGTTAGTCAGAGAAGACTAGATTGTCTGGTTTTGAAGGCATACGTTCGCAGCTTCAGTTCCAGCATCTCCAGTTATGTAGCAGCCATTGGGACAGCCCTTTCCCTGCCCAAGACCCTGGAGATCTGTTTACAGTCAGAGCTGGTTAGACGGACCAATGAACTGACTCATTAGAAAGCCGCTTCATATGTCCTTTGTCTTAGCAGTGCAATCCTGAGCAGAATTATACACCATCCCAAATCCATTGAGGCCCTTGCTGTAGCGAAGTCAATCATGTAATTCTCATTAGGGCTACTCCATTACTATTAGAGCCGGTGTGGTGGTTAAAAGCAGCAGACTCGAAACCGGGCTTGATTCCTTCACTCTTCCTCCACACGAAGCCACCGGGGTGAACCTTGGGTCAGCCACAGGTCTTGAAAGAGCTGCTCTCTCAAGAGAGAGCAGTTCTCTCAGGACTATTTCTGCCAGACCTGCCTCACAAGGTGCCTGTTGTGGGGAGAGGAAGGGAAAGGCAACTGTAAGCCACTCTGACACTCCTTCAGGTAGAAAAAAAGTGAGACTCCTTCACGTAGAATTACAAGCCTTCTTCCTTCTAAACTTTGGAGTCTTGTGAGCAAAAATTTTACTTTGTGAGCTACTGGCATTAAAATTGTGAGCTACTTCAAAATTTAGTTTGCTCTGGGGCCATTTTTCCTGAGCTAAGACAAAAATGTGTGAGCTGGAGGCTAAAAAACTGTGCAATAGCTCATACTAACTCAGCTTAGAGGGAACATTGCTTCTTACCGTGCAATCCTAAACCTGTATATGCAGAAAGACCTTTTCCCTCATAAATCTGTTTAGGATTGCAGTCCTCAGCAGCCTGGAAGTAAGTCTCAATTTATTCAAAGGAAATCCTTCTTAGTATTGCAGCCACAAGGTTGGATCCAGATTAAATTTCTTGCCAATTTCCATTAATTCCTTCTTCCTGCTACAGATGCCTGATTGACCTCTCATGCTGTTTCCAAGGGCCCCTTATTTCCCCTGTTCCCCGGAACATAATTTTGGGGAGATCAGGGGGCCTCAGTGGGACAGTGGAAGTGGGACGTTCCCTTGTGGGAGTGAAAAATTTAGTCTAGATCCAAGCCTTAAGGTCCTATTGTTTTGGAAGAAAGATGGGTTTATAATGTTATAAGCAAGAATAAAGTAAAATTACCATCATAGTCATAAACTACTGGGGGGGGGGGGTTCTTTTCATTATTAGAAATGGTACCTGTTTGTCTTGGGCACTGGTGTGACTGATTGTGTCTGTGTAAAGTAAAGACACTGATTGTGTATGTGTAAAGTGTCATTGAGTTGTAGTGGACTTATGACAACTGCCTAGGTGATCAGCAGTGTTCCCTCTAAGCTGAATTAATGTGAGCTAGCTCACAGGTTTTTAGCCTCCACCTCACACATTTGTGTCTTAGCTCAGGAAAAATGGCCCCACAGCAAACTAATGTATGCAGTAGTCCACAACTTTAATACCAGTAGCTCACCAAGTAGAATTTCTGCTCACAAGACTCCACAGCTTACAGGGAACATTGTTGGTCAGGAAGGACTTTTTTGGGGTAGAGGAAGTGTGCAGAGGAAGTGTATGTTTTTGGTGTAGAGGAAATGTTGTGGTCGCACTCTGTTGTATTTTAAAACTTTTGATCTGTGGCAGCCCCACAGAACTTTCAAGTCAAGAGACTAGCAGAAGCAGCTTGCCGTTGCCTGCCTCTGCACAGTGAGTGACTTCGGTATTCCATACCAATACTAACCAGGGCTGACCTCGCTTAGCGTCTAAGCTCTGATGAGATTGGGCTAGCCAGGACTATCCAGGTCTGGAAGATGCCTTTTTAATGCACCCTGAGATGCCTTTAACTGCATCCTGAGAAAACACTTGTTTTTGGAAGCCACTCATGTTGCTCAGCTGTAACGTTTGAGGCAAACTTTTCTGTACAACAACCACACCGAAGAAAAGTGAGGGGAGGTTAACATGAATGAAAACAACTCATGTGAGTAAAGAGTTTGTCAAGTCGAGTTCTTTGATTGTCATGGCAGCAGAGTCATTAAGCTTGGGGCAGAATTCCTGTTTCTCTTCTAAACAAAGTCACTTTAATAACATTATTTTCTTGCCCACATAAATCTCTCTTTACCATGTAATTACAACAAGCAAAGTAGGTCAATAAGGGATATCCAAATATTTTAAGTTCTATTTTAGGCATTATTTAACAAGGGGAGGTTTGCACATAGCGACATTTGCCATTAATACAGGTCCAGAGGCATAAGTAAATACATTTTAAAAAGAGCCGCTCATATTGTCATAGTTTGTTCATATTTCTTTTTGATTTAGTGACATCAAAAGACAACCAAAGCAGGAGCATTGTGATTCTTTTAATTGATTTGCTTATTTAAGAAACCACAGGGTGCTGAATTTTTCGTTTTTCCACAGGTGCCTTTAGGTAGGCATGAGTCTTTCTTTGAAGGAACAATGTTCTTCTAGAATAATAAAAACAAGAATTGCATTTTGTCGCAGTACTTGCCAAATGGGGGGCAGAGGGCACTGTAGTAGTTGCCAATGTAAAGACTTTTTACTCTCCTGGTCATCAAAACAGCAGTCCCTCTTGGGAAAAAAGCACATACACACACCCCCGACTTCCATTCAGCTTTTGTAAAAAGCTTTCTGCACATATCTGCATAGGTGGACGTGATCAAGCATTTGATGAAACAGCCATAGAAACTTCTCTAACGAAATGGATACAAGAGGTATTTTGTTTTCTTTTTAAATAAATCAGCTGGCATGAAATGCCCTCCAAAAAGGCCAAGTTATTACTTCATGATGGAAGACTATCAGCCAAATCCAGTAGGGAGGGATTCTCATACTCCCCCCCCCCCGAAAAAGTTTAATGGAATGGAGAGGAGTCTATGAGAGGTAGGGTTGCCAACTGACCTGGAGAAAAACGTCCTGTTATTTTACAGAGGCTTAATATAATGTTATTTACCAGGTGATGGACAGGACATTTTTTTCTCCAGGTTGCTGGAAACCCTTTTAGGAGAACCCTTTCCCATGCCACTTGGATTGCAAACTATTTACCTACATTATTGTAGGTTGCCGTTAGATACGCTCCTAGTAGAGCCAGTGCAGTGTAGAGGTTAAGAGAGGTGAACTCTGATCTGGAGAACCAGGTTTGATTCCCAACTCCCTCCTCCACATGAAGCCAGCTGTGTGACCTTGGGTCAGTCCCAGTTCTCTCAGAACTCTCTCAGCCCCACCTACCTCACAGGGTGTCTGTTGTGGGGACAGGAAAGGAAGGAGATTGTAAGCTGCCCTGAGACTCCAAGTGAAGGGCAGGGTATAAATTCAGTCTCCTCCTCCTTCTTTCTTGCTATTACTATTATTACGCTGAGACTAGCTCTTCCACAGATGGGAAATGTTTCAGTGATTCTCTACATGGTAAAGCACCATCAAGCCACTGCCACTTTATGGCAACCCCATAGGGTTTTCAAGACAAGTAATGATCAGAGGTGGCTTGCCATTGCTTGCTTCTGTGTAGCAACCCTGGACATCCTTGGTGGTCTTGCATCCAAGTACTAACCAGTACTGACCCTGCTTAACCTGGGCCATCAGACTAGCCTGTCCATCCACATCAGGACAATCTAATACAGAGGCAACCATATTTCCAGAGAAGAGGAGTGTGGATAATTCATACTTCCTCTTCACATGTCCTCTGCCTTGTATTTTTTTTGTAATGTCTGAAACAACAAGAAATTTATACTCTGCCCTTCACTACTCGAAGGAGTCTCAGAGCAGTTTACAATCTCCTTTCCCTTCCCCTCCTCCCCACAACAGAGGTAGATGGGACTGAAAGAGCTCTGACAGAAACTGCTCTTGAGGGGAGCAGTTCTGTGAGAACTTGTGACTCACTCAAGGTCACATCAACAGCTGCATGTGGAGGAGTGGGGAATCAAACCCGGTTCTCCCAGATAAGTCCGTGAACTTAACCACTACACCAAACTGTCTCTCTTTTAAACCTGTTCTGGAGATGAAGAGACATGTTCCTGAATCATGGCCATCTTATGTATTTCGCTATAGAGGCAGAGACATGGATTTCACCTCTGACATTACTGAACCATTTAAGGAAAAGAAATTACGAAACACATAAGGTAATCTCCACATCAATGCTGACATCCTGAATTACAGCTACATATAATTCCAGAAATAGCACTGCATGGCATATCTCCTACATCTGAATTATTTTTGTGTACAGACTTCTGAACAAGATGTTTGTGAGCTAGGAACAATTTGGAAAAAGCTACTATTTGAAGTTTTTGTTTGGGAGAGGGCAGGGAGAAGAGAAGCGGATTGCTGAGACATAAAGGTAAAGGTAGTCCTCTGTGCAAGCAGCAGTCATTTTCAACTCTGGGGTGATGTCGCATCACGATGTTTTCATGGCAGACTTTTTTTACAGGGTGGTTTTCCAATGCCTTCCCCAGTCATCTACACTTTCCCCTCAGCAAGCTGGGTACTCGTTTTACCGATTTCGGAAGGACGGAATGCTGATGAACCCAGCTTCTAGAGCACTCTGTCGAAATACCAACAGCAAAAGTAACATTTTGAAAAACACAATGGTGAGGTGGGAGCCCTTGTCTCATGAGAGAATCCTGTGTTCTCTGATGGAACACTAATGGTAGATAGCAGCAAAAATGCAAACGAATACTGGAGTCTTAGTCCCTTTGGTCTGGAAACTATCCACCTGAATACCGTGACTTCTTTATGTTTTTCATTCCATGCTTAAGCTTGAAAGGGTACACCAAAAATTATAGATTCAGGTAGGCAGCTGTGTTGGTCTGAAGCAGCAGAACAAAGTTTGAGACCTTTGGCACCCTTGAGACCCACAAAGTTTGAGTCTAGGTATGAGCTATTGTGTGCATGCACATTTCTTCAGAAAGCTTATACCTAAATTTAAACTTTGTTCGTCTCCATGGTGCCACTGGATTCAAACTTGTTCTACCAAAATTTACAATTATCCTTTTAAAATAGCTTCTGTCTTGTCCTGTCCTATTCTTTTTTAACATTTGTTAATAACTTTGAGCATATACTTAATGTGTGAAAACAACAGATTAATTTTAGAAATACAGGAAATGAAAAAAAAAATGGTGGAAGGATGGGAACCAGAGCTTTTTTGTGTGTGTAGCAGCAACCCCTTTGCATATTAGGCCGCACACCCCTGATGTAGCCAATCCTCCAAGAGTTTACAGGGCTCTTAATACAGGGCCTACTGTAAGCTCTTGGAAGATTGGTGGCATCAGGGGTGTGTGGCTTAACATGCAAAGGAGTTCCTGTTACCAAGGTGTCAAAGGATTACTGAAGGAGGATAGGGAAATGGCTGAGAAGCTGAATGCATTTTTTGCCTCCGTCTCACTGTGGAAGATGAGAAGTGTTTGCCTGCTCCAGAACCACTAATTTTGGAAGGGGTGTTGAAAGACCTGAGTCAGATTGAGGTGACAAGAGAGGAGGTCTTACAACTGATGTATGAATTAAAAACTAATAAGTCACTAGGTCCGGATGGCATACATCCAAGAGTTCTGAAAGAACTCAAAGGTGAACTTGTGGATCTTCTGACAAAAATATGTAATCCTTCATTGAAATCTGCCTCCGTTCCTGAGGACTGGAAGGTAGCAAATGTCACCCCCATCTTTAAAAAGGGTTCCAGAGGAGATCCGGGAAACTACAGGCCAGTCAGTCTGACTTCAATACCGGGAAAGTTGGTAGAAACCATTATCAAGGACAGAATGAGTAGGCACATTGATGAACACGAGTTATTGAGGAAGACTCAGCATGGGTTCTGTAAGGGAAGATCTTGCCTCACTAACCTGTTACATTTCTTTGAGGGGGTGAACAAACATGTGGACAAAGGAGACCCGATAGATATTGTTTACCTTGACTTCCAGAAAGCTTTTGATAAAGTTCCTCATCAAAGGCTCCTTAGTAAGCTCGAGAGTCATGGAGTAAAAGGACAGGTCCTCTTGTGGATCAAAAACTGGCTAATTAATAGGAAGCAGAGAGTGAGTATAAATGGGCAGTCTTCACAGTGGAGGACAGTAAGCAGTGGAGTGCCGCAGGGCTCAGTACTGGGTCCCTTGCTTTTTAACTTGTTCATAAATGATTTGGAGTTGAGAGTAAACAGTGAAGTGGCCAAGTTTGTGTATGACACTAAATTGTTCAGGGTGGTGAGAACCAGAGAGGATTGTGAGGAACTCCAAAGGGATCTGTTGAGGCTGGGTGAGTGGGCATCAACGTGGCAGATGAGGTTCAATGTGGCCAAGTGCAAAGTTATGCACATTGGGGCCAAAAATCCCAGCTACAAATACAAGTTGATGGGGTGTGAACTGGCAGAGACGGACCAAGAGAGAGATCTTGGGGTCATGGTAGATAACTTACTGAAAATGTCACGACAGTGTGCAATTGCAATAAAAAAGGCCAATGCCATGCTGGGAATTATTAGGAAGGGAACTGAAAACAAATCAGCCAGTATCATAATGCCCCTGTATAAATCGATGGTGCGTTCTCATTTGGAATACTGTGTGCAATTCCGGTCACCGCACCTCAAAAAGGATATTATAGCATTGGAAAAAATGCAGAAAAGGGCAACTAGAATGATTAAAGATTTGGAACACTTTCCCTATGAAGAAAGGTTAAAACACTTTAGGCTCTTTAGCTTGGAGAAACGTCGACTGCGGTGTGACATGATAGAGGTTTACAAGATTATGCATGGGATGGAGAAAGTAGAGAAAGAAGTACTTTTCTCCCTTTCTCACAATACAAGAACTCGTGGGCATTCGATGAAATTGCTGAGCAGTCGGGTTAGAACGGACAAAAGGAAGTACTTCTTCACCCAAAGGGTGATTAACATGTGGAATTCACTGCCCCAGGAGGTGGTAGCAGCTACAAGCATAGCCAGCTTCAAGAGGGGGTTAGATAAAAATATGGAGCAGAGGTCCAACAGTGTGTGTGTGTGTGTGTGTGTGTATAAATTTTGGTCACTGTGTGACACAGAGTGTTGGACTGGATGGGCCATTGGCCTGATCCAACATGGCTTCTCTTATGTTCTTATGTTACAAAAAAGCTCTGATGGGAACACACTGGGACATAAGATGGAATGTACAAAAATATTTCATAATGATTGAAAATAAGGGGAAAATATTTCAGAGGGTAGTTGTGCTGGTCAATTTGAGTCCAGTAGCACTTTAGAGAAGAGCAAGATTTTGGGGGTGCAAGCTTTTGAGAGCTGAAGTTCCCTTTGACTCTTGAATGCTTATACCCTGAAATTCTTGTTGGTCCCTAAGGAAAATGCTGTACTACTTAGCACTTATATAACTCTTCCAGTATTCAACGTATCTCCTATGCATTGTCACAGCAAGCCTTGCAATAGTTCTGTAACGAGGTCCTGTGTTACTATTCTTAATTTGAAGTTGAGGGACTGATTCCGGTCCGATTCACATTATGATGAAGCTCTTGGGGCTGCCAGATATATTTTTGACAAATGAGTCTGGGACTTCCATGCTTGGGACTTTATGCATAGGTGCAGTCAGGCCAAATTTAGATCAGGACCATGGTGTGGGGGCAGCCTTAAGCATTCCCCCCACTGTTTTCCCACCCTGACATAATACTGCTGTTTCCTCTACTGAGGAAACTGATGTGTAATCATCAGTTCATGGAAGCTCCCCTAGCAGGACAAATAGCAACTTCTGAGGGCCAATTCTGGTAAGGGAAACCACAATAGGGGGAGGCTAAAGTCCCTTCAGCCTGAGCACCAGGTTCCTGATCTAAATTGGGTCCCTGCACATTTGGGAATTCACTTCCGATAATGGAATTCTAGCTGTGCATCTGATCCACAGTTCTGGTGATGGTCACAAGGACTTTGTGGCATGTGATGTGGCCCTGAGTCCAAAGGAGAATGTCTTTCTTAAGACCACCTAGTGACTTTGTGACTGAGATTGGAACCAACTACCTCCTGGACTTTAGTTCTTCCTTTTAGCCACACTGCTACGCTAGCTCTTATAGATTTTTTTTTAAAAAAAATATGAGGTTTGGACCTACATAAGGACATAAGAGCCCTGCTGGATCACACTAGTTGTCCTTCGAGTCCAGCATTCCATTTATGGTTGCTAGGTCCAACTCAAGAAATATCTAGGGACTTTGGGGGCGGAACCAGGAGCAAGGGTGTGACAAGCTTGATTGAACTCTAAAGGGAGTTTAGGCAATTTAAAGGGACTACATGCCTTTTAAATGTCTTCCCTCCATTTGGAAATAATGAAGGATGGGGAACCTTTTTGGGGGGCTCATAGAATTGGATTCCCTGGTCCAATCTTTTTGAAACTTGGGGGGTGTTTTTAGAAGAGGCAGCAGATGCTATTTGAGAATAATGGAGTGCCCAACAGACATTTCCCTCTCCTCCCTGCTTTCTGATGACCCTGAAGAGAGGGGAGGACCTTCAAACCAGGGGACCCCCTGTCCCCAGATGGGGATTGGCAGCTCTAATCCCATTTCACACTGTGGCCTACAAACAAGCCATAGAGTCCAAAGTCATCCCTGATATTGCATTTTGGCACTGGTATTCAGAAGTTTACTGCCTCTGAAGCTGGAGGTCCCACTAGCCACTGATGGACCTATCCTCCAGGAATGTTTTCTAATCCCTTTTTAAAGCTATCCATGCTTGTGGTCTCACTGTATCCACTGGCAATGATTTCTACAGTTCAATTATCTGCAGAGTGAAGATGTAGCTGGGTCATGAATATCAGGGGTGCATATGTGTCTTCATAGTTTCTGCAGCTATGTATTCATGGTGTGTTTATGCAGATATTTGAGAATATTCATAAATAAATCCTAAAAGGTAATGGAAAACTATCCTGCTGAGGAATATCAAAGAAAAGCCATTTATTATGTGAAATTTGCACAGAATATTAATAGCGTTATTTGTGCACAAAACTAGGAAGATATGACATGGGTAGGAAATGGATGCCTTTAATAAGGATGCGGTAACTCTTTGATTGGAAGTAATCCCTCACATTTATATGAAGGAAGGAAAAATTGTTTGGAGGGTTAGTGGGAAGCGTTCCCAGAAATAAATCAGAAAATGAAGGGAATTCAGTTCATCATCCTTATGCTATCAATAAAACATTTTATCCACCAAAGGGACAGCTTTTATTAAGACACCAGTCTTTTTTGGAAATAATTCTATCACAATATGCCTGTGAAGATAAATAGCAGGGTTGGGGCATCTACCTATGCAAACAACAAATGCTGTTCCATGCGAAAGAGCAGCAGATGATTTAAATGATGGAGAGCATTGTTTTCCATCCAGTTTAACTAGATATGAGATTATCAGGAGGAGACAATTCAATTAAATGCATTGTTCTCACTAGATAGAACATCTCTGAAAACACAAGCCGGATAGACATTGTTTGGTAAACAGAAAGATGAAAACATAAATCAACTTGCTTGTTGAGGAGACCTTAGGTCTCAACTTGTTGGTTTAAGAGATCAAAAATGCAAAGAAAGGATGCCCAAAGCAGTTTGGTACATACTATGGTATCTCCAAGAAAAACATCCTTCTGCCTTTTCTGTTTGACATCTCTGTCATGATCCAGTTGGAGTCCCTTTTTTGGTTTAAGAAATAATATAAAGTAGTTGTCCCCAATCTTTTTAATCTGTGGCCCTGCTGGAATTTTGAGGATAGGTATTGGGTGCCAGAATAAAATAGTTGAGATAGGGGGAGGAACTGTTCACAAAATGGCTTCCATAGCAGTGGGTCCCAATCACAAAACACTGGGAGGTTTTACAGAATTTTAGGATGTTCCAAGATAAGCTTCCTCCTCAATAGAGGAAGCTGTTTTCAGATGGATATTTCTTGCAGATAGAAAGGTAGACTTCATTACAACAGTCTTGCTTCAAGGTCATGGATCCACATGGCCAGATGGGTGATGTCAAGGTAGAGTGCCATCTTCTGGATGAAATGGAGATGGAAGAAAACATTTTTTTTTTAAAGCTACATGAACGTGCTTCTCCAGCAATAGTGGAGTCTGTCATGGGATGGTACTGGTCTGACCTGCAGCCCCTGTTCCACTATGCCCTCCCACAGTTTCCCAAAGTCTGGAGGGGTTTCTCTCTCTCTTTCTGTTCAGCCACCACCACCACCTGACCTTTGTGGGAATTGCCCACTGGGAGGGTCCCATGGTTCCTTCTAAGCTGTACTAGGGGGCATCAGCCCAAAACATTTTAAGGGCCAGCTCAAGGGATTTCTGCTTCAGCTCACAACCTCACACTGGAAACAGTGGAGGATGGGGCACCTCCTTCTGGTGCCCACAGAATTGAACTCCCTGGTTCAATCTTTTTTAAATTTGGGGAGGTTTCTGATGACAGGCACCAAAACTATGCTGCAGATTTAGTGCTTCTGCCTCAAAAAGCAGAGCCCCAGATAGCCCCAGATCAATTCTCTATCATAGCCATTGACACGAGGCCCTGGCTCTGAGATAGACCACCCTCTTTTCATGTCTCTCTCTCTCTCTCTCGGCTTGACTTCGCGAACGAAGATTTAAGAAGGGTGCAGTAGTCCATGTCCACTGCAGGCTCGCTGGTGGCTGACAAGACCAATGCGGGACAGGCAGATCTGGCCACAGTGGCTGCAGGGAAAAGTCTGATCTGGGGCTGGTGCTGTAGCAGCGCAATTCTTCCCTAGATAAGGCTGCTTGGTCATTCAGGGTGCTGCCGAAAGATGCTTTTGTCTCCGGGACAGCATCAGGCGACCAATGCCCTGAACCGCCTACATGCAGGATCGGGACTGCGGCTTCCAGTGGCATCTTCCACCTGCCGTTTTGCCCCTTGCCCATCGCTGCAGGACTTGGTGTGTTGTGGGTTGTGGATGTGGATATGCCCTTCAGGCCTGCGCAGAGGAATTTTTAGGTGAAGCACAGTGTGCGCAGTACTGGCTCCACCCTTTCACCTTGGGGTCATCTGCCATGGCCCAGTAAGCCAGGACGCCGGCAGCGAGTCCTCCAGGTGGTAGGTGTTACATTAACGAGCTCTATCTGCCCGGGTTTGATGTTAAGAGTTTTCCTTTTCTTGGCTGGCGAGGTTGGTGAGCCCAGCCTGCCCATCCGGTTATACTGCCAGACATTCGGTCGCACCATGATGTGGCAAACTCTGTGAGAAACGGGGGGGACCAGCGGGAAGGTGTTGCCACGGATGCAGTAATGCAGGAGAGGCCATTGCAGTGACCATCTGCCAGGCATAGCTGGACAGTGGCCACACGGCGTTCACTACACCGGGAAGGAGAGGCTATGTATTGCGCATACACTTTCCCTGGGGGGGCAGGATACCCAAGAGGGAGCCCCCCCTCCCCCCCTCCATAAACTCCTCAAATTTCAGACTGAGAATGGATGGAGACCAATCTTCAGGATGGTGGTGACCATTTGTGCACCTAGCCAGTTTGGTGTAGTGGTTAAGTGTGCGGACTCTTATCTGGGAGAACCGGGTTTGATTCCCCACTCCTCCACTTGCACCTGCTGGAATGGCCTTGGGTCAGCCATAGCTCTGGCAGAGGTTGTCCTTGAAAGGGCAGCTGCTGTGAGAGCCCTCTCCAGCCCCACCCACCTCACAGGATGTCTGTTGTGGGGGAGGAAGGTAAAGGAGATTGTGAGCCGCTCTGAGACTCTTTGGAGTGGAGGGCGGGATATAAATCCAATATCTTCTTCTTCTAGCAGGAAGAAGCAAAATAGTTCACTGCTTTGGGCAATAAAAGTGGAGGATGTGTGCTTTAGAATCATAGAACCACAGAGTTGGAAGGGACATCCAGGGTCATCTAGTCTAACCCCCTGCACAATATATGAAACTCGCAAATACCCCCCACCCCCACCCCCAGCCTATGCTCTATGCCCTGGAGATAGCAAAAACAAACAAACAGGATTCCTGGCCTTGGTGTGACTGGGGAAAGGTGTAGGGCAGCTCATGTGGGAATTCAAACCCAATTCCAGGATAGATCAGGAGAAACCCTCCCAGTTGAGAGGGGGAAAGTTAAAAGGTACAGGACACTTTGTGAAAGCTTGCAGGCCAAGAAACTGGGGAATGAGAAATGGAGTGAAGTCAGCCAGTCTCTGTTTCCATATCTCAGTGGGCGTTTGATGTCAGTCAGTCCATTGATGTCAGCCAATAAGCAGACTTACCCTTCTAAGTCCATGGATGTCAGTGGGCTTGGAAGAGTATAGGATGTTTAGAATTGCAGTGCTAGCCAAACAGCGTGTGGAGCCCTTTACATGCATGGCATGATAGAGAAGGGCTGTGGCTCACTGGTACAGCATCTGCTTGGCATGCAGAAGGTCCCAGGTTCAATCCCAGGTATCTTCACTTAAAAGATCAGGTAGGAGGTAATGTGAAAGACCTTTGCCTGAGACCTTGGAGAACCACTGCAAGTCTGAGTAGACAATACTGACTTTGGGAGACCAAGGTGCTGATTCACTGTAAGGCAATTTCATGTGTTCCTGTAATGTTTCAGTTTGCTGGTTCCTTATGAGCAACTAGAGTCTCAAGGCAAATTCTGAAGATTTGCTGTTACAAATGAACTAGGCAAGGGGCTTCTTTGCATTTTGCCTTGAGACTGGTGTGGGCCAAGTGCTTCCCAAACATCAGCTAGGGTTGCCAGCTCTGTGCCAACATGTGCCAGGAGATTTTTGAGAGGGTATCTAGGGAAGGTGGAGTTTTGAGGAGATGTGATATCATTCCAGGTGACACTCTTGGAATTTCCCTAATCTCCATGGTCTTTACCATACAAATTGGGAAATTTCCAGACAGCCATGGAGGATAGGACATCACTTCTGGCTGCAGGGTTGGCATGGATGATACGATGTCACTTCTGGGTGGAAGGTCAGTGGACATGATGTCACTTCCAAGAGGTGCTGTAGGAATCCTCCCTATCTCTGTGGTGCTTACTGTAGAGCTTGTGGAAAATTCCTAGAGCATCACCATCAATGTCATTCCAGTCCTATTGTTTCTCTCCCTCCTGAAATTAGCAAGGGTGGGGATCAGAGACAGGCAGTAGGACATGCAGCTAAAATCACCCTTTCTGTGTTTGTGAATCATTTGAGGCTGGTGCTGAGAGGTCAGCTGTGTGTGTAGTGGATCCAGAAATGCAGGATTTTGGCATTTGGGCAACATTTATAGCCCTCACCCACCAGAGAGCCAGTTTGGTGTAGTGGATAAGTGTGCGGACTCTTATTTGGGAGAACCGGTTTTGATTCCCCACTCCTCCACTTGCAGCTGCTGGAATGGCCTTGGGTCAGCCATAGTTATCACAGAGCTTGTCCTTGAAAGGGCAACTGCTGTGAGAACCCTCTCAGCCCTACCCACCCCACAGGGTGTTTGTTGTGGGGGAGGAAGATAAAGGAGATTGTGAGCCGCTCTGAGACTCTTGAGTGGAGGGCAGAATATAAATCCAATGTCTTCTTCTTCTCCTCATATTTGTCCACCTGACCATAACTGGCTACTGACCTGTCAGGCCCAGTCATTGTGGAACAAATGCTACCAGCCACTGGTTGGTAGCAAGGCAACTTGTATATATAATTTTACTGTAGCCAAAAGATGAGTGTGAATTTGAATTTTTTTTTTTTGCATTGATCTTCAATTCATGGGAAGATGGAGAGGGGGAAATCTATACAGTGTGCATTTTTCTGAACAACAAAACAAGGGAATTTGTTTAACATTCTCAATCATTCCCTGTTATATAACTAGTAGCATAACACAGGGAACACTTTGCCAAGGCAAGAGATCTGTTGAAATGCAGAATGCAAACAGAAAACTTTGGAAGAAAGGGAATCGTTATTTGTATTCAGCTCTTGACTGAAAAAAACAAAAACCAGGACCTCCATCTTTGATCGATTTATGGTTACAAAATAGGGTTGCCACTGGCCAGGACTGTGTTGGAAAATACCTGGAGACTTTGGCGATAGATCCAGGAGAGGGCAGGGTTTGGGAAGGGGAGGGGCCCCAGCATGGTACAATGCCATAGAATGAACCCTTCAAAGCAGCCATTTTCTCCAGGGGAGCTGACCTCTGCCAGCTGGAGATCAGTTGTAAAAGCGGGAGATCTCCAGACCCCACCTGGGGGCTGGCAACCCTGTTACAAAGGAAGGCAGGACAAATTATATGTGCAGGGCAAGATAAAAATGGTGGTGGTGATGGTGGTGGGACCTTGCCCTTTGGAAAGCCTGCCCTCTTGCAGCTCATCTGGGCCTACCTTACTTTCCTTTAGACACTGGAGTATAACATTTCTCTTAGCCCAGGCTTTTAACAAAGCACTTCCATCTTTTAAAGGTGTTTTACGGTCTGCTTCTCGACTGAAGATTATTTTATCAATATCATTTTAGACTACTCTATTTGGGGCCCTCTTATGACCTTACATGTGGATACTGACTTGTTTTCTACATTTTATTGGCTTGGTTTGTTTTATGGGCCTGTTTTTATTGAAACAATCTGCTCTTCTTGATACATGTTTTTTTGTTGTCCTGGTTGGTTTTGCTGGATTGTTTTAGTCGCAAGCCACCTCAAGCAGGTCTGGAGAGTCAGTGTACAATTTTCCTAATACACCGATGAACAGGATTTAGTTTTGATGTCATCCTAAATCAAAGAGCCTAGAAGGGTGTAACTCTGTTTAGTAAGATTGCCGGCTGCCCAACAGGAGCGGCAGAGCACCCACTGATAGTCACCATCTCCTGCTAGTATCCAGTGGAGTGGCAAGGGGACAAATGCAGCAGAGACTATCTAGTATATCAGCATCTGAAAATCCAGGGAAGAAGAAGAAGTAGAAGAAGAAGAAAAAGAAGACTGCAGATTTATAGCCCACCCTTCTCTCTGAATCAGAGTCTTAGAGCAGTTTACAATCTCCTATATCTTCTCCCCCCTGTGAGGTGAGTGGGGCTGAGAGAGCTCTCACAGCAGCTGCCCTTTCAAGGACAGCTTTTGCAAGACCTATGGCTAACCCAAGGCCATTCCAGCAGCTGCAAGTGGAGGAGTGGGGAATCAAACCCGGTTCTCCCAGATAAGAGTCCATGCACTTAACTACTACATGAAACTGGGTCTCCAGAGAGAAATTAGAGTTTGTTTCTTGGGTGACTTTTCTAAGTTTCTTCCAAATAAAGGAAGAGTAAACTGGTACAGAGAACATAAAAACATAAGAGAAACCATGTTGGATCAGGACAATAGCCCATCCAGTCCAACACTCTGTGTCACACAGTGGCCAAAAATTTTATATATATATATATATATATATATATATATATATATATATATATATATATATATATATATATATATATATATATATATATATATATATATATATATATATACACACACACACACACATACTCACACTGTGGCTAATAACCATTGATGGACCTATTTTTATCCAATCCCCTCTTGAAGCTGGCTATGCTTGTAGCCGCCACCACCTCCTGTGGCGGTGAATTCCACATGTTAATCACCCTTTGGGTGAAGAAGTACCTCCCTTTATCCGTTCTAACCCGACTGCTCAGCAATTTCATTGAATGGCCATGAATTCTTATATTGTGAGAAAAGGAGAAAAGTACTTCTTTCTCTACTTTCTCCATCCCATGCATAATCTTGCAAACCTCTATCATGTCACCCCGCAGTCGACGTTTCTCCAAGCTAAAGAGCCCCAAGCGTTTTAACCTTTCTTCATAGGGAAAGTGTTCTAAACTGTTAATCATTCTAGTTACCCTTTTCTGCACTTTTTCTAATGCTATGATATCCTTTTTGAGGTGTGGTGAGTTTGTAGTAAGGCTGGAAGCAGGGCTTTTTTTGTGGCAGGAACTCCTTTCCATATTAGGCTACACCCCCCTGATGCAGCCAATCCTCCAAGAGCTTACAGGGCTGTTAGTGCAGGGCCTACTGTAAACTCCAGGAGGGTTGGCTACATCAAGGGTGTTTGGCCTAATATGCAAAGGAGTTCCTGCTACAAAAAAAGCCCTGGCTGGAAGCATGCCCCCAGGAGTCTGTGACACAGCAAACCACAGCTATATAAAGCAATGCAAATCAGCAGTGTGCAATTTATGAAGTTTGGTAGATTCAGCACTGAATATGAAGATAACTGCATCCTCCATGTGGTTCCTTGGATACTATCTACAGCATATGTTGTCTGGGGAAACCTATCACAGTACGAAATATGATACCTCTTCCATATCATTTAATGCTCTTAAAAAGTATCATCTGTTTCTAGAGACAACATGATCCAGTGATTAGAGCTGTGGTTCTCAAGCTGTGGGAAGGGACCCCTAAGTGGATAGCAGCTCTCTTTCAGGTGTGTTGCCAGGCAAGGAAGGTGTTGGAGGACAACCAGAGTGAGCAGGTGGAAGATGCTCAGGGAGGCAGGATGGCAAACTCAGGTTTGTTTTTTCATATATGCCTTGTGGCCCAAAAATACAGCCGGTTGCTCAATAATGTTACATATTTATGAATACTAAGCTTGAAAAATAAATTATAAACGCATTCAGTGTTTCTGCTGTGAGTTTCCTGAGTTTTATGATGGGGAAAAGGAAGGTGTGCAGGCTTTGCAAATGGATTCCGAAAACTGCAAAAAGTTTGAGAACCACTGACTTAGAGTAAAAAAAACCCAAACAAGCCTTCTATCCCTCTGCATATCACACCTGCTATTGTCATTTGCCTGCTAATGTTATTCGCATCTGAAACCCCTCCACTTTCCAATAATTAAAACAGATGGACTCACATTCTAGCTGTATCTGAAGAAGTGAGCAGTGACTCATGAAAGCTCATGCCCTGCCGCAAATTTGGCTCTCTCGGCTTGGCTTCGCGAACGAAGATTTAAGAAGGGTGCAATAGTCCACGTTTGCTGCAGGCTCGCTGGTGGCTGACAAGACCAATGTGGGACAGGCAGGTCCGGCCACAGCGGCTGCAGGGAAAAGTCTGATTTAGGGTTGGTCCTGTAGCAGTGCGATTCTTAGGCCCCTCTCCGTGTGGAGCAAGCAGTGCTGTCCCTAGATAAGGCTGCTTGGTCGTTCAGGGTGCTGCCGAAAAATGCTTTCGTCTCCGGGTTAGCATCAGGCGACCAATACCCTGAACCGCCTACATGCAGGATCGGGACTGCGGCTTCCAGTGGCACCTTCCACCTGCCGTTTCGCCCCTTGCCCATCGCTGCAGGACTTGATGCGTTGTGTGTTGTGTGTGTGGATATGCCCTTCAGGCCTGCGCAGAGGAATTTTTTAGGTGAAGCGCAGTGTGCACGGTACTGGCTCCACCCTTTCACCTGGGGGTCATCTGCCATGGCCCAGTAAGCCGGGACGCCGGCAGCGAGTCCTCCAGGTGGTAGGTGTTACATTAACGAGCTCTATCTGCCCGGGTTTGATGTTAGAGTTTTCCTTCTCTTAGGCTGGCGAGGTTGGTGGGCCCAGCCTGCCCATCTGGTTATACCGCCGGACATTCGGTCGCACCATGACGTAGCAAACTCTGTGAAAAGGGGGGGGACCAGCGAGAAGGTGTTGCTACGGATGCAGTAATGCAGGAGAGGCCATTGCAGTGACCATCTGCCAGGCATAGCCAGACAGTGACCACGCGGCGTTCACTACACCGGGAGAGGAGAGGCTATGTATTGCGCATGCACTTTCCCTGGGGGGGTAGGATTCCCAGAGGGAGCCCACCCCCCACCCCCCCATTAGCAAATTTGGCTAGACTTTAAGGAACAAACCTATAATTTCTGGTTCAGTATTGTGGTAAAATCCTAGTTTTACCTTCTGCCATAGAAGCCCCATGAAGTCAAAGTCCATAGCTTCTTGAACAAAAACTCTGCCACTAGCATGTGAGAACATCTGCTATGTGTCTCAAAGCTCTGTGGGTAAGCCTTGCTCTGAGTACGTAACAAGACAGCCATGGAGGGAAATCCATGACTGGATCTTCCCAGAGTTTTTAAAACTGAGATATTGGCTGCACAGGGTCTACAATCCAGATCAGACCCATGCCCACAGAAAGAGGGGGTTCACTTTTACACTCCTATATGCTTTCATCAGCCAAAACTACCTCATTCCCACACTGTTATCATCCCCTGAAGGAAATGAAAGCTGGATTTCCAGCATTCATTTTCCTTCCAAGGCCATGTGTGTGGAGTGGTGGTGGTTTTGATTAACAAATGTGTAGGGATGGAAGAGTTAAATCTCCTTCCCTCCCCAGCTGGAATTACAGATTTGTACAGCTGCTGTTGCTGTGTTGTTGTTTTTTATAAAGCAAAATGATTTTTCTGTATCTAGTCTAGTTATGCTTCAAGCGTCTCCTTGGTCTGGGGCTAGTCTTGCAGCAGCAGCAGAATTACTGTTGTTGGCTGTTGTTGTTGTTATTCCCCACATCACTTGGAGTCTCAGAGTGCTTTACAATCTCTTTTCCCTTCCCCTCCCCACTACAGACACCCTGTGAGGTAGGTGGGGCTGAGAGGGCTCTCAGAGAACTGCTCTTGAGAGGAAAAGCTCTGCAAGAACTGTGGCTGACCCAAGGTCTCATCAGCAGGAGCATGTGGAGGAGTGGGGAATCAAACCTGGTTCTCCCAGGTTAGAGTCCATGGTCTTAACAATTACACCAAATTGGCTCTCTAGGGAAGAGAAGGAAGGACTCTTGTAGTAACACCACTGCTCAGAAGTCCTGCCAGGTCAGTATTTTGTTCAATCTCCAACAGCAGATGAAAACATTTATTTGCTTAACTTTATTAGCCAAAGTTTAGGTGATCCTATTTCTATTACTCCTATTTCAGAAGCAACTGTGGTGCCCCAATGCAGAGCATCTGCTTTCCATGCAGAAGATCCTAGATTTAAATCCTGGCATCACAAATGGATACATGGAGCTGTCTTATACTGAACCATTGTCAATACTGTCTCTGGCAGGAGCTCTCCATGGTGCTCCCCAGGGTCTCCGGCAGAGTCCTTCACATCACTTATTACCTGATTCTTATAACTAGAGATGTAACGGATTAAATCTGGGAACATCTGTATGCTCAAGTAGATGCTCTGTCTATGAGACCCAGTTTGGTGTAGTGGTCAGGGCTTTTTTGTAGCAGTTACTCCTTTGCATATTAGGCCGCACACCTCTGATGTAGCCAATCCTCCTGGAACTTACACTAGGCCCTGAACTAAGAGCCCTGTAAGCTTTTGGAGGATTGGCTACATCAGGGGTGTGTGGTCTAATATGCAAAGGAGTTCCTGCTACAAACCCCCCCCCGGTAGTGGTTAAGTGTGCGGACTCTTATCTGGGAGAACCAGGTCTGATTCCCTACTCCTCCACTTGCAGCTGCTGGAATGGCCTTGGGTCAGCCATAGCTCTTGCAGAGTTGTCCTTGAAAGGGCAGCTTCTGTGAGAGCTCTCTCAGCCCCAGGGTGTCTGTTGTGGGGGAGGAAGGTAAAGGAGATGGTGAGCAGCTCTGAGACTTTGATTCAGAGAGAAGTATGGGGTATAAATCTGAGGTCTTCTTCACTGAGCCATGACTGCTCCCTAAGAAGATTACTTTAGTCCCTGTATTTAATCTGTTTAATCAAGCAAGAAAATATAGGTAAAAAGTGAAGAAGATGGTAAAAGATGGAGGAATTTCACCTTCTTTCCACTTCTCTTCATCAACAGGGTCAGGATATATTACAGTAAATAGAAAGTCATAATATACAAACCGCACAAGTCTGCCATAAGAGCAGGATATAAGTCCAAATATAAATAAATAAATAAATAAAAGGGGATTGGATAAGCATATGGAGCAGAGGTCCATCAATGGCTATTAGCCACAGCCTGTTGTTGGAACTCTCTGTCCGGGGCAGTGATGCTCTGTATTCTTAGTGCTTGTGGGGAGCACAGTGAGAGGGCTTCAAGCCCCACTGGTGGACCTCCTGATGGCACTTGGGGTTTTTTGGCCATTGTGTGACATGGACTGGATGGGCCATTGGCCTGATCCAACATGGCTTCTCTTATGTTCTTATAAGTGCACCCTTCAATCGTGAAATAGTATATCCCTTAATAGTGGAAAGTGTCATCAGGTTGCAGCTGACTTATGGTCACCACCTAGGGTTTTCAAGCCAAGAGACAATTAGAGAGGTGGTTTGCCATTGCCTGCTTCTGCATAGTAACCCTGGACTTTCTTGGTGGTCTCCAGTCCAAGTACTAACCAGAATCGACCCTGCTTGGCTTCCAAGAATGTCATATTTTAATTCAATATTGTATGTATTTAAAGTCTTCCTTTCCCCCCATCTGTTCCTCCTGCCAATCAGTTTCATGAGGCGACGCCTGCTGTAATAGCCTAATATTCTGAAAAAGGGATTGAAATGGTTCCCCTTTTGTCCACTGTTCATAATCTTGTACATCTCTCCTATGTCCTCATATCTATATAAGTACTGCTTATTGCAAGTTAACGATTTAATTCTGGGGAAAAGGTAATAAGCACAGATGTTCTGAACACCTGTAATGGCTTGTTTAATTTAGGATGGTAATTTTCTCATATGCAGAGAAGATCATACAAAGCCCTTTTCACTTAAGTGTCATTCTGAGACTCTTTTTGAGGGGCAGAGGAAGTCAAAAGGATTCGATGGCAGAAAGGAGAGCAGCCAGGGGGAAATGCCTCATCTTATGCCTCAGAATAAATTCTGCCACATTGAAGGGATTTGCTATTTAAGGTCTGCATTTCTGCAATCCCAGTGGTTTCCCGAGTAGCAGCACTTCAATATCCATTTGCTTACCAGAAACCCATTGCAACCAACTTAGCATCAACTCTAAACAATGAGGGAGTAGTTTAGTAAGCAACAAACAGAGAGAGAACTGAAATCTGCTCTGGTTCTAGAAAACAACTGCATATGGTAATGGGTAGTCTGTCTTTTGACTTCGCAGTCAATTACTTGCATCTGAATATGCACACATTGGAACCCGAATGCCCATGGTTACTGGGTTATCAATTTAGATTCCTCACCAGGGGTCTTAAAAATCATCAGGTTTTTTGTGTGGTTAGATATTTGTCCCCCATTTTTCTCAATACAGCTTGAACATTGCATTCATCTCCTCCATTATATTATACTGAGGCTAAATTTGGTGTAGTGGTTAAGAGCATGGACTGTAATCTGGAAGAACCAGAATTGATTCCCCACTCCTCCACATGCAACTGCTGACAATCTGATCTTGAGTCAGTCACAGTGCTCTCAGCGTCTATCCCACCCTTCCCTCAGAGTCTCAGAGCAGTTTACAATTTCTGAGAGAGATCATTCAAGAACTGTTGTGGGGAGACGAAGGGAAGGAAATTGTAAACTGCTCTGAGACTCTGAGGGAAGGGTGGGATATAAATCCAATCCAATCTCCTCCCCCTCCTCCTCATAACTAGGTTAGTTTGAGTGAGAGTGACTAAGCTAAGGTCATCCAGTGGACTTCCATGTTAGAATGGAGATTTGAACATGGGTCTCCTATACTATAAGGGCAAAACTAGACATAATACAGTCACATGACTTCCATGGGGACTGGCAGCCTTACACCAGCTGCTGGTCACTGTGGAGAACTTCCTCTAAAAGTGCTGCAGGGCCCTAATTCTGGACAGAACTTTGGTGTGGGGGAACAGGAGTTCTGATCTCCCCCATGCTGTTTTCCTGACTCCCCCATGCTCAATTTCAGATCAGGGAAACAGTGCAGGGGACAGGCAGGGGTCTTTTGTCTCCTTGCCCCATGATCCCAACCAGAACTGGCACCCTGCAACTCTTACAGACAAGAGTTCTCCCTTCCCCTCCCCACAACAGACACCCTGTGAGGTAGGTGGGGCTGAGAGAGCTCTCACATAATGGCTCTTGAGAGAACAGCTCTGAGAGAACTGTGACTGATTCAAAGTCACCCAGTGGTTGCATGTGGAGAAGTTGGGAATCATACCCAGTTCTCCAAGATTAGAGTCAACACTCTTAATCACTACACCAAACTAGCTGTCATGCTTTGAAAACCCTTCAGGGTGGCCACACAGTACATACTACCATAACATATACCTTACATGGGGCTGCCTTTGAAAATTTGGTCCAAAACAATTGGTCCAAAACATGGCAGTCAGGCTACTCTCAGGGGTTGGTTACAGGGAATGTATCAATCCCTTTGATCAGTGTTTTCTGCCAGCAGGTGAAGGCTTTTCTGTTTTGTCTGGCATTCTATCACTGATTCTCATTTTCCTTTTCTCCCATCCATGTGTTTACGTGTTTTGTTTTAATGGTTTTTAATAGTTTTATATGCATACATGGATGCAAACATACACACATGCACACAACTATGTGTTTTTAATCTTGTTTTAATGTTTTTCTCATTCGCTTGGAAACGTTTGGAATAAATAAAAATAAACAAATTCTGTACTGGAAGATCTATACTGGCTGCCCATTTGCTTCTGAGCACAATTCAAAGTGCTGGTTCTTACTTTAAGGCCCTCAGCAGCTTGAGTCCAGGGTATCTGAAGCACCACCTCTTCCCATATCACCCAGCCCACCGGCTGAAATCTGTCTTCGGAACCCTGCTATGTGGGCCCACACCTTCAGAGCTGAGGCAGGTGGTGAATAGAAACGGAATTTTCCATGGTGGCAGCTCTCCTTGAGTTGGCTTGCCAATCCCCAAGTTCCAGTGGGGGATCTCCTGGTTTGGCAGGCTCTTTCCTGTCCCCAGTCAGCAGGCTGATGAGAGCGAAGCCCTGGCCCAGCAGCCTCCATGTGCCTTCAAACCTGGGAAGGCTTAAGAAGACGCTGGGAACAATTTGCTCTTTGAAAGGTGTGTGTCCCTTTAAATCTTTAGCTAGGCTGAATGGGGGTGCGGTAAGCCTGCAAAATGACATGGGAAGGAGGCAGGGAAGCAGCCCAGTTCCTCTGTTTCTTGTTTGCAGAGTAAAGTGGTGAGCAAATTGAGAGCCAGTGAGACCAGTGAGACCACAAAGTGTGTGCTTCCGACCTGCATTTATTTTGGTGGCTGCTCTGTGTGTGTGTGTGAGAGAGAGAGAATGGAAGTGCAGCCAGCTGCCTGGGAAATGAAGACTGTATTCAGAGGAACTGCACTGCTGTCTTTTATTTATTTATTTATTTTAGGGAATGGGAAAGTCTCCTGGCCCCACCCCCAAAGTCTCCAGTTTTTTGTGAGTTAGACTTGGTAACCCTACCCTTGAGCCTCACCCAGTCACCCTTTTATGTCTTTTAGGTGCCAGGCCAAAAACATTGAATTAGGGATTTTATTTTTCCAGCTGTTTTATGGTCTGATTTTAGTCTGCGGTCTGTTTTATAGATAGTTTTAGGCTGGCTTTGTGTCCCTGGAATTGTTTTAATGGCTTGCTTGTTTTTATATTGACAGTCTATTATTTTTCATATACATCACCTTGCACAGAATGCTGGAGAAGCAGCATCAAATCTCCTAAATAAATAAAAACGAATAAAAATTGAGCTTCATTTTTACTGCACAGGCTTCGCAGTGTGTTGGCAGACAGTTTTATGTCCTGGACAGGCCATGTGCTCATTTTTGCCATCTACATGGTGACACCTTCATGTTCCATTCTCTTTCCCGGTTCTAACAGTGTTTCATCTTTTTTTAGTGCACTGATGACTTGAGCATCTGGATTTCCTGCTTTTATAAGCAATTGATTGGAGAATGTGGGATCAGCTCACTTGTGTATAAGTACAGGAGGATCGATACACTCTTGCTTTTTTCTGTCCAAAAAGTTTGATTTCCCAATCATGCTTCTGTCCATTTAAGACAGCTCCATTAGGTGAAGGAATGAGTGAAAAGTACAAACCAGACTCTTGAAAGAACAGCATCTCTATACTCCCCATACCATTTATACAGCAGGGGCTGGCAACTCTAATTGTGTATGTAGGTAGGTAGGTAGGTAGATAGATAGATAGATAGATAGATAGATAGATAGATAGATAGATAGATAGATAGATAGATAGATAGATAGATAGATAGATAGATAGATAGATAGATATATTAGTATTATCTGTTCCAAACAGGTCACGGCCTAATGCCAGCAGCTACCTCTAGAAGTCTGTCATAAAAAATGACTGAGTACTGCTTAGAGTTGCCAGGTCCAGTTCAAGAAATATCTGGGGACTCTGGGGGTGGAGCCAGGAGACATTGGGAGTGGAGCCAGGAGCAAGGTTGTGACAAGTATAATAGAACTCCAAAGGGAGTTCTGACCATCACATTTAAAAGGACCACACGCCTTTTAAATGCCTTCCGTCTATTGTAAATAATGAAGGATAGGGGCACCTTCTTTTGAGGCTCATAGAAATGGATCCCCTGGCCCAATCTTTTTGACACTTGGTGAGTATTTTGAGGAGAGTCATTGGATGCTATGGCACAAATTTGGTACCTCTGTCTTAAAACACAGTCCCCCCCCCGCAAGAGCCCCAGATACCTACAGATCAATTATCTATTATACCCTATGGGAAACTGTCTCCATAGGGAATAATGGAGTGCCCAGCAGACATTTCCCTCCCCCACCCTGCTTTCTGATGACCCTGAAGTGGGGGGAGGGCCTCCAAACTGGGGGATCCCCTGCCTCCACCTGGGGATGGGCAACCCTAGTACTGCTGCCTCTTCTGAAGAGGTGGCTAGCCACATTTCAACCATCATTAAACTTGTGTGAGACAAAGAAACATTAGGGTGTTACCATATGACCTAAGAAACAGATGGCAAAAAAAATTGCTATTTGATATGAGCAGAGGTTCTGGGTGCACTGAACTTTGAGGTGGAGGTCCATGGCCCTGGCATACAAGTTGAGCTGGAGCCCCAAAAGTCAGTCTGTAGCTTCACATATGGTACAATCTGAAGGGGTGTCCCTCATAAGGCCACAAACTCCACTAACTACCACTAGAGTGCCACTTTCCTGCTTCTAGTAGGAGGGTTCCTGTGGATCCTCCTTGGTCCCCAGTCCCCACTGTTGCTTTCCTGCTCTAGGGCTGCAGAGGGCAGGAGGAACGAAAAGGGTGTGTTGGGAGAGAGTGATCTGTGGAAGGGATGTCCCATCTGTGGCAAACCATGCATGGCCCCACACCATTCTATGACAACCCTCCCAACTCCCACTCATAGCACAGTTTTGTTATCTGCTTAGTTAATTTATTTTATCTTTTTGTGTGATCTTAATGCTTGTAACAGGTCTATGCTGTTTAGACCAATAATAAGAGCTTCAGTAAGTAATCATGTATGTGGGTTTACCAGCTGGACCTTTCCCACAGCATAGTAGGAGATTGGTCATCAACACCATATAAAAGCAGCTTTTGAGTCTTAGCACTAAAAAACAAACTGCCCATCTGTTCCTAAAGACAAATGTGTGTTTCTAGGCCCAATCATGCAATAATCCTAGATATTAGACATCCACATATAGTGTTTTTCTATTCTATTATTGATCACCATACTCATTCACTATATTATTACTAAATCATCCAGGACATTTGAAGGGCAGTTATCTAGAGCATTTCTGAGAAATCCTCTCTGCCCAGCTAAAAAGTCAAAGAAAAGATTGTAAAAAAAAGTGGGTTTAAACCTTCTTTGGAGCCATGTTCTTTTCCTTGAGCCAGTACATGAAGGAGAGGCTTCTTTTATGTCATTATGACACTAGGCTGAAGTAAGGGTTGCCTGCATCACTCTGTGCTGTGATGTCACTTCCAGTGTGAACCCAAAAATGACATCATTACATTGGGCCAACGCTCTAGGATTCCCCAAAACTGCATGAACATATGAACATATGAAGCTGCCTTATACTGAATCAGACCCTCGGTCCATCAAAGTCAGTATTGTCTACTCAGACTGGCAGCAGCTCTCCAGGGTCTCAAGTTAAGGTTTTTCACACCTATTTGCCTGGACCCTTTTAATTGGAGATGCCGGGGATTGAACCTGGGACCTTCTGCTTACCAAGCAGATGCTCTACCACTGAGCCACCATCCCTCCCCGATGGTGGGATCACCATCATAGTTTTATTTTTTATTTTATTTATTTATTTAGAATTTATATCCCGCCCTTCCCACGGGTGGCTCAGGGCGGCTTCCAACAATAGTGATTTCAGTGGAACCCTAGCCTGTTGTCCCAATGTGATGAAGCCCTTTCTGGTTTTTGTGCTAGAAGTAACATTGTGATAGCAGAGTGACAACTGTTCCCTCCCATTTTTTTCCTGTCACTCTGTGGAGCAACAGCAGGAAATGGAGGCTGCTGATGGGAGATCTCCCAACTGAGTGGGAGACCTGGCGATCCTAGGCTCAAGAAACATGGCAGTACATATCCAGCTATTCACTGACTTTGTGGACAAGGACTTCCCCACTTCTTCCTACTTCTGCAGACCCCTGACAGTTTGTTCCAGGGTATCAGCAGATATTCAGGAACAGCAGAGAGGGCAAAGTGAGGGCTCTGTAAAATGAGGCATCTGTGGTGGAAGGGGGCAAGCAGCACAAATTACAGCCCTTGGTTTTTTGAAACAGAAATGATGTGTATCGGAGGACCTGTGCAATTGGATACAGGCCACTTTCTGTAGAAATATGCCATATTCAGATGTGGGGGATTAATTCAAAGAGTGGGGGAATTGAATCATAGCGGCAAGTGCTGCGCCTGGGTTGCCAACCACCAGAGGGTTGAAATAAAAGCAACAGCTCCGTGTGTAAAGTACCTCTTGCCCAATATAGAGTACTCACAAAATTTTTCAATAAAGATGCCTTCCCCAATAAATAGACAAGAGGTCTCCTGTCCGTGTGACCTTTTTCCTGTTGCACAACCTCCAGAGGGTGGCTGGAGATCTCCTGGAATCAGTTCACCTGGAGAAAACTACCACTTTGGAAGGTGGACTCAATGGCATTCTACTCCATTGAAGCTCCTCCCTCTCCCAAATCCCACCATCCTCAGGCTCCACCCCTATAATCTCCAGGTATTTCCCAATTTGGAGCTGGCAACCCTAACCCTGATACATGCATAATTATTGGAATGAATGTGCACTTCAATGTGTACAAGGACATGTGCATAGGGATCTCTGAAAAAGTAGGGTTCACAGTTGCACCATGCATGTGTACATGCATATGCTGCATACATACAGTTCATGCATGCATGTTGGGTGGCGTTTCCTGCCATCTTCTTGCTTATCCCTCATAAATGTTCGTTCTGCTCTCTTACCGTTCTTGAAAAGAGGTGTAAAACAGGGATGCACCAGTTTCCTCCTGTTCTGTACACTTATTGCTCATTTATTCTTTATTTATTCATACAATTTCTAGCCCTCCCTCCCTTGTATAACAGGGCTCAGAGCGGGTAGCAACATTCATAAAACACTCCATGCAATTAAAATATTTAAACAATTCAATAAAACAACAATTCAATAAAACAACATACAGTTAATAGGTGGTGTATAAAAGGGGCACAACCTAGTGATCCTTATCCCGGGAGGGAAATAAAATATTCTCTGTATTGTGTTTTGCTTCTTGTTAATGCTGGCTCAGCCAGGATAATTTCTGCATTTAATTCTGGAATTGAAGCATGCACTTGAAACTGTGGCTTTCAGTTCATTCGGTTACTTTGTCTCTTTGCCCATACCTGCATTACTGATGCACAAGGGGGGGGGGGGTTTGGGGGGGGATGCAGCAGAATGGAGTTCCAGAACATCTTCATGGACACAAAATTCTCAAACAAGTTTAAAAGTTCATGAGGGGCACCCATGTGTTTCTCCTTCATTTCCCTCTTGAGAGTTACAGCCAGTGTTCCCTCTAAGCTGATTTACTGTGAGCTAGCTCAGGTTTTTTTTTTTTTTACCTCTGGCTCACACATTTTTGTCTTATCTCAGGAAGGACAGCCCCAGAGCAAACTAATTTATCCAGTTGCTCACAACCTTAATGCCAGTAGCTCACAAAATAGAATTTTGGCTCAAAAGACTCCACAGCTTAGAGGGAACATTGGTTCCAGCATGTCTTTTTCCAGAAAAAAAAAAGAAGTCCTGCTGATGTGTGTGTGTATATGTGTGTGTGCACGCACTGATGATGCCCTGCAAGAAAAAAAAACCATGAAGTATGTATGTACTTATATTAAGATTCTTTTGTTGTGTATATATGCTCCTGTATATTGAGAAAAATGCTACCCACCCCCTCAACTGAGAATAGGACATGACCATTTACCTAAGTGAAACTTAATCTGATAATTGCCCTCCTCAAATGTGGGAATCATATTTCATAAGTACAGAGCCAGTTTGGTGTAGTGGTTAAGAGCATAGACCCTAATCTGGGAGAACCAGGTTTGATTCCCCGCTCCTCTACATGCAGCTGCTGGTGTGACCTTGGGTCAGTCAAAGTTCTCACAGAACTGTTCTTCTCAAGAGCAGTTTCTGTCAGAGCTCTCTCAGCCCCATCTACCTTACAGGGTGTCTCTTGTGGGGAGGGGAAGGGGAAGGAGATTGTAAGCCACTTGGAGACTCTTTTGGATAGTGAAGGCCAGAGTATAAATTCAATCTCCCCCTCTTCTATTGACTGGAATGTACACTGGAGTTAAAATCCTTCTTTCTCCCTTCCCCAACCTTATTGATAACATTTGCACATGATGCTGTGGAAACTACAAGGTGATCTTAGCATCAGGTATGAAAAATGCCCTGCCAGCACACTTTGCTTAGATGTACAGAGTTCCTGTCCTCTCCAATGTCCTTGGCCCAGCCAGCTCAACCTGAGTAGCAAATCTTGCTCTTTGAAGACCACTTTCAAAGGAAGGAAGCAACACTTTGGAAAAGAAGCCTTGAGCTCTTTCTGACCTTTTAGAGAAGGTTCTCTGATCTAGGAGCTCCATCCAAATATAACTGTCGTAAAACCTTATCAGGCAGAGGATCCAAAACTCAGTGAATACTGGAAGCTCACAGGGGTGTCAGACATGCGGCCCAGGGGCTGAATCATGCCCTCAGAGGGCTCCTATTAGTCCTGCAAGCAACTGGCTGTCGTCTGCTTCCTTCTCCCTCTCTCTTGCTTCCTTCTGCATCACAGCCTGCTTTGCCAGGCTTGCTCAATCGCACAGGAACTACAGAGCACAGAGTCTATTTTCTCCATTGGTTGAGACTCCTCCCTTGGGGAGGAAGTGGGGAGGAATTGCTTGCTTTGTCAGGCTCTCTCAGTTGCACAGCAGAGCTACTGAGCCAAGCCTCTCTTCCTTCTATTGGCTGAGGCTCCTCCCCCTCCTGGTCCCCTGGGGAACTTTGTCCAGTTCCCTGGATCACACGGAAGAAATACAAAGACTAACAAGTGCTTCTGTTTTAAGCATATTTTATTTTAAGGGTTTTAAAAAATTTTAATTGTGTCTGTGTCCTTTATAAAGTTTATATCTCTGCTAACTGGCATTACATTTTATGACACACGTGGCCCGGCCTGACAAGATCTCATTTATGTCAGATAAGGGTTGCCAAGTCCAATTCAAGAAATATCTGGGGACTTTGGGGGTGGAGCCAGGAGACTTTGGGGGTGCAGCCAGGAGACATTGGGGTAGAACCAGGAACAAGGGTGTGACAAGCATAACTGAACTCCAAGGGAGTTCTAACCATCACATTTAAAGGCACAGCACACCTTTTTAAATGTCTTCCTTCCATAGGAAATAATGAAGGATAGGGGCACCTTCTTTTGGGGCTCATAGAATTGGACTCCCTGGTCCAATCATTTTGAAACTTGGGGGGTACTTTGGGGAGAGGCAATAGATAGTATACTGAAAAATTGGTGCCGCTACCTCAATAAACAGCTCCCCCAGAGCCCCCAAAACCTCCAGATCAATTCCACATTATACCCTATGAGAATCGATCTCCACATAAGAAATAATGAAGTGCTCAGCAGACGTTTCCCTCCCCCCCCGCCAACCCCATTTCTGACGACTCTGAAGCGAGGGATTGGCCTCTCTACTCATAAGTTGCTGCCAACTTCTTTAAAGTAACACAGACACACCATCCCAAGAGGAAGCCTTTCAATTGGAGACTGAAGCCTCCAAAGGCACATGGTCCTCTGGGGATGGGGCTTCCCCCCACCAGCCAGCTGACTGGGGGTGGGAAGGAGCCTGGGAAAACGTAAGAACCCTCGCTGGGACCTGGGGATTGGCAAGCCTATGTCAGATCCAACCCTCATAACAAATTAGTTTGACACCTCTGCTCTACGAAGTATCCATCAGTTTGGCCAATGAAAAGTAGCTCCTTTTCTCTGCAGATCCTGCTGGCCAGAGACCAAAGCAGGACCTAAAATGTTTCCCAGTATCGAGGATGGATCTATTACAGCTGCCTCTAAAAATCCCCTGTCTTCTGTACACAGTTGAGTTTGGCAGCCATGAAACTAGTTTGTTGCACATGTACTAGTTTTCTTGTGGATGCAAATGGTTTGTGATTCCATCAGGCCGGGGCCAAGGCTGAAAAGGATGAGGCAAGTCGGATATCCTTCAGGCCAGGGATGGTCAGTAGATGTTGTGAGCTGGGTTGTAACAATCTTCAGGGCACAAATGGGGAGAGGTGGTCCTGTAGGTATGTTGGTCCCAGGCTACGTAAGGCTTTAAATAGGAGCTTGAAATGGATCCAGTATTCAACTGGTAGCCAGTGCAATTCTCAGGTTTATATAGTGAAGTACATGAATGGCTTTCTATCCTGGATGATTTGAAGTTCCCGTTAAATCTTCAATGAAATCTTGGTGTCTTGAACTACATGGACCTGCCTTATACTGAACAAGACCGTTGGTCCATTGAAGTCAATATTGTTTACTCTGACAGTGGCAGGTCTCCAGGTTCTCTGGCAGAGGTCCTTCATGTCACTTGCTACCTGATCCCTTTAACTTGAGATGTCCGGGATAGAACCTGAGACCTTCTGGATGCCAATTAAATGCTCTGCGACAAAGCTGAGATCCCTTCCCAAGTTTTTCTTGTATCTCATACAACAACAAATTATGGCAACAGCTAAAACGCTTTATTCCAGCTGCCTATAGAGTGCCAATTATCTTTCTTCCTGGCATCAACTGACCTGGCCCTGCTTATCTATCCCACAGTAACTTCAAGAATGAGCTACCATGGCACACTCAACAAGATAAGAACATAACAGATGCCATGTTAGATCAGTCCAATGACCTATCAAGTCCAATGCTCCGTGTCACAGTGGCCAAAAACCAAAACCCAAAAAACCAGGCACCATCAGAAGGTCCACTAGTGAGGCCAGAACACTAGAAATCCTCCCACTGTTGCCTTCCCCAAGCACCAAGAATGCAGAGCATCACTTGCCCCAGACAGAAAGTTCCATCTATATCCTGTGGCTAATAGCCACTGATGGACCTCTGCTTCATATGTTTATCCAATCGCCTCTTGAAGCCGGCCATGCTTGTAGCTGGCACCACTTCCTGTGTTAATCACTCTTTGGGTATGTTAATCACTCTTTGAGTGTGTTAATCACTCTTTAGGTGAAGAAGTACGGTACTTCCTTTTATCTATTCTAACCCAACTGTTCAGCAGTTTCATTGAGTGCCCACAGGTATTGTG
Organism: Heteronotia binoei; assembly: GCF_032191835.1. NCBI lineage: Eukaryota > Metazoa > Chordata > Lepidosauria > Squamata > Gekkonidae > Heteronotia > Heteronotia binoei. Next base: position 35,320,214 of record NC_083243.1, on the reverse strand, counting down.
AGAAAAGGAGAAAAGTACTTCTTTCTGTTCCTTCTCTATCCCATGCATAATCTTGTAAACCTCTATAGTGTCACTCCTCAGTAGATGTTTCTCCAACCTAAAAAGCCCCAAGTGCTTTAACCCTTCTTCATAGGGAAAGTGTTTCAATTCTTTAATCATTCTAGTTGCATTTTTCTGGACTTTTTCCAATGCTATAATTTTTTTTTGAGGTGTGGTGACCAGAATTTTAGATTGAGATAGATCCAGGTGGGTAGCCATGTTGATCTGAAGCAATAGAATTGGCTTGTTGTTCCATTTTTGTCTCAAAATGTCTTCATGTTAATAGTAATTTGCTATTCAGCCCCTGTCTATAAGATTGAATGGTTTTCTTCCATTTCATTTTAGGTCAAGAAGAAGTGTGCTTGCACACAAAAGCTCATACCTTGAATAAAATTTTGTTGGTCTTAAAGGTGCCACTGGACTCAAACTTTACACTCTACAAGAGGCTGCCTTTACACTCTACAAGAGACTATCTTCCACATGGTCAATAGATTGAAAATGCAGCTGCTGATATTTTGCTTCACATACATTATGCCTTTGCTTAAACCTTTGCACTGGTTATGTGTGCATTTCTGGGTCCAAATCAAAACACTGGTTTTAATCTTTATACAGTCCTTCATTACTCAGAACCCCCATGCCTGAAGGACTGTCTCTTAAAGCATGAACACATATGAAGTTGCTTTATACTGAATCAGACCCTTGGTTCATCAAGGCCAGTATTTTCTACTCAGACTGGCAGCAGCTCTCCAGAGTCTTAGGTAGAGGTTTTTCAGATCGCCTCCCATCTGGTTCTTTTAATTGAAGATGCCAGGGATTGAACTTGGGACCTTCTGCATGCAAAGCAGAAGGCCTTCCACTGAACCACAGCCCCTCCCTTCATGGTCCACTGTGCCCCCTTGGCTCCTCTTATAAAAGGCCTACTTGCCATCCTCTTGTTTGAATCTGGTCTCAGACAGGGCTTTTTTTGTAGTAGGAACTCATTTGCATATTAGGCTACACCTCCCTGATGTAGCTAATCCTCCATGGGCTTACAGTAGGCCCTGTAAGAAGAGCCCTGTAAACTCTTGGAGGATTGGCTACATCAGGCGGGTGTAGCCTAATATGCAAAGGAGTTCCTGCTACAAAAAAAGCCTCAGGCATTTTCTGTGGCACCCGTAGTGCTATGGAATGCGCTGCTGGAGGTTGTGCGTTTCTCCCCCGATCTCTTGCCATAAGTAAAAGGTGTAAAAAGACGTTATTCCAGTAAGCCTTCAGTGGTGTCAACTTATTCATTTTCTTGTTAAGTACTCAGATAGTACTTAACAAGCATATAGCAGATATTGCTAGTTATTAATCTCTCATTATTTGGGGTTTTCAAGCTAGCTTTAGTCTATTGTTATTATGAATTCAGCATTTTGTAAGCTACCTCAGGACTCCTGAGGGAGACAGGTGGCTCAGAAGTTTTTAAAAAGGAAATTAAATTAGTACCACCAGTTCTCTGCTTATGTTTAAATAGTGGGACTTCCCAGCATATGTAGGGGGCAGGCCTTTTCCTCTTCCAGCATTCTATTTGTGAGGGGCTGCTTGAAAATTCTTACTCTAATAAAAATTAAATTAGATTTGAAATCAGGTTCAGAATTGGGTTTGTTAAACCCAAAGCAGCCTGAAATATGAAACAAAAGCCAAGATAATCAGAAGAGATTTGGCTTGGTCACAGGTACCTAAAACTGAGAAGGCCTGCCAGGTGAACAGTTGTAGAGAAGGCATCCCACAGATGGGGTACCATGACAAGGTCCTCTCTTGGTTAGCCTTCCATCTCACTTCTGACTAGGTGGTACCATTTACCTGTTTTCAGCAAAGAGACTCCTCTAGATGGATTCCTGTTCCCTGCCAGAATTCAATAGGCTTGTGGGAGAAAAGGCAGGGGGGAGGGGCATCTGGCAATACTGCAGTGTCATTTCTGGCTTCATAGTCAGAGGTGACGTCACCACCAACAGCTCTATCATTTATCTGAAACTCTGTGATAAAAACTATAGAATTTAGAGGGAAATGCTAGAGAGTCCTGTGATGCAATATCACTTCTAGTCATGAAGCTGGAAATGACAGTGTTGCATTGTAAGAGACTGAACAAAACTGGAATCCAGTGGCACCTTTAAGACCAACAAAGTTTAATTCAAAATGTGAGCGTTTGTGTGCTAAAAGCATACTTTGTCAGACAATAGTATGGAATGGAATTAGCAGTCCTACATATAGGGAGTGGGCAGTGAATTCGTATGTTCCTGTGAGTCTCCACTCACCACTTCTGAAAGAGCGGATGCCCAAATGAAAGCCTCTCAAGATTATCTCAGTCAGGGCTTTTTTTTGAGTGGGAATGCAGTTCTGGCTGGCTTGGCCGGGCTCTGGCTCAAAAAAGGTCTCCAGCGGAGGGAAGGTACTAGGCAGCTATGCACTTCCAAAGTGCATGCTCCATCCTCTCTGCCACCTCCAGCCTCCAGTGGGCTTGCAAAGAGAGTGAGAGACACGGAGCTGCCCACGAGTGCCCCCTCCCAGGAAAAGCTGGGCCTGCTGCTGCCCACTCTGCTGCATGTGGTTCTCTTTCTCTGACTGTGGGTTTTTTTAAGGGTGTGTGTGTGAAACAAGGTCCCTCATTGGGTTGTGTGAGAACACAGATCCATGAAATGCAGCTGATGGCACTGTACTGTTCTGTGTCAATATGCAGAAAGTAGCCTACAGAATGGGTGATGTCTCTTCTAGTAATATCAGGGGGTTTGGCATAATATGCAAATGAGTTCCTGCTGGGCTTTTTCTGCCCCCCCCCAAAAAAGTCCCAATCTCTGTTCTTAGGCAGGTTCATAGGGGAGCAAGGTAATCTCAAACTATTTAGGGCTTTAAAAATCATTTGAGGAGGGAATTGTGGTTGGATGCACAACCAGCGAAACTCTTTTGACAAGAGTTAGATATGACTTCCTAGCTCATATTGCTGTATTTTGGACTACTTGTAATCAGTGGCATCCCCATTAAAGTGCACCACAGTAATCCATTCTATATATGACCAGAGCACAGATAACTGGGGCCAGATCCTACAAAAAAAAAAAAAAAAGTAGGAGCAACGTTGCCTGTTCTCACAGAACCAATGGCATGCAGTTACACTCCTGGTCTCTCCATAGCTTCGCCAAAGTGTGCCTACAGGTCTCCACTCGACATGCACAGAACACACAAAAAGGAAGCAAGTGTAATTACAGCACCGGGCGAGTTTATATGTCTCAAGAGAGGCTTTCACATAACAAAAGGAATATAAATTTTGGAACCAGGGAAGGAAAGCTTCTCTTGCGAAAGTCAGTGGACAAACACATATTTAAAAAGAGTGCTCTGCTTCAACCTAAATGTCAGCCCTGCTGCGATTTTAAATTAGAGTTTGTGAGCCCTTGGTCTAATTTTTTTTATTCAACTTAGAAGCATTGAGCCTTTTGTCAAATGTGCAGCTTTGTTTCTTCAGTACAGTCGCTGCCCTTATCAAACCAGTTAACCCCTTGGCTCCTTTGCAAGCAGGATATTCTTTCTGACAATGGGACAAGTCATAGGACATAAATGGTACTGCTGGGCTTGGCCTAGCAGCAGTGAGTAGCCATTGCTGCTAGGCCAAGCCCAGGCAGTACCATTTCCTTGTAGAGTTGCCAAGTCCCCAGCTTCCTGTAATGAGGGAGTTTTGCACGCACTTTGCACACATGTGACACAATGACAGTACCCGGACGTGACATCATCAAAATGGCAGTGCGCACATGGGTCACTCTAGGCGTTCCCAGGAAAACTCTATAGTTTTCCCAGACGCTGTAGCCATTTGAGAGGTAAAAACTCTATGGTACCTATTAAACCATAGCGTTTTCCTGGAAACACCTTGAGCAGCCCCGCATGTGCACCGCCATTTTGATGATGTCACTTCCGGGTGACATCATCATGCCAGCGATGTAGAGGGAGGTTCCCCCTGCAGGCCCAATGTGAGCCGGTGGATTGGGAACCTCCCGGGTGGCGAAACCCCGCCTATACCGGAAGCCTGGCAGCCCTATTTCCTTGGGAGGCCCTGGGCAGACAGGGGCCCCTTCTTGCCCACCACCAGACCCCCTTATGCCTCTCTTCCCACCCATCCATCTGTGTGTGTTTTTACATGACCTGTAAATTCTTCCCCTTGTCTGAAGACTGAAGGAGCTGGGTATGTTTAGCTTCAGGAGGAGATACAATCACTATCTTCAAGTATTTGAAGGAATGACATATAGAGGATGGTGTGGAGTTGTTTTCTGTTGCCCCGGAAGGTCAGACCAGAACCAATGGGTTGAAATTAAATCAGAAGGGCTTCTGGCTCAACATTAGGAAGAACTTCCTGACAGCTAGAGCTATTCTTCAATGGAACAGGCTTCCTTGTGAGGTGGTGGTTTGGAGGTTTTTAAAGAGAGTCTAGATGGCCATCTGCACAATGCTGATTCTGTAAACTTAGGCAGATCATGAGAAGGAGGGCATGAAGGGCTGCATCAGTGCTTAGTTCTCATGGACATTTCTTCCGTGCCCAGGGAATGCTGTTCATCACTTTGGGGTCAGGTAGAAATTTTTCTCCAGGCCAGTTTGGCCAGAGAACCTGGAGGGGGGGGGGATTACCTTCTTCTGGGCATGGAGTAGGTATCACTGGGTGTGTGGGGGGAAGTATTTGTTTCCTGCATTGTGCAGGCGATTGGATTAGATGACCCTCAAAGCCTCCTGCAGCACATTCATGCCCATTCCCCAACAGCACTGGTTGTGCTAAGCACCATTTGCATGCACTTCCCCATCATTGCTGGGGAAATGGGAGCATGGGTTTTGGAGTGCATGCAAGCAAATGGGCAAGGATAGGCACATGGGCAGGTAGCAGGGGAGGTGAATAGGTGTGGAGGGTGGTGACAGTGGTCCCCACCAGAAGCCCTTAACCCTGCCAGCTGCTCCACTTCTAAGGTTGCCAGCTCTGAGTTCACCTGAAGATGGGGACAGAGCCAGAAGAGGGTGGAGTTTGAGGAAGAGAAGGACTTCAATGGAATATAATGTCACAGAGTCCACCTTCCAACATAGCCACATCTCTGTTGCATGGAGATCAGTTGTAATCCCAGAAGACCGCTAGCCATCATCTGAAGGTTAGCAATGCTGATGGTGTGCTGATACCAGCCCTGGGGCTTAGTTGGACTGTAGCCACTGGATGGGGCCAAGTGGTGTGAGTAGTGAGTCTTTGGTGGTTGCTGCTGGATCTGTCTCTAGTAAGTCTTCCTCCATCAGAAGACATGCTGTTCCATGGGCTGTTTTGTCCAAGACCACTCCATCCTTTGCCATGGCTTTGCTTTATAGAAACAAGGACTCAGAAGGCTTAGGAATATTGTTGTGGTTGTTCAGGCCTTTTTTTGTAGCAGGAACACCTTTGAATATTAGCCTACACACACACACCCCCAATGTAGCCAGTCCTCTAAGAGTTTATAGGCCCTGTAGGAAGAGCCCTGTAAGCTCTTGGAGGATTGGCTACATGGGAGGGGGGGGAGGCAGGAGATGTGGCTTAACATGCAAAGGAGTTCCTGCTATTTAAAAAAAGCCCTGTGGTTGTCTAGCATCATGGAGAGTTCAGTGGATAGTCTTTTCTTAAAGCTATGGGCATTTTTTTCTGTTATTTGGTAGATCTTTATTCCTCAGATTTTTAAAAATAAGATTTCAGATTTTTCTGCAAACTTGGGACTTCCATCAAGTTCATAGAGAAATCCCCTCCTCTGTTCCTAGCTATATTTTGCTGACATATAAATCCATTCTCTATGGCTCAGTACAGCACTGGATATGTGATTAATTACATAGCCCCACTGGTGTGCATAACATTTTATCAAATAGCATAAGGGAAAAAAAGTGTAGATGTGCCCTGAGGAGCTTGCATTCCAAATTTTGGCAATGTAAGGAGAAAGAAAAGAAAGAGAACAATGAATGCAAGAAAATACAATTATACATAGTCTGTACTTAATATAGAGACCTGTTTGCCCTGATGCTTCCAGTTTCTTTGTGGGAAAGTTAGTGGCTCTTTAATGAGGTACTAACTTTCTGAAATTGTGTTCCATAGGGTCAAGAAAGACAGATATTTTCCCTCATTTCCCTTCATTTTTTCTATTACCATTCCCAATTATAAGCAAGCACATCTCTGTACTGTATCAAGTAGCTACTATCCCTAAGCGCAAATGTTTTGCATGCATTGTCCGTGTCACAACATCTCTTTGTGTGTTTGCATTTGTAATCTGAACTAGTGCTTTGAAGCAATGGTGGCATGACTACGGTAAAACAAGCTGAAGTTGAATCCTGACAGGGCAGAAGTAATGGTGGTCAGGAATAGGGATGGGCATGAACATAGTTTGTGACCATTTGTGGCATCCCTGGTTCATGAAACACAAAGTGTCACAAGCTTTTATGGCCAAATGAACCGGTTTCGTTTGTGATGTTTGTGACATGGTAGAACGACCTCCAACGTGCTAGTGACACCAAACTTTCAGAAAGTCTATGTGTGGCTCTCTTGCTCTCCAAGTTTGGTGAGGATTGGCTTTACAGGGTCTGAGTTATGCCCCCCCCCCCCGAGAAGGTATCCCCATTATCCATTGTTTCCAATGGAGGAAAAAAGACCATTTTTTTTAAAAAAAGCAAGGGCAGTATAAACCCAGATGAACAGATTGAAAGTCCCAAAGACTCTCTTCAGTAGAAGTTGAAGTGTGGGGGGGGCATTTTTGCAAGCCCAGCAGAACCATATCCACTGTGGCACTGCAAACTCCACAGGGCTACAGTCAAGCCAGAGAATCTCTGCAGTAGAAACTGAAGGTGGTGAAGGGGACATTTTTGTAAGCTCAGTAGAACCAGTACAATGCAAAGATTGCCAAGCAGAATCCAATGCCATTGTAGCAATGCCAGCTGGACAGGACTGATGTGAAGCCAGAATCACTCCCCAAGCAAGGGTGGGGGGTGCAAGCCCAGCAGAACCACTGCAATGTACTAGTGCCCAGCAGAACATAGTGTCATTATGGCAATGCCTGCTCTACAGGACTGACGTGAAGTACAGAATCACAATCCAAGTTGGGGGTGGGGGATTCTGCAAGCCTTGTGCAAGAAAATGGGAAGTGAACACAAAGGAATACCAACAAAGGGAGGGGGGAACCCTCTTGAGACTGACATGACTAGTTTGAAACTCTCAAGAGTGTGTCCAAGGCTGGCAGTAGTGTCTTCAAGAGTGTTTCCAATCTCCCCCACCGTTGCTTTAAAGTTTGGTAAACATTTTGTTTGAAACAGTCTGTCTGGAAATGTATCTATTCAGTAACCAGCATGAACCTCCATAAACTGCTTGAAAGTTCATGGAAAGTTTGTTTCAGTTGACCTGCCATGAACTTCACTTCACCAAAATTCATCACAAACTTTTGAACTGGTTTGTGCCCATCCCTAGTCAGGAAGGCATTCAGTTCTAGAGGGACTGGATCCACTTGCCCTAGAAAGAACAGAGCTGACTTTTTCAGAGCAGATTAATAGCTTGGAATGCTCAGTGTTTGATGCAATGGTGAAGAGCACCTTCAACTACAATCTTGTTTACCAATCCTGTCATTTCTTAGACTCAGTCAATCTGGCCATGCTGATCAATGCTTCTGTAATGACAAAGTTGGGTTAATGTAACATGCTTTGTGTTGGGCTACCTTTGAAGACAATCCAGAAACTGCAACTGGTCCAGGATGTGACATCTATTACTTGGGGCTACCTGATTGGTGCATATGTTGCTCATTTTGAATAGGGTTGCCAGGTCCAACTCAGAAAATACCTGAGGACTTTGGGGGTGGAGCCAGGAGACTTCCCCATTCCCTAAAACAAATGCATAAAAATACAGCAATGCAGTTCCCCTGAATACCATCTTCATTTCCTTGTGCCCCAGCAGTTGGCTGCACTTCCACTAAACGAAAGTGAACACACTCACAAAGCACCTAAAACAAATGCCGTTTGCAAGCACACACGTTTGTGATCTCACTGGGGCAATTAACTCATGGAAGCTGCTGTATTTTCATCAGCTTCTTCAAACTAACACAGGAAATGAAAGGTTCTAGTTTACTCTTTCCTATGCAAACAACTTCTAAAAGGAATGTCAAACAAATGGAGGGACTGTGCTGGCTTCTCTTCATTTCTCAAAGCTTCACAGACTCACCAGGAACACATGACTCTGCTGGCTCGCCCCACCCCCATTCAGCCTTGCTCATTCAGAGATTTAAAGGCACACAAACCTTCCAAGTTTCCAAGCTTCTTCAAAGCTTCTTCTAAGCCTTCTGGGGTGGAAAGGCACATTGTGGCTGTTGGGACAGGGCTTTCCCCCCCAACGACCAGCTGGCTGGTGGTGGGGAGGAGCCTGCAAAACAAGGAGATCCCCCCGCCAGGACCTGGAAACTGGCAAGCCTAGTTTTGAAACAGCTATACTGGGGGCTACATTGGTGTAACACCCCCTAGACACAAAAGTGATGGCCACTTATTCTGTATTCAGTCTGAAATAGCTATCCTGGAACTCTTAGTCCTTCAGTATTCAGAATTTCAGACAATTGGAGACTCTGCATTGTCCTAAAGGGTTTGGAGATCCAGAGTGAGAGAGAGGCCAATTTCGCACTCACCTTATGCAGCTCTCACATCCATCCTCTCAGCGCGGTGTCCCACTATTTCCCACTATTTGCGTCGGGGCTTCAGCAAACATTGCAGTTTTCGTGCAGCAAACAGAAACTGGTTTTTAGCTGTTTCTATTTGCTGCGCATAAACAGCAATGTTTGCTGCAGCCCTGGCAAGCCCTGGCACAAATATTGGGAAATTGGGAGGACGCAGCACTGCGAAGACGGATGTGAGAGCGGCGTAAGGGTGAGTGAGAAATCGGTCAGAGAGAGAGATCTGAAACATCTTATCCAAGAAAAAAAGAAGTACTACAAAAGTGAGGAATGAATTTTGAACTGGAGCTGCAATGGGAGTACGGGTCCTAGAATCCCAGTTATTATTGCCCTTACACATATGAGTCTTTCCCTTCCATTTTTCTTCTCAGTTACCTCAGACTCCTCTTCGATACCTCTTTTACTCCCTTCTTCCTGAGGCAGAAAGACTAAAGTTTGCGCCCCTTCCATCTTTTCATGAAACCTGGAAGGGTTTGGCAAAGACTTTCTTGACTGACAGGAACTGAGGAAGGATGTGACTTGTCAACAAAAGGAAGACAAACCATTTTGCTCAGCAACCACTGAGCATATTCTGCCTAATGGGAGGGAAGGCAGCATGGTATAGTCCAGGGGTGTCAAACTCATTTGTTATGAGGGCTGGATCTGACATAAATGAGACCTTGTTGGGCCAGGCCATGGTGGGTTGGGCCAAGCCATGTCAGGCCAGGCCACATTTGCACCTATTTAAGATTAGGTAGCAGAGTTATAAATTTTATAAGGAACACAGACAAACACAAATATATATATATTTAAAAAACTTAAAACATGCTTAAAACATAAGCAATCATTGGTCTTAAAGATGCTTTCTTTGTATTTCTCCCATGGGATCCAGGGAACTGGGCAAAGGAAACTCTGGCTCTTTCCTTCCTTTCCCAGGGGACTGGGAGAGGCCTCAGTCAAAAAAAGGAGGAGAAGCTTGGCTCAGTAGCTCTGCTGTGCAATTGAGAGAGCCTGGCAAAGCAAGCTATTCTTCCCCCCTTCCTCCTCAAGGGAGGAGCCTCAGTCAATGGATAAAATAGAGGATTTGCTCTGCAGCTCCTGTGCAATTGAGCAAGCCTGGCAAAGCAAGCTGTGATGAAGAAGGAAGCAAGAGAGAGGGAGAAGGAAGCAGATGACAGACAGTTGCTCAGGTGCCTGATAGGAGCTCTCCGGGGGCCTGATTCGGCCCCCAAACTGTATGTTTGACACCCCTGGTATAGCCCAATCTTGTCAGATGTCAGAAGCTAACCAGGTTAGTATTTGGATGGGAGGCCACCAAAGAAGATTCTGCAGAGGAAGGCAATGGCAGACCACTTCTGCTTCTCCCTTGCCCTGAAGGCTCCTTCCAGAGGTCACCATCAGTTGGTGGTGGCTCTGCCTGAGTCTCGAGTCCTGACTTCCACCCAGAAACCAACTTCATGGTCTGGAACAGAACTCAGCCCCCTGGCAGTTGGGGAGGGGACAGCAAGTTTGGTCATCTGGGTGGAGCATTTGCTCACCACTGCCCCCTTTGTACAAAGAGGTGGGGGTAGTATCACAATCCCACATTTGAAGGTTCATGGAAATGAGCCACAACTAAAATGCAATGCGTTGTTCTGTTCTGGTACTGGTCTCTTCTTCGTGTCTCTGGAGCCATAGATCAACCATGAGTGTTTAGTGACCTTCTGCCTGAGAGAAGAAAGCCCCTGGCTGACTCTAGCTTGTGTAGCTTGCATTGAGTTGCAGATAATCTAAGATGACACCGACCTTGGCAATCTCCTGAAAGTAATATTTTCAGTAGGATGAGCTCTTGTTGAACAATTTCTTCAATGTACTTTTGTTTCATCGATGCTCACCGTCATGCTTACTATCACATCACTGCACATTTTAATTACACACACACCCCACACACATGCCAACAGTGCCATCAATGAAAACGTATATCTCACCAGCCACCACTGGGTTGTGTGTTTGCTTGAGTACCAAAGAGTTAAGCTTGTGCACAAATTTAGATTGGTGCTATGTACATCGATGACCCTTCTGGCTTTTTTTCCTCTGTGTCCTCAGGGCCAGCCCTAGCCTGTCAAGCACCCTAGGCGAGACTAACTTCTGGCACACACACCCCATGCTGATAACATCACCGAGACACATGGGGGGCACTCAGTTTGGCGCCCCCAGAAGGCCGGTGCCCTAGGCAGTTGCTTAGTTTGCCTAGTGGCAGGGCCAGCCCTGAGTGTCCTGCTGAAAACCTATGAAGAGAAACCTCAAATGATGACCTGAATGTAATGACCTGACAGCCTTTCTAGAACAGCCACAGATAAAGCCTTCTTATCTGTATTGCTCTAAAATCTACCACCCCTGCAAGATGGAAGCAATATGCAATTTGTTTTTGAGCAAAAGCCCTGCTTTTTTTTCTGCTTTGCATAAGCATTCTTTCAAATTACTGCCAATACATTAGAACATGTCAGGATGCATCATGCAAAGCAATAGGACGTACTATGACCTTGAGGCAGCCTGATGTGTATGTTAAATTACATCAGACATCAAAATATGTTCTTTATGTAGCACACCCACCACTGCAGACAGAAAAAATATTGCCCAGAATTGCAAATAATTCAACAGAGCCGTGAGATGTAAAATAACTCTGAAACTCATGGCGTTGTTTAGGTAGCAAAGCCCCAAATGTATGCTAACCCAAGTTCCTTGAAGGGAGGCTGGGACACTAACTTGATACTAAAACGCAGGCCTAGGGTTGCCAAGTCCAATTCAAGAAATATCTGGGGACTTTGGGGGTGGAGTCAGGACACTTTGGGGGTGGAGCCAGGAGCAAGGTTGTGACAAGCATAACTGAACTCCAAAGGGAGTCCTGGCCATCACATTTAAAGAGACTGCACACCTTTTATATGCTTTCCCTCCACTAGAAATAATGAAGGTTAGGGGCACCTTCTTTTGGGGCTCATAGAATTGGACCCCCTGGTCCAATCCTTTTAAAACTTGGAGAGTGTTTTGAGGGGAGGCATCAGATGCAATGCTGCAAATTTGGTGTATCTACTTAAAAACACAGCCCTCCAGAGCCCCAAATACCCACAAATCAATTCTCCATTATACCCTATGAGAATCAGTCTCCATAGGGAATAATGGAGGAGGGAAGAGGAGAAGGGTATAAGCCAGTTTGGGCCCCCTTTGGGAAGAAAGGTGGCATATAAATGAAGTAAATAAAATATATAAATAAAGCGATGGTTTGCCATTACATTTAAAGTGAAGCAGGAAATTATGTTTTACAGCAGCAGGAAAGAACAAGAGTCCAATAGCACCTTAAAGACTAAGGAAATTTGTGGCCAGGTAGGAGCTTTCATGAGTCACTGCTCACTTTTTTATACACTTCAGTCTTTAAGGTGCTACTGGACTCTTGCTTTTTTCTACTGCTACAGACAGTCAGGCAGTCTAAAACAGCTAGCCATCTTGATCTCTCTCTCTATGGTTTGCAGGAATCCTACACATCAATGGTTTCCAACCATTTGTTGGTTCAGTTGTTATTTTAAGTTGTTCAAAGGGAGGATGAAGATTTCAGTCTGTCTGCTTTATATGTTTTGGTTATTTTCTCATTTTTTGTGAAGGGAAATATAACAAAGTTTGTCAAATCTTAGAGTTCAGCCAAATTCTCACAGGGGTTTGAACAATGGAGCCCAGAAGCAAGTATCTAAGGGGGGGGGGGGTAAGAAAGAAAGAGCACAATAAAATTGGGAGGCTCCAGAGCTCCACTTCTGTGAGCTCCTGCCCAAAATGAGGGCAACTCACAAGTTTTCAAAGATTTCAGGTTTTCACGGCTGGTAACATCATTAGGGTTTGTAGAATCTTTCGGGCTCAAGTGCCGTGTTCTACTGGGGAAAGTAGAAACACGGCACTTGAGCCCGAAAGATTCTACAAACCCTAATCACAAGTTTTGTTTGAACTTTAGCCCCAAAGTAGGCCTGAGTTCTTTTAAGAAAGGGTTGGACTTCGAAGTAGATTAGGGTTGCCAGCCTCCTGGTGGCACTTGAAGATCTCCTGCTATTACAGTTGATTTCCAGATGACCAAGACCAGTTCTCCTGGAGAAAATGGCTGCTTTGGAGGGTGGACTGTGTGGCATGGTTCCATGATGAGGTCCTTCCTCTCTCCAAACCCCACCATCCCCAGACTCCACCTCAAAATCTCCAGGTATTTTCCAACCCACAGCTGGCAACTCTAAGTAAAATATAAGTCCTCCATAAAATTTAGGTTAATGATGGAGTATGGGTTGCCAATCTCTGGTTGGGGCTGGGAGATCTGGAATTACAATGGATCTCTAGTCTAGACTACAGATCCCCTCGAGGAAACCACAGCTTTGGAGGGGACCTCTATGCCAATGCCATTACACCTCCCTGAGATCCCTCCCTTTCCCAGAGCTCACCCTCCACAGGTTCAATCTCCAAATCTCCTGGAAATTTTCAGATTAGATTTGGCAACCTTAACTGGTATAGTAAGTGTTGAAAGAAGAGTAGGGTTGCCAGGTGCAATTCAAGAAATATCTGGGAACTTTGGGGGTGGAGCCAGGAGTTATTGAGGGTGGAGCCAGGAGCAAGGTTGTGACAAGCATAATTGAACACCAAAGGAAGCTTTGACCATCACATTTAAAGGGACCGCACACCTTTTAAATGCTTTCCCTCCATTAGAAATAATTAAGGATTAGAAAGCAATTTGTGACTTACAGTTAGTAATTTTTGTTTCTCTCTTTTATGCATGTAAGATCTTTTTATGCTTTATATCAGTAATGTAAACATGTAACAACTCTTTTCCCTATATCCCTCTCCACAACCTGTTCCCTAACACCCTTGAAACCTAATAAAACATTTAAAATGGAAATAATGAAGGATAGGGGCACCTTCTTTTGGGGCTCATAGAGCGTTTTGAGGAGATGCACCAGATGCTATGATTAAAATATGGTGCCTCTACTTCAAGAATCAGCCCTCCCAGAGTCCCAGATACCCATGGATCAATTTTCCATTATACCCTATGGGAATCGGTTTCCATAGGGAATATAGAGTGTCCAGCAGATGTTTTCCTCCCCCCTCCGCTTTCTGATGACCCTGAAGCAGGGGGAGGGCCTCCAAACTGGAGGATCCCCTGCCCCCCAACCTGGGGATTGGCAACCCTAAAGAAGGGGCAAAAATCCTCAGTTCATCATCTGTTGAAACACAAATGCCTCTAGTCCTCCAAAGGCTTGGAATTTGTGGCCTGCTGAAGTCTGAGTTGCTCACTGTACATGGCCACTTGCTTTTGTTAGAATTGCTTGCAGGGTTCCCAGCTGATCAGAACCAAAGCCCTTGGCATGGGGCTGCTCCTGTGTCTTCCATCCATTGCTCAATCTGCACATGGAGCGTTTTTTTTAATGGCATGGAGAGAAACATTATCTCCTGCTAATGTTGGCAGCAGGGATGAGTTGGCAACCCCAAATGCTCACTGCGAGCACAAACTCACAGTGAGCAATTCACAGTGGGGTGGATTTTGCACACCGCTGCAGATCTTCCAGATGTACTTTGAGCCACGTCATGCAATTCCGTTTGCTTTTCCTTCTTCTTCTTGCCAGACTCAGCACTCTTTTCATTTTCTCCAGTGCCATTCTAAGTTGCTGCCTGCAACTTAAGCAGGAGGTGCTTTAAAAGACAGCCTGGGCTTCTGGAATCTGCTTTGCAAGCTTCCTAGATGTGGCAAATGTTGGAAAGAGGATGCTGGGCATTTGGTCTAATATTTCAGAACTCTTATGACAGAAGCCATAGCTCCAGGGCTTTTTTTGAGCAAGAACACACAGGAATACAGTTCCGGCTGGCTTGGCGTCAGGGGGTGTGGCTTAATATGCAATGAGTTCCTAATGGAACTCCCACAAAAAAGTCCTGTGTGAAACAATCGTGATGTCAGGGGGTGTGGTCTATTATGAAAATTAATTCCTGCTGATTTTTTTTTCCTACAAAAAAAGCCCTGCATAGCTCAGTGGTAGAACATTTGCTTTGCATGTAGAAGGTCCAAGGTTCAAGCCCTGGCATCTCTTTCAAAGCGCTGCGCAGCCTGGGACCAACATATCTGAGGGACCACCTCTTCTCATATTTGCCCTGAAGAGCCTTACACTCAACAAATCAACATCTGCTGGTTGTCCCTGCCTCAAAGGATGTCCACTTAGCTTCAACAAGGGCCAGAAAAAGCCCTGGCCTGGTAGAACATGCTCCCACTTGAGATCAGAGCCCTGCTGGACCTTCTACTGTTCTGTAGGGCCTGTAAAATGGAGCTGTCTCACCAGGCCTTCGGATGAGGTGGCAGGCGTCCAATTAAGTCGGCCTCCCTTCATCTTTAAGCAGCCCAGACTGAGTAGATTTTATAGGCATAGTCAGGGGTCATTATGTAGAAAAAATGGTGCCGGAGCTCATTAGCACAAGACATTTGTATAACTCATTTGCATATGCCACATACCCGGCCCTGACATCACCAGAAGGGGTTCTAAATTATATCAGCATCTACCTTAAAATGCTTGTTGAGTTATAATTGTCATAATAAAACCTTACTCCCATCATACTTTTTAAAATTACTTTCTCCTATGTGGCCCCAGTGCATGATGAAGATTTCCATCTGTCTGCTTTATATGTTCTTTATATGTCCCCCCCCCCTTTTTTTGGCGGGGAAAAATATTAGAAGGTTTGTCAAATCTTAGAATTCTGCAGAAGGGGTTTGGACAATGTAGCCCAGAAGCAAGTTTTTTTTGGGGGGGGGCAGCAAAAAAGAAAGAGCATGATCAAATTTAGAGGATCAGGAGCTCTGCTTCTGTGAGCTCCTGCCCAAAATGAGGCCTGGGCATAGTGACTCTAGCATTGAGATTATTACACTTTAACTGACAGTGCTACCTATTATTAATTCATATTATTCCTAACTGTTTTAATCACTGGATTACTGTTTTGCTCCTGCATACTGTTGTTGTGATCCGCCCTGAACTTGCTTGCAGGGAGGGCAGAATAAAAATTGAAATAAATAAATAAATTCAAAGGGATCTGGGAGTAGGTGATGTGAAAGACCTCTCGGCCTGAGACCCTGGAGAGCTGCTGCCAATCTGAATAGACAATACTGACCCTGATGGACTGATGGTTTGATTAAATATAAGACAGCTTCACGTGTGGGTTCCTGTGACATTGCAGTTACCAGGGGCCTACCAGCTGTTGTGTAGATCTTCCCAATACATGCAGTTGCCATACTGTGAGAACAAGGGGCAACATGCATATTCACCATGTTCATACAACAATGCTACCCCACGAACTGACCATTGGATTATTTACAGTTCACATTCACACATAGTGGGGCTAGGCTTCCCAATCCCCAGGTCCCAGCAGGGGATCCCCCAGTATTACAGGATTCCCCCTGCCCCCAGCCAGCTGGCTGGTGGGGGGAAGCCCCGCCCTCACAGTCACCATGTATCTCTAGAGCTCTGGCAGGGTTAGAAACCTGCAAACAGATCCGTTTTTAAAATGTGTGCCTTTAAAGTTGAGCAGGAAGCAGGAAACAGGAAGCGCTTCATGGGGAAGGGTCAGCAGCAGTTTCGTCAGAGCACAGACCCTCCATTTGTTTTGCTTTTGTTTTCAGTGTAAGTAAAGTTGTGGAGGAACCAGACCCAGTAAGTGTGTGTGTGTGTGAGAGAGAGAGGGGGGGGGAGGGAGGGAGGGGGCAGGGGATTCCCCAGTTTGGAGGCCCTCCCCCCGCTTTAGAAAGCAGAGGGAGGAGGGAAATGTCTATTGGGCACTCTATTATTCCCTGCAAGAATAATGAGGAATTGATCCACGGATATCTGGAGCTCTTGGGGGGGGGGGGAATGTTCTTTGAGGTAGAGGCACCATATTTATGCTTGTCACAGCCTTGATCTTGGCTCCACCCCTAATGTCTCCTGGCTCCATCCCCAAAGTCTCCTGGCTCCACCCCCAAAGTCCCCAGATATTTCTTGAATTGGACTTGGCAACACTAGTGCGGTCCCTTGAAATGTGATGGCCAGAACTCCCTTTGGAGTTCAATTATGCTTGTCACACCCTTGCTTTTGGCTCCACCTCAGTGTCTCACCCTCCACGCCGAAGAGTCTCAGAGCGGCTCACAATCTCCTTTATCTTCCTCCCCCACAACAGACACGCTGTGAGGTGGGTGGGGCTGGAGAGGGCTCTCACAGCAGCTGCCCTTTCAAGGACAACCTCTGCCAGAGCTATGGCTGACCCAAGGCCATGGAACTATAAATACACAGGCCACCTCCTCAGATGACTCCCCATCCAGTGAGAGAAAGCACATTGCCCTCAGTGCTTTACTGCCCACCCACCCCCAAGAAGCAGCCAATGGACTGAAAAGACTGTGGGATACGGTCCTGCCCTTCTATTAAGGAGCTCAGGGTCTCCCCTTTCTTGAGGCAGCTCATGAGGACCCTGGGCCCCCTGGCGATTCCTTGGATGGTCTGGTGGAGTCCTGGAATGATAGACTCTCCAGAGCTATCTAAGAAATCGCACCTAGGCGTCCTCTGCGCCCCCGTTTGAAGCCGACTCCCTGGTATAACCAGGGGTTGCGGCGACTAAAACGGGAACTCAGACGATTAGAGAGGCAATGGCGGCGTACTCGAGACGAAGCGACTCGAACATCTTATAGAGAGAATTTGAAGTCCTATGAGGTGGCAATCAAAACTGCAAAGAGAACATACTTTGCAGCTGAGATTGCGTCCGCAACATCGCGCCCGGCACAATTATTTAGTATAATTCGGAACTTAACAACACTGCCTCAGGGCAGACTACATTGTAAGGAATTGGAAATTGGCTGTGAGGCTTTTGCGAATTTTTTTGCGGATAAGGTCGCATCGCTCCGCCTTGACCTCCCTGCCACATTGGAGGCAGTTAGTGAAACCGAGGCTCCGGGCCTGTCTTCGGATCTTGTTCTGGATGGTTTCAGCCCTCTCAGTTTGGAGGAAGTTGACAGGATTCTCTTATCTGCATGCCCAACAACTTGCAAATTGGACCCATGCCCCTCCTGGCTTATTAAATCTTGCCAGAGGGAGCTTAGATATCCTGTACGGGATATCATAAATAGATCCCTCGCGGAAGGGCAATTTCCAACACAGCTCAAAGAAGCGGTGGTCCGCCCCCTCTTAAAAAAAGCATCTCTAGATCCGGCCCAATTGGCTTATTATCGGCCGGTTTCGAATTTGCCCTATTTGGGCAAACTTATCGAGAGGGCAGTGGCGGTGCAGCTACAGACCTTCCTGGATGACGCTTCCGTCCTTGATCCTCTTCAGTCCGGCTTCCGCCCGGGCCATGGGACGGAGACAGTGCTGGTCGCCCTAGTAGATGACCTGCAACGGCATCTGGACCGGGGCGGTTCGGCGGTACTGATGTTGTTGGACCTATCGGCAGCGTTCGATTATTTATTATTTATTTATTACTTTACATTTATATCCCGCCCTCTCCGCAAGCGGACTCAGGGCGGCTTACAATATCATAAAAACAATCAATTCCATAAAACATATAAAAACATAGTTCACTTATCAATTTAAAACTATTTGCGCTGTCTCAATCCAGTCTGGCGGTATTGGGTTCTGACTATGATCGCCAGCTTCTGTAGGATGTCCGGTGGCAGCCCATTTTCAGTCAACCAGAAAAGCTTGTCTAAACAGTTTGGTCTTACAGGCCCTGCGGAACGCCGACAAATCCCGCAGGGCCCTTATAGCTTCTGGGAGGGTGTTCCAAAGTTCTGGTGCTGCCACCGAGAAAGCCCTGGATCTTGTTACGCATAGCCTGGCTTCTTCCGGTCGACCATCGGTTACTTGCCCGCCGCCTTGCCGACGCGGGGATCCAGGGGTCGGCCTTGCAATGGCTTTCCTCTTTCCTTGAAGGTCAGGGACAGAGGGTCGCGATTGGGGATGAGCTGTCCCGGAGGCACACGCTTGACTGCGGGGTGCCTCAGGGTGCGGTTCTTTCCCCGATGTTATTTAACATCTATATGCGTCCCCTCGCCCAGATTGCCCGAAGGTATGGGCTGGGTTGTCACCAGTATGCTGATGACACCCAGCTCTATCCGCTCATGGGCGGCCGGCTGGTCTCCGCCCCACAAGACCTGGACCGGGTGTTACAGGCTGTGGCTGGGTGGCTCAAACGGAGCGGGCTGAGGCTAAATCCAGCGAAGACAGAGGTCCTTTGCTTGGGCCGTCGCGGCCCGGGAGGGGAAATACCCCTTCCGGTTTTTGACGGTGCTCCGCTGATGGCGGCGCACAGGGTCAAGAGCCTGGGGGTACTTCTGGAGCCTTCTTTAACTATGGAGGCCCAGATAGCAGCCACTGCCAAGTCTGCATTCTTCCACCTTAGGCGGGCAAGGCAGCTGGCTCCCTTCCTGGAACGCGACGATCTAGCAACGGTGATCCATGCTACGGTCACCTCGAGATTGGACTACTGCAATGCCCTCTACATGGGGCTGCCTCTGTGTCGAACCCGGAAATTGCAGCTGGTGCAGAACGCCGCCGCCCGGCTGTTATTGGGGCTCCCAAGATGGAAGCACATTCAGCCGGGACTTCGGACTCTGCACTGGCTGCCAATATCCTACCGAGTTCGGTACAAGGTGCTGGTTATTACCTTTAAAGCCCTATATGGTCTAGGACCTGCCTACCTAAGGGACCGTCTCTCCCCACATGTTCCCCAGAGAGCACTGCGATCGGGATCTCAAAATCTTTTGGTCGTCCCCGGGCCAAAGGAGGCCCGCTTGAAGATCACAAGGGACCGGGCCTTCTCTGTAATGGCTCCATTTTGGTGGAACCAGCTGCCGGAGGAGGTAAGGGCCCTGCAGGATCTTACTCAATTCCGCAGGGCCTGTAAGACAACCCTCTTCCGGCTGGCCCACAACTAACCGGCCTTGTATCCTTGTTTCCTTGTATCTCTGTATACCTGTATACCGACTACTGAATATCGAATATGGAACATCGAAATGTTGAAGACGGTATACCGAATCAGTATTTGAATTTGAATAGAGTGTAGCTTTATGACCGCTGTCTGATTTTAACGACATGTACATTTATAACAAACGTTGGATTTTAATTATTTAATGAAATGTTAATTTTATAGTGTAATTTATTTTTATGTTAGTTTTACATATGTTGTAAGCCGCCCTGAGCCACTCGATGGGAAGGGCGGGATATAAATCCCAGATAAATAAAAATAAATAAATAAAAAAATAAAAAATGAGGCTCGTTAGGCTGAGAGAGCATGAATGGCCCAAGGTCATTCACTGAGCTTCATGACTGTGGGATCTGAACCCAGGTCTATTTAGTCCTAGTCTGACATGTTAACTGCTACACCATACTGACTTTTATATATTTTGGCCCTCAAACTTGATTGATCCTGCTCAACCTCTGTGGCTCTTTGGACATAACATGAAACCATGGTTTATTTTGAATAATATGTTGGGCACCATCCTGAGCCTTACAGGGGAGGGCGGTTTGGACATTTAATAAATGTAATTAAGAAATAAATTTTCTTAGTAGGTGAAACCAGGATTTGGCTCACATTTGATCCATTGAGTCCTGGTTTGCTTTGACAAATACGGTTGCACTGCCTTCTCTCTCTAGCACGGAATTGTATCAGGATTATTCAGACTTGGCTACATCAGGGGTGTACGGCCTAATATTCAAAGGAGTTCCTGCTACAAAAAAAGCCCAGGTGAAACTAACTGTGGTGAATAAAGCAGCTTCAGATCCTGGTTCGATGAAGCCTAACTTAGTGGAATGGCACACACGAAGACTACCATAGTACCTGGTTTAATTAAATCATGGTTTTGCATGATATCCAAGCTGAGCCACTATAGTTTTGAGGTTTTAGACATTTCGTTTGGATTTTTTCCACTTTCAGATTTACTATTGAAACATTCACCGCACTGCCCTACATTACTTTTATTTTGTGAACAGACCTCAAAAATCTGTTGGGGGCATGTTGAGAGTTCAGTTATAAACTAAATTAATGAATAGTCCAGATCTGGCTCTGGATCAGGGATGCGCAAATTGTAACATGTAAGACTGCCACCCCTAGCTCTGGGAATTCTTGGTAATTTGCAGGTGGTGCCCGGAGAGGGCATTAGGATAGCAATAGCGATGGATCCCATCCCACACACACTGCAGAAGCCGAGAGGTATTTAAAGGGTTAATTTACTTATAAATGTATTCAACAAATAGAGGGGAAGGTGAAGTTGCCTGCTAAGGGATCGGGGCCTAGAACAGCTTCTAGTTTCTGTTTCTTGTTCCTTCTTTTTTGGTGCTTTCTGGGTAGGGTTGCCAGCTCTGGGTTGGGAAATACCTGGGGATTTGGGGGGATGGACCCTGAGGGGGGCAGGGTTTGAGGAGGGGGGACTTCAGTGTAGTAGAATGCCATGGAGTCCATCTTCCATGGCAGCCATTTTCTCCAAGTGAACTAATCTGTCGCCCAAAGGTCAGTTGTAATAGCAGATCTTCAGCCACCACCTGGAGGCTGGCCACTCTCTAAACTGTGCTGCAGAGCAGGAGAGAAGTTTGCCTTGTAGCTTTAGTTATCCATGCTGTGTATCTGAAGGTTAAGTAAAGGTTTTACTTCATGAAAACTGCAACGTCTATCAGAGAGCAAAGTTTGGAGTGCAGATAGAGTTCAGCAGGGATGTAATACTATAGAGTCAACACTCTAAATCTGCCGTTTCCTCCATGGAAATTGCTCTCTTTATGATCTAGAGATCTCTTTCAATTCTGGGAGATCTCCAGGTCCCACCTGAAGGATTGTAACCCTAGCAACACACCAAGACATACGCAGCCCAGCAGTCCTGTATAGTGGCCTACCGGAAAGATTTTTTTTGGGGGGGGGGGGGACAGAGTGGAGAAGAGTTATCACTCATCTTTCAAGCAGCTGCAGACAACTGGTGTGCTGTCCCTGGTTTGATAGAAAACAAATTTCTTTGGGACGTAAATACTGGGTGGCCAAATTTGCTTAATGTCAGAGCCACATAGAAAAAATGTCATAGCCGCAAGACCTGAACGGCAGATGCTTGAGAGCCACAAGACAGGGAGGGAGAGGTGGAAAGAAAACAACTTTAACTTTAAATGCATTTTCCAAGCTGCCAGCTGGCTTAGCTTGGAGAAGTGATTTAAAGAGATGAATGCCTTCTCCAAGCTGGCTGATGTGGTGGTAGAGGCTTTGAGAGCCACACAACATGTGTGAAAGAGCCACATGTGGCTTCTGAGCCACAGTTTGGCCACTCCAGTATAGCCCTATCCCATCCAATCCAGGAAGCTAAACAGGGTCACTGCTTGGATGGGAAACCACCAAAGCTAAGTAGAGTTAGAACTTGGAAGGGGATCTGCCAAGAAAGACACTGCAGAAGAGAGCAATGGCAAAGCACCTTAGCTTCTCACTTGCCTTGGAAGCCAGCTGCTGGGGTCGCCATAAATTGGTTGCAGCTCAACAGCACTTAAGTACATGTGTAAATTCCATATATTTATTGATGGCATACAGTGTCCATATAACGACCACATAAACTGTATAAAAAAACCATGCACCACACGTGTGCCACCAAACCTAGGAAACCACAAGCATAATGCAGAAAATGGAAACTCTTGGTAAGAATAGACGTGATTCGAATAAGAAATTACATGGGAGATGTTCACTCATTCCTAGTCACGTGTCCCTCTTTATATCTGCCACATGCTGGAGGATAAGGGGTTACATCCCATCAGGATGCCTTGAAGACTGTAAAAGTATATACCACCAGGGCTTTTTTTTGTAGCAGGAACTCCTTTGCCTATTAGGCCACACACCCCTGATGTAGCCAATCCTCCTGGAGCTTACAGTAGACCCTATATTAAGAGCCTTGTAAGCTCTTGGAGGATTGGCTACATCAGGGATGTGTGGCCTAATAGGCAAAGGAGATCCTGCTACAAAAAAAGCCCTGTATGCTACATTCCCTATTCTACACAGGTGGAATTGCTGTTTCACGCGAACAGAACAACTGTTAATTTCTTGACTCAAAGAGATTTGCTGTGATGAGCTTTGAGAACTTCATACCCAGGGGAAAATGCTTTAATGTTCATTTAAGTTCTAACATACTTCTTCCAGTATCCTGTAGCCTTCTTCCTGGCTACAAAGCTTTCTCCTCTTACCCTTAGCTCTGTTCTGCAAGATGCTTCATGCTTACAGCCTTATGCCAAGACACAATGTGTCTCCCTTGCCCAATTTTACATCCTTATATTATCCTTCAGCGGCATTCTGCAGCCCAGCTTTAATTAACCCCATTATATTTTATTGGATTACATCCTTCCCGCACAAAACCCTCTTTTATGGTTTCGATTGTTCATAGAGCACCGTTCACTGGATCTGGACTGGAATGTTCCTACTCGCCAAATGAACTCTGGGGAGGAGGTCATTTTAAGAACTGCGCAGAACGATATAGAAATACCTTCACTTTCTAGCTGCTACCTACCGCTGCAAAAGCCTCTGGTTTTGTACTTTCCCGCTGCATAATACAAACCTATCATTTCAGCCTAAACTGACTTCAGCTCCCTGCACTTGTTCCAGGCCAGTTAATATTAAACACATCTTCAGTGCTCTTTTCATTCAAGTCACTTTGCATCTGTTATCTCCATAGTCCTTTATAATAATCCTTTAAGGTAGATGTGTATCATTATTCCCATACTAAAAATGGGTGGCTTGCTTAGGGCCACTTCCTGCACATCCAGCCAATGCGCCATCTGCAACCAGGCCTGTAGCTACAGGAGACAGCGGGGGGGGGGGGGGGCAGGCTGCCGCACCCAAACCCCCCTTCCACCTGTATGGCTCCTCCTTCCCCACCGCTCTCCCTGCCACTACTCTCCCCACACTCTTCCTGCTCCATTCTTGCCACTGCTATTCTCCCCACTGCTCTTGCTGCCCTATTCTTGCTGCACCTGCTCTCCCCACTACTCTTGCTGCCCTCTTCTTGCCAACCCCACACTCGCCGCCGTTGCTGCTTTCATGGCCCCTGCTCTCCTTCTGCTCTTGCCACTTCCACACTCCTTTTTTATTTATTTTTTTTAAAGTGTGTGACATCATTTTGGGCCCCTGGGCCCCTCCACCTAAAATTTTATTCCCTGGGCCCCCCTCACCTAAAATGTTCTGGCTACGGGCCTGTGTGCAGCAGAGGCTTCCATTTGCTGCTAGGTTGCATCAGCTCTTAATGCTGAACTCCTTTCTCTATTTTTCCCTGTTAGGCTACAAGTACCCAAAGAGCCCTGACCTGGGTAGCCCAGGCTAGCCCAATCTCATCAGATCTCGGAAGCTAAGCAGGGTCGGTCTTGGCTGGTCTTTGGATGGGTGACCTCCAAGGAATACCAGGGGCGTTAACAGAGGCAGACAATGGGAAACCACCTCTGAAATGTCTCATGCCTTAAAAAACAAGTCTAGCACACCACATAATGAGGCTTAACACTAAAATAGTTAGACATTCTGGCTGCCAGACAATCTTAAGATCTTCTGGCTATTCTACACACAATGCTAGATGATGGTGATGATGATGATGACAGCCAGTTTGGTGTAGTGGTTAAGTGTGTGGACTCTTATCTGGGGGAACCGGGTTTGATTCCCCACTGCTCCACTTGCACCTGCTGGAATGGCCTTGGGTCAGCCATAGCTCTCACAGAGGTTGTTCTTGAAAGGGCAGATGCTGGGAGAGCTCTCTCAGCCCCACCCACCTCACAGGGTGTCTGTTGTGGGCGGGGGGGGGGGAGTAAAGGAGATTGTGATTGCTCTGAGACTCTGAGATTTGGAGTGGAGGGCGGGATATAAATCCAATATCTTCTTCTTCTACCCAAACCAGGAAGGTCCAATATTCCCTTATGTTGTTTCAGTATTTATAGAGTTTATGTAAAGTTTAGTCAAGCTAGAGAATCTTCACCAGCAAACCATCCTTTTCACACCTCTTTATAAAATCTCTAAATTTTGCCATCACTGTCTCTCCTTGCTGGGAAAAGATGTATTAGCTATCGAAAGGACTGGGAGCCCTGCTAAGGGAAAGTTGGCAGTCTTATAGATATAAGAGAATCTGGGAAAGCAGGTCATTAACCCAGAGATCAGGACCAGCATTGCCTACTGACCAAAAGAAGATCCCTTGCCCTGATGTGCAGAAATCATAAGATTTCCATACCATGAATAGATATGCATGTCATGTGTAAGCCTGTTGTTAAAGGCACAGCTACAGTACCCAGGTCAAAAGCTGGCAACCCTAGTGAAGAAAGACAATGGCCTACAGACAAACCCACATGCATATACTACAGTCCTCTTGGGCACCCCTTGTATATATAGATGGAGTGCATCTTGAAGGAAATACTTTGGCTTTTTAGTAGGATGGGCTAAGATGGTGCAGCTCTTGTGAACACTGTTGAGATGCTGCAAGTCTACACTGTAAGTAATCACTGATTATCCGTGCAGTCCTCAACAGAATAACTCACTTCTAAGCCCATTGACCTCAATGGACTTTGAATGATATAACTCTGTTTAGAATTACCCTCTAAGGTGGTGATCCTAAAATCATTTTCCTATTGAATAAAAAAGGCTTACTTCCAAGGATACATGCTAAAGCTTGATAATTGACAGAGATGCACAAGATAGGGTTGTCAACTTCAGGCTGGGAAGTATATATAGATTTGGGTAGGGGAGAGACTGCAGCAGAATATAATGCCACAGAGTTCGTCCTCCAAAGCCGCCATTTTCTACAGGAGGAACTGATCGTTGTAGTAATTCTAAGAGATCTCCAGGTTCCACCTGGAAGTTGTCAACGCTAGCACAAGAAGAGCATGTCCCGTAGAGAGACGAATGCCCTCAGCTCTTACAGCTCCACTGGTGCCGAAAGGAAATTAATTAGCACATCACAGAAAAGAGCTTGTTTGACACAGTGCTTGGATCCAGCTCAACATGTTGCTAGCAAGCAATATCTGATGCTTTGCAAAACAAGGCAAACTGTTCTATAAGGATAAAGCAGTAGACAAGTGCACCTTTAAGACCAACTAAGTTTTATTCAGAATGTAAGCTTTCGTATGCTCTTAAGCAGCATACAAAAGCTTACATTCTGAATAAAACTTAGTTGGTCTTAAAGGTGCATTTGTCTACTGCTTTGTTCTATTGCTTCAGACCAACACGGCTGCCTACTGGGATCTGTTCTATAAGGATGTATTTTTTTTTTAAAAAAAAGGTCACATCTTCTGATAGTGTAAGCCAAGGGTAACTTCTCCTTGACTCGAATTGGGCAGAAATAAGGACCTGTGAGGATCGTGACCACCTCTGTTCTGTCTACCTTGACTATCAGCTACTTGTACCAGTTCTGTATTCTTATTTCACAATCGGGTACAATCAGCCAGGCAAATGTTTCTGAAATGTGTGTTTTCTGTCTCCAGGCTATTAATTGTGATGACACATGAAGAGATAAGAGGACTTTAATTTTCAGAGGATAGCCCTCTGCTGATGAGAGATACACAACAGAAACTTGCTTTGATTAGCAAACGGAAGAGATCCCAGGGAAGAAAAGGGGACAACGGGGAGCATGAGTTCTCGTTATGCCCCCCCCCCTTGAGCATAGCATCTCTCTTATCTCCCAAAGAAAAGAGGCTCCAGCAGTGATCAAATTACAAAGTAGGAAAGAGAAGATTCTGGGGGATTTCAGCACTCCATAGGAGCCTTAGGAGTGAGACAAAAGAATGGAAGATTGTTATTTTCTCTCCTGTTATTTATCATTTTCTAAAGCATGCAGCCCTGCCGTTGAGGTTAACCAGCATGCTCAAATGCAGAGGATTTCAAACGAGCTAACTGTGAATGGTCTCTGTCCTGTAGATGAAACCAAAGATGCCTCCCCTGGCGCCTCTTCTCAGAAGGACAAGCAAAGGATAAATGCCCATTGCACGGGTCTTGGGGCAAAGTCTGGGGCTGTGGCTGACAAGCATAACTGTGGGGGCCCAGAAGCAAGCTGTGGCTTTGCATTTACTGTATACATGACTAAAGAGACGTTATAAGATCATTGAGTCCAGAGTCTAGAATATCCTAGCTGCACTGTAGGATGAAAAGATTTCCTACCTTGGTCCGCAATAAGAACAGATGTTTCCATAGAAAGGCCCATTAGCATTTGCAGAATTTTAGTGCATTTAGGCTGGTTCGTCTTAACTCCCCATACAGTTATCCATCCTTAGGTCTATCAGACCATGATGGTTAAATGCAGCCTCCGTGCTCTAAGGCAGTGTGCCTCTGAGGACTGATTCATACGTTGCAAAGTCATTGCAGCTCCTATGAGGGCTTATGACAGACATGTGCTGGCAGTTCCCTTCTGGGAATTTAATTTCTTGCCATGCACAGGCCAAAGTCAGTTTGGGACTCTGGTCCATGGGGAAAGTGCCCCACTGATGCAAATTCTGTACTGACAAATAAGCTTCATTCAATATGCATGGATGCTATTTGGGAAACCCTATTATAGTCCCCATAGAGTATGATAGAGAATACATCCAGGGGTATCTAGGGTTCAGGGGTGGGGGGCTGTTTTTTAAGGCTACCAGATTTACAGCATAGGTACTGGTCCCTCTCCTTACCTCCCCAGCTTTCAAAAAGATTGGATCAGGGGGTCCAAATCTATGGGCCCCCAAAGTAGGTGCTCCCATCCGCCATTGCTTTTAATGAAGGGGGAAAAGGCATTTAGAGGGATCACAGTCCCTTTAAATGCCTTCTCCAAGCCACACGACTCTGCACTGAGTGAACTCTGAAGGTGTTTAAAGTGTTCATAGACATTTTAAATACCTCCAAGTGGCAAGTTCACTGCAAGCCCTTTAAACACCTTCTAGGTGAGCTCGCCTCAGAGTCACACAGCTTGGAGAAAACATTTAAAGGAACCACAATTCCTTTAAATGCCCTTTACGTTCAGCTATCCAGTAGTCCTGAAAATCCTGAATATTTGGGGGACTTAGCCATTTTGGATAGCAGAAATTAAGCCCCAATCAACAACTAGCTTAGGTATTTTGGGGTTTTTTTCCATTTCAGTTTATGTTGAATGCACACCTGTAACTCTAACCACTGCACCACACTAGCTCCAAGACTATGGCTGAGGAGGGCAGAACCAGGTGATTTATGAATCTCTCCTGGGAGAACCTGGACATTCTTTGCTTTTCAGACCTCAACACCATCATTTTATTGTGTCCAGAAGAACTCGTTACTAAATAAACTGAAATTTTCCAGCTGTCAGCACTGCAAATCCTTTTATACCTTATATGAAGAAGAGCAAATAAAAAGCAAAGAAAGTAATGATTCCATCTTGGTTTTATTCTGCATTATGTATAAGAAAATCATTGTTGTTTCCTTTCTAGTGAGGACCAAGAACATCCTGATCTGGGGCAGTTGTTTTCCTACTATTTTAACAGAAATTAGGTTTGCCAATATTGGCAGCTCCTGAAATGAAACATTGTACATATGAACATATGAAGCTGCCTTCTACTGAATCAGACCCTTGGTCCATCAAAGTCAGTATTGTCTTCTCAGACTGGCAGCGGCTCTCCAGGGTCTCAAGCTAAGGTTTTTCACACCTATTTGCCTGGACCCTTTTAGTTGGAGATGCGGGGGGATTGAACCTGGGACCTTCTGCTTACCAAGCAGATGCTCTACCACTGAGCCACTGTCCCTCCCATTTTGGTGCTTGGAGAGGGCCTATAGAAGGTAGTATCTGCTTGGCCTAGGCAGTGGAGGCCAGAGAAGGCCTGGGGTGGGAGCCTTCTGATGCCAAATCCAAAGTAAAACTATCTTCAAACTAGGGTTGCCAAGTCTAACTCAGAAAATACCTGGGGACTTTGGGGGTAGAGCCAGGAGACTTTCCCATTCCCTAAAATAAATAAAAATACAGCAGTGCAGTTGCCCTGAATACAGTCATCATTTCCTCATCCCCCAGCAGCTGGCTGCACTTCCACTCTTTCTCTCTCTCACACATACAGAGGCACACAGCAGCCAAAATAAACACAGTTTGGAAGCACACAGTTTGTGGTCTCACTGCAGCAATTTACTCACCATGGAAGTTGTTGACTGCTCTGTACTCAACCCAGTTCGTCAGACTTACACAGGGAAACCAGAGGTTACTGTTAGTGTGCAAATGGCTTTTTAAGGTACTGGAAAACAAACAGAGGTTCTGGGCTCCTTCCCTCTCTTTCAACAGGCATGTTGTTCTGCAGGCTCATCGTGCCCCCATTCAGCCTGGCTCAAGATTTAAAGGCACACACACATTTCTAAAAGTGAATTGTTCCCAAGCATCTTCTTAAGCTTTCTAAGGTTTGAAGGCACATGGAGGCTACTGGGGCAGGGAAAGAGCCTGCCAGTCTAGAAGATCCTCCACTGGGACCTAGGGATTGGCAAGCCTATTTCAAACTTTGTAATGGAGACTTCCTAAACATAAGTTGAATATCTGATTGGATTTAGTTTGCTATGTCCCCAAATTCTAAGGCATGTGAGATAGGTCCTGGTGATATCATGAAGTAGGGGCATAGTCACAGATAGTCCCTAGTCACTGCAGGACACTTGTCACCATGCATTTGTGAACTCTTGGAAACTAGTAGGGTTCCCAGCCTTCCACTGGGGCAGGGTTTCCCCTGGCTTGGGGGCCTCCAACCTGCCAGCACAGAGCTGGCCAGCTGGGGGATCCCCACCCCTGAAACCTCCATTGATGCCCAAAATGCCAGGCATGATGATGTCACTTTCATGTGCTATCATCATGCTGCATGCAAAAGAGAGGCTTCCCCTGCTGCAGCCAGGTAAGACCTGGCAATGCTAGAAACTAGTGAAAAGTCCCACAAGCCTTATGAAGACTAACAGCTTGATAAAGATATGGATTCGAAACAGACCTGTCATGTACTGCAAACCTTGATGTCTTCATGCTCAAGGTTTCAGCTGTTACAGAGATTGCTTCTTCTTGTTCATTCAGCCTAAGAGGATTGTTTATCAGCTCAGTCCTTTTAAGATTGCATTTCAGCAGGGTTTATTTCCCACCTGTATTTTGTATGTCTTTTAATGTAATAATGCACTTTGTAGTTTGCATGTAGTTTACACTTTGTTGTTGTTCAATCGCACAGTCGAGTCCGACTCTTTGCGACCCCATGGACAAAGTCACACCAGGCCCTCGTCTTCCACCATCCTCTGAAGTCTGCTCAAATTCATATTAGTTACATCAGTAACACTGTCCAGCCATCTCATCTTTTGCTGTCCCCTTCTTCTTTTGCCTTTTGTATTTCCTAGCATCAGGGTCTTCTCCAGAGAGTGTTCTCTTCTCATTTGGTGGCCAAAGTATTTGAGCTTCAGCATCTGACCTTCCAGGGAACAGTCTGGGTTGATTTCCCTTAGGACTGACTGATTTGATCTTCTTGCAGTCCAAGGGACTCTCAAGAGTCTTCTCCAGCACCACAGCTCAAAAGCATCTATTCTTTATAGCCAGCTTGGCCTTCTTTATGGTCCAGCTCTCACAGCCATACATTACCACTGGGAATACCATCGCTTTGACTATACAGACTTTTATTGGCAGAGTGATGTCTCTACTTTTTATTATACTGCCCAGGTTCCCTATAAATATTTTTTGTAAAAAACAGGTCCTGTTTACATTCTTCAAGGTTGCTTTTATATTTTTGGCTAATCTCCAGGTGGGGCCTGGAGATCTTCTGCTATTACAACTGATGACCACGATCAATTTCCCTGGAGAAAATGGCTGCTTGGAGAATGGTCTCTGTGGTACTGTACCCTGCTGAGGTCCCTCCCCTCCCCAAATCCCACTGAACCCAGGCTTCATGCCCAAAATCTCCAGGTATTTCCCAACCCAGAGCTGGCAACCCTACACATGACAATATTTATTTATTTGTTTGTTTTTAGTCCACCCTTCCTGCAGAACAGGCTCCGGGTGGATTACATCATAAGAGACAATCAACAGTTAAAACCAATTAAAATATATAAAATCTAAAATTACAGAGTAACAGCAGAGACTAAAATGGCAAATTCTGCCTCAAAAACATGGCCTATTGTTCAGGTCCAGGTCCTATAACACTGGGATGGAATGAAAGGGGGGAGGCCAATAACAATTGATTTCCACCTGCCACAAGCAGTTGTGCTATGTATTATTTGTAAATGTGAGCAGTCATAGTTATGTCCCTTGAAAAGTTTTTTGTTGTTCAATCGCACAGTCGAATCCAACTCTTTGTGACCTCATGGACAAAGTCATGCCAGGCCCTCCTGTCTTCTACCATCCTCCGAAGTCTGCTCAAAATTGTGTCAGTTACATCAGTAATGCTGTCCAGCCATCTCATCTTTTGCCATCTCCTTCTTCTTCTGCCTTCTGTCTTTCCCAGCATCAGGGTCTTCTCCAGCAAGTCCAGTGAGTCTCCCTTCGTACAAAAAAATGAAGAAGAATTGCAGATTTATACCCCACCCATCTCTCTGAATCAGAGACTCAGAGCGGCTTACAATCTCCTATATCATCTCCCCCCACATCAAACACCCTGTAAGATGGGTGGGGCTGAGAGGACTCTCACAGCAGCTGCCCTTTCAAGGACAATTCCTGCGATAGCTATGGCTGACCCAAGGCCATTCCAGCAGCTGCAAGTGGAGGAGTGGGGAATCAAACCCGGTTCTCCCAGATAAGAGTCCACACACTGTGAAATGACATGTCAATTAATTATGTACTAAATCCACAGGAGTCTCAAAAGAAGCCATCAAGACTGATGGCTGGCAGAGCATCCTGAGCATTCCCCCCCAAACCAGCAGAGTCTGAGCCTTGGCAATCCTATGGACTGCATTACTGTGTTCTGGGGTTGCCAGCTCCAGATTGTGAAATACCTGGAGATTTTGGGAGTGGAGCCTAAGAAAGGACAGGGTTTGGGGAAAGGAGTGGAGTATAATGCCATAGAGCAGGGGTGTCAAACTCATTCATTACAGAAATCTCATGGTCAATGCTTTGAGCCTAAGTCCCATGGGAAAACATGAAATGGCTGGGCATTGCAAGCTTTTGTACATAAGTTGCGTCATATACTGGTCAGCCAATGGAGAAAATAAGAGGCTTTACTCTGTAGCTTCTGCGCAATTGAGCAAGCCTGGCAAAGCAAGCTGTGATGCAAAAGGAAGTTAGAGAGAGAGAAGGAAGCAGATGACAGTGAGTTGCTCGCCAGCCTGATAGGAGCCCTCTGGAGGCCTGATCCGGCCTCTGGATCACACGTTTGACACCCCTGCCATACCTTTCAAAGCAGCTATTTTCTCCTGCAGAACTGATCTCTGTCACCTTGAGATCTCCAATCGCCATGAAGTTGGCAACCCTACTGTGTTCAATATTATAAGCCAACAGGCCTTTAGAGGTAGCAAAATCAGTGTTTGATGCTCCCTATTTTCTCTGTTCTCTTTTTCTACTAGGTTAGCCTGAGGAGAAGGGTAAAGAAACTGGCTACCAAGATGGTAATCACCAGTGGAAATGAAGAAGAAAAAGCCAACCAAGAAAAGGAAAGCAAGGAAGAAACCATCCTGGCAATGCTGGGAATCATCGGGACAATCCTTAACCTCATTGTGATCATTTTTGTGTACATTTACACAACGTTGTGAACCACAGATGCCAAGCCATTCCAGACAGCTGACACAAGGTGACAGCAAACTGTGGTGCGTTATTGACACGTGGTTTAACGAGAACAGACGTTTTTGTGTATTAAGATGCCATAAAACCGTTGCCCGCAGGGGGCTGGAGGTTGAAGCACAATTAATCTAACAAGACTTTTTTCACATGGTTATCAGCAGAACTCTCCCCTGCCTGCCTGCTCTGCCCTTTCTGTTTTAATTTGTTCTCAAGAAAGAACTGCAAATATGTAAGTATCAGCTCTGGAGGAACCCACTACAGACCGGACATTTTGATACAGCCAAAGGAAGATGGAACATTCTTGTAAACAGTTTCCAATGTATAGCATAGTCATGCCCAGATATGTTCCACAGATAGCTAAGTAGCTGTCTTTTTGTGTCTTTTAGATCACATCATCTTCTCTTTTCATTTACATTGAAGCTAACAAGCTTTTTTACATAAAAGAAATAATGAAAATGAGGGACATATAATGCAGTGGCGTGGGTGGGGGGAAACTACCATTTTGTTGAGCTGCCTGAGAAAGCAAAAGATGAAACCTTTGGCGAAGTCTGTGACATGTTTCTTTTCTCTCTCGTCCGCCTGATATCTGTCTCTTCATACCAAGGTTTATAAATATCTATTTTTAATAAATGTGCTATATTTTTTAGCATGAAACAAACATTACAGAGACACTCAAGTCATTTGTTTAACCTGGATTTCCTCCATGGAAGAGCCTCCCCCATCTCACCCCAATTTCTCAGCCTTTTTAAAACAGAAGATATCCTTCAGTGATCTAATGGTCACTTTGTTTTCAGGCACCAAGTTGCAAAGTAACATGGTAACTTGCTCAGTAACTTGCTGTTGGAATGCCAATTGGAAAGTATTGCCTATGATAGGATATTAACAGAAAAAGAGTTGATTATATACTCCACTTTCCCAAGAAGTCTCAAAACATCTCACAGTCTCCTTCCTTTCCTCTCCCCACAGTAGATACCTTGTGTGGCAGGTGGGACTGAGAGAGTGGTCCAAAATCACCCAGTACGCCTCACAGGAAGGAGTGGAGAATCAAACCCCAGTTCTCTAGATTAGAGTCCACTGCTCTTAACCACTACACCACACTGGCAGGATTTCTGGGCAAGATATGAGCAGGGTTGACTACCACAATACCCACCACATATGCTCAGTCTCCTCAGAGTGTTACATACAAAAAACTGCAGTTGACTATGGTTAATGATTTGAAACTCTGGGGCACCATATGAATAACATAAGAACATAAGGGAAGCCATGTTGGATCAGGCCCATGGCCCATCCAGTCCAACACTCTGTGTCACACAGTAGCCAAAGGAACCCAGGTGCAATCAGGAGGTCCACCAGTGGGGCCAGGACACTAGAAGCCCTCCCACTGTTGCCCTTCCTCAAGCACCAAGAATACAGAGCATCACTGCCCCAGACAGAAAATTCCATCAGGACCCTGTGGCTAATAGCCACTGATGGACCTCTGCTCAATACATGGGATCCTCTCAGTGGCTTCTCCACATGTGCTTTCCCTCCCTGGTGTGGCCCCACTTGTGGAATGGCCTCAGGAGGTCAGGGAAGCTCCCTCTGCCCTCCCCTCCTTCAAACTGGGCAAGACAGAGTTATTTTTGTAGCAGGAACTCCCTTGCGAATCCTCAGGGAACCTAGGGAACCATTCCTAGAAGCACCTAGAACTGGATCAAAGCCCTTAAATCTGATTGGTGTGTTGAAAACTTCTTATGTTATCCATTTTCTTGACTATGTATTCCTCCCCTAAATTCACAAGGGCTCGTTCTAACCCCCACAGAATTCTTTTTCAGGTATTTGGATAGCTCTAACGGAAGGACTTTCCATCAGCAGAATGCAACTTTCTCATCTTTCCCATTTTGCTGCCACTCAAAGGGCTCCCCAAAATTTTATTCATGGGGGGAAAGGAGACCCCCTTCCAGGAACAGCATGAAGGATAACTATTTTATAGCAGAAAAAGGAATACAGCAAAAATCTGTTGGTGTAAAAGTACTGCTGGATCTAACCCATCAAAGCCGTCTTGCCCAGTAGGCAAACTAGACTGGCAGGGCAGGGCACAAAATTGCCCCCCCCATGCCCTAGACAAATCCCTATTTTGCCTCTTCATCCGCTCGCCCCTTCCCCTCCTTCATAGCTTGCCCACCCCACCTCCTCTCTCCTTGCCATCCGTCATCTTCCTCTTCCCATCCACTCGCCCCTTCCCCTCCTTCTTAGCTCACCCACCCCGCCTCCCTGCCATCCATCTTCTTCCTCTGCCTGCCCACTCGCCCCTTTCCCTCCTTCTTACCCACCCTGCCTTCTCCCTCCCTGCCATCCTCTTTGTCTGACTGACTGCCCCTTCCCCTCCTCCATAGGTCTCTTGCCCCACCTCCTCCCTGTCACTTGTCCACCATGCACTCAGTGGGGCACAGCACCACAGGGCAGTGCTGCGGAGAGGGGCAGCAGGCCATGAGTCTGCCTGGGGCGCCATATGCCCTAGGGCCGGCCCTGAAACCCATTCCTTCCCACACTTTCTGCTGTAGGTTAAAATATAAACCAAGCACATTTGGAAGTTGTCTTGTACAATGGGTATGCCCAGTATATTGCCTTTGGTGGATCCAAAACAACTAAAAAACCTAGTGCTTCTTAAAGCCGGCAATTGGGGTAGTAGAAGGTAACCATTTCACCTATTCTCCTCTTAGCTGGGGTAGTAGAAAGTACCGTAACCATTTCACCTATTCTCCTCTTAGCTGCAAGACAGACTATTAAGCCCTCGTCTGTATTTAGGACAAAAGCTGAACATTGGAAAAATTCAACTTTAATTGGAGATAATTAGCTCTTTTGAAAGCTGGCCCCATGACAGGCAGAATCTTCTGGTGATACTGAAGGCCTGAGAAACCAGAGGAAGGGTTATAATTTGGTTTGTGTTTACCACTTGCTTTCTCAGTGCCCAGGGAAAGGCAGTTAACCTCTCTTTGCTTTGGATAATAATGTAGATCTATCTCAGCGGGGTGTTAAGAGGCTTAATGTTGAGAAAGCACTTTAAAAAACCAAGCATGGGGGAGCGATCAAAGCACAGTTATGACTGCGTATCTTTGCTTCGGCGTTGCTAATTCAACCCACACCACAATGCAGAATAGAAAAATACGCAAGGACCAACTCCACCTGACTTGCCTTGTGTGCCTTATGAGTTCAAGTTCAGATAGCAAAAGGAAGATCCGGGGGGGGGGGGTGTAGCAGGAACTCCTTTGCATATTAAGCCACACCCCCTGATGCAGCCAATCCTCCTGGAGCTTACAGTAGGCCCTGTACTAAGAGCCCTGTAAGCTCCAGGAGAATTGGCTACATCAGGGGGTGTGGCCTAATTTGCAAAAGAGTTCCTGCTACAAAAAAAGCCCTGGGATGACCCCTTTGCTCCACAGACTGGCCCTCACATATACATCTGTTGTGTTGATGAGGACAGCATCAAGGGTTGGATCCAGAATAATTTTCCAGCAGCAGAATGGAACATTTCTGCCTTCCCCCTCCCACTGCAGACTACTGATCTCCACAAAACGTTGCTCCTGAAGGATAGGGAACCCCTTGGGAATGCCATGAAAAGGGAAATTGGTAGAAATTGCCCCTTCTGTTTCATTCACAGAATTTTTTGCCCAGTTCCAACCTCAAGTGATAATCAAGAAAACTCTCTGATAGGTCATCTCAAATGCAATATTTTACAAAGGAGCTGTGCATTTGTTTACCCTGAGCAACAGCAATGGGAACCACCTCCCCACCAATTGTGCTTACATTGTTGGAATAGTTTCATGTGAATACCACCAGCAGCAGCATGTAGAATCACCTCCTACAGGGCCTTTTTTGTAGCAGGAACTCCTTTGCATATTAGGTTAGACCCCCCCCCCGATGTAGCCAATCCTTTTGGAGTTTATAGTAGGCCCTGCACTAGGAGCCCTCTAAGCTCTTGGAGGATCGGCTATACCACGGGGTGTGGCCTAATATGCAAAGGAGTTCCTACTACGAAAAAAGTTCTGGCCTCCTACAATGCTTGATATGTGCATGAAGGAAGGATCAGATGTTGAGAAACTGGGGGATAATCATGTCTGGGTTGGCCAGGCCCCAAAATTGAGAAATATCATTAAATATATTGCTTTGAAATAATGGCCTCAATTCCACCAAACTTGTCAGTTGTCACCATTACTCACATTTGGTGGTTACACTGTGAATTATCTAACTGTACACCCTATCTGTTTACACGGTCTAGTTGTTTGTGTGACATATTGAGCTAATGACTGGCTACTTCGGTGTGGCTTGAAGTGTCTTCTCTCCCTTCCTCTAATTTACATCAACCATTGGTGGAATGGAGAGGGCAGTTTGGCATGGTAAGCACAAAGCATCCCATCCCTGCAAATTGCAGTTCATTGTCTGTAAAACAGCACGCATGTCAACTGTGGGATGGTGCAGAGAAGACTACAAAATGACAAATGACCTTGCTCTAGAACTTCATGGCTAAGTGGTCTGACTGGCACAACGCCTGAGAGAACAAGTGTAGGTATTATACAGCAAAATAATACCATCACCAGATAAAATGAGGTGGTGGGGAAATGTGCGAGCAAAATAATTCACATTCATTTAGAAGACTGGGGGGGGGGGGAATCTTTTTTCTTCTTCTCAATGGCTTTCCTTTTTCTTGCCTTTGGATATATGCCAGGGCAAGCAATGACATGGGCAGAATACCTTTTCTTTCTTTCATCCACAGTAAAGTGTTTGAGAAAGGAGAGCTGATGTCACATTGTTGGTCAAGAGTGGGAGCTGGACAGTCCATGCTTCTTATCTCACCACTGAGATGAGCTCCCTAAAAGGCTTTAACAAAACCAGAGTTCTCTTAGCCCCAGCTTCTCACTTATGATGTGAAGATAATAATGTTGATGACCAAACTTATAATATAGTGGGTTCAATGCAATGAAGAAGCGAGGTGGTAGTGATCATCAGCTCTTTATTAGGTACAGCATAGTGTAGGGCTGCACTATAAGACTGACTCACAGGGCCCACTATATACCGTATTTGCCGGCGTATAAGACGACTTTTTTGCCCTGAAAAACATGCCTCCAAGTGGGGGGGTCGTCTTATACGCCCAGTCATTTTATACGCCGGTATAAAAAAACCCACAAACCCGAGGCGCGAGTTGCTAGCTCGCCCCCAGCAACGGTGTGTTTTTAAGGGAGGAGGGCACACGAGAAGAAGGCGAGTTCAATCGCAGAAGGCCAGGTGGGCGAGCGTGAACTTTCGCAACTTGCCCCGAACCAATGCAAGCAGACACACACACAAAAAAAAGCCTCCACGTTGCAGGGAGAGAGAGAAAGCGAGAGAGAGAGAAAGAGACGCTTTCGCGTTGCCCCCCGGGAAAAGGGGGTGGGGGACGCGAGCTTCTCAAACCATGCACCCTTCCAAGCCGCCGGGAGGGGGATCAGCTCTGGAGCTCCCCCGTCGCCTTTCTGCATAAGGTATCCATTGGGGGGGGGTGGAAGAAGCCCAGTGCTGCGCTGCCTTCGCTCGCTGCCGCCGCAGTTTGCTCTCCCCTTCCCGGCGCGCAAAGCGGGACTGGTGCCGAGCGGAGAAGCGCTCTCGGTAGCAGCTCCCGGCTCAGGGGGGCTTCGAGGGGAGGAGAAGAAAACGGGGGAAGGCGGCTATGGGGAGGGGGGGGAGAGAGTAGCGATTCCCAACTCGCTGCTGCTGATCACAGCGCAGCCTGCTGGGGGGGAGAGAAACCCCTTTCCCCCCCCCCCCCAAGCCCTGGCGGTTGGAGAGAGGGAGAGAGCGCCAAAGCCGGCTGCTTGCTGCTGCTGCGCTCCACCAGAAATGGCGTCGGATTCCCTCCCCCGCCGGCGAGAGGCAGATTCACACGGGGGGCAGAGCCTGGCTGGCTCCTGCCTTCTCGTCGCTAGCGAAGCCTCCCTCGGATGGGACTGTTTTACTTTGGACAGTTGTGACATCTGTGTGGGAAGTCACGCTGTTGGAAGTAAATATCAGAAACTTGGTGAATGTTGATACCGTATTTGCCGGCATATAAGATGACTTTTTTGCCTTGAAAAACATGCCTCCAAGTGGGGGGGGTCGTCTTATACGCCCAGTCGTCTTGTATGCCGGCGAATACGGTACAACTCAGGGGTCCCGCGCAGGCACGTTATTAAATCATTCAACCAGCAGGGGGCCTATGATTGGATCAAGGCAGCATGGATTTGGATCCTGCTGCTGCCCATTGCTCCCGAGTCCCCAGGCTCAGTCCTTATGGCTCCAATGACTGAGCCTTGCAGGAACACCCAAAGAAGTCTTCACTAAGGTCCACACACACACAACAAAGCTTTTGAAAACTTTGGTAGAAACCACAGGGAGGTGAAGGCAGACAGGGAAGGGATTAAGCACCCCTCTCCAGTCTAAATTCCCCTCTCCTGAAATGCTTTTCATTTAAAAATTGTCGTTGGAAGTCAGTTAACTACATTTGTGTCTAATGTGTAGCGAACAGGCCCATTTGCTTACAGCGGCAGGGGTGGAGCTTTCCAATATAACACTGGATTCTCTTTGTGGAACATACTGGGAGACGTTGAGAGAGCTGGATGCACTAGATGCAGATCTTCCCCTGCCTTCTTCTTCCCTTAGCAATCATATAGAATTCCTAAAATGGTTTTGCCAGGGGAAAGAGGGTCCTCTGTTTTCAGCTATCTACATCCAGCCATAGGCTATGCCAAAGTCAGGTCATGTTGGCAACCAGTCTTGGGTTGGATCCATCCATCTTTTTTACTCATCCCCACCCAATTCCTCTCCTTGCTATAGCTCCTGTTGTATATGGCTTTATTGCATGCAAGCATCATGTTCACTAGCATAGGCTTTTTGAGGTGCTCAAAGGGGATGTCTCCTTCCTCTTCTTCCAGCAGAAAAGCTGTTGGATCTAAACCAATGTAATGTGACAGGTGGATATTACATACAAATCCATAGTGTTAAGTATTAAGCAGGTATCTCGCCAAGCATCCTATCTGAAATGGGAGGGGCTGTGGCAAAGTGGTAGAGCATCTGCTTGGCATGCAAAAGGACCCAGGTTCAGTCCTCAGCATCTCCAGTTAAAAGGGAACAGGTAATAGTTGATGTGAAAGATGAGATCCTAGAGAGACACTGCCGGTCTGAGTAGACATTACTGATTTTGATCTATAGGGCTTTTTTTAAAAAAGGAAAAGCCCAGCAGGAACTCATTTGCCTATTAGACCACACTCCCTAACACCACCATTGTTTCACACTCATTTGCAGGAACTCACTTGCATATTAGGCCATGTCCCTGGCACCAAGGCATTCCTGTGCGCTCCTGCTCAGAAAAAGCCCTGGATGTACCAATGGTCTGATTCAGTATAAGACAGCTTCATGCATCCATGTGAAAGCAAGCACTGAACTGTGCATATGAATCTGAGGTATTTTTCCTGCTTGTTTCCCTTCCTGGGAGTGGGTTGTTTTGCTTTTAAAAAGTCTGTCTCCTCCTGGAATAGAAGCCCGTTTCTTATGTTATCAGGGCCCAGGATTCTGCATTTGTATCTCCCCCCCCCCTCCATCCCCGTTATCCTCTGTTGTTAAGAGGGAAGAGCTGGAAACACACACAATGCAAGAACAAGCCTGAGGCCAAGAAAGCAAATCGAGGCTTCTCCAAACAGAGTGGAACATTGGGCAAAGCACCGGCAAATGAACTGGAACAAACACTCCTGCACAGGTGGGGTGATGAACTGTGTTCAATGCTAAGGGGAAATTTCTCACGCATGGCATGGGGTTACCAACAGGCCTGGAGGGAAAAAATGCCCTGTATCTTTAATAGAGTTTTAATGCATGGAAATTAAATGCTGCATGTTTTCAAGTCATGGAGGTGACCAACATCACCCGGTAGATAGCATCCCATCAAACTGCTATTAGAGAGAATTTTTTTCCCGGTAGTTGGCAACCCTGGAAGGGAAGGCAGCATGGCATAGCCTGATCTCATCAGATCTCAGGAGCTAAGTAGGGTTAGAACATGGAAGGGAATCTGCCAAGGAAGGCTCTGCAGAGGAAGGCAATGGCAAACCATCTCCGCTTCTCATTTGTCTTGGAACCTCCTTCCTGGGGTAACTATAAGTCAGCTGTGACTTGACAGCGTTTTACACACACACAAAGTTGCCAACCCTAGATACCTATAGCCAGGCAGGCTGGCCCTAGGGCACATGGAGCCCCAGCAGACTCACTGCCCACTGCCCCACTGGCCTGATCCCCTGGGGGCCCTAGGTGCACGTGCACACACCCGAGGCCGCCCCCTCCTCCCCCTCCCTTCCCTTCTTCTCTGCCACATCCCCCCCCCCCAGCACAGTCAGAGGAATGCCACTAGCTTTGGCCCTACCAGCTTTGATGCAAGCATCTCAGTGTTCTCTCTTAAGAGAGCACTGGATGAGGCTTCATTTCCCCTCCTTTCTGGAACTGGAAGTGAAGGAGAGTGAAGCCTTGTCCAGCGCTAAGAGAGAACGCTGAGATGCCCATGTCAAAGCAGGTAGGGCCAAAGCTGACAGCGCTCCTCTAAGCGCAGCCTTGGGCCGGAGGGGGGGGGGGGTGGCATGGAAGGTGGTCTGCCACTGCTGCCAGCTGGCAGACAAATGGTGTGTGGGGGGGGAAATTAGGCATTTGTATTGGGTACCGGGAGGGGGGAGAGCCCAATTTGCCTAGTGGGCAAGCCGACCCTGTAACCAGGTTTCCAAGACAAGAGAAGTGCTGAGGTGGTTTGCCCTTGACTTCTTCTGCACAGCACTAGGGATAGAAACAAACTGCATTT
The DNA here is from genome assembly GCF_032191835.1 of Heteronotia binoei. Classification (NCBI taxonomy): domain Eukaryota; kingdom Metazoa; phylum Chordata; class Lepidosauria; order Squamata; family Gekkonidae; genus Heteronotia; species Heteronotia binoei. Next base: position 35,278,999 of record NC_083243.1, on the reverse strand, counting down.
TTGCAGTTCAGTTTGTGGTTTATGGCTATGAACCATGAACCCATACGGACCATATGAACCATATGGACCAGAAGGTTGGTTCAAAAACTGACCCAGTCTGTATCAGTTCATGAGCCATTTAAAGTTTAAACCCCTGCTTTCTTTTCTCCATGGCTTTTCATGGGAAGCAGAAAGCAGGGGGTTCCAAAGAGCTGAGCAACAGTACCACCATAGAAATGACACCCAGCCATTTAAATCCTGCTTTCTGCTCCCTGCAAAAAGCCATGGGGAGCAGAAAGTATGGGTTTCCAAACAGAAGATTAGCAAGGAGCTCCTCGCCACTCAAAGAGCCCCACGGCGCAGAGTGTTAAAGCTGCAGTACTGCAGTTGGAGCCCTCTGCTCACGACCTGAGTTTGATCCCAGCAGAAGCTGGTTCAGGTAGCCGGCTCCAGGTTGACTCAGCCTTCCATCCTTCCGAGGTCGGTAAAATGAGTACCCAGCTTGTTGGGGGGGAAGTGTAGATGACTGGGGAAGGCAATGGCAAACCACCCCATAAAAAGTCTGCCATGAAAACGTTGTGAAAGCAATGTCACCCCAGAGTCGGAAACAACTGGTGCTTGCACAGGGGACCTTTCCTTTTCCTCACCACTCAGCTGTTTTTTGTGAAGAAAGTTTGTGGTGGTTCTTCAGTTTACAAACATCACTTCATGAACCACAAACCGGCCAAAATTTGTGACGAACTTTAGTTAAAGAAGAAGAGATTGGATTTATACCCTGCCCTTCACTACCTGAAGGAGTCTCCTTTCCCTTCCCCTCCCCACAACAGACACACTTGAGAGGTAGTGGAGCTGAGAGAGCTCTTCCAGAACTGCTCTTGAAAGGAACAGCTCTGCGAGAACTTGTGACTGACTCAAGGTCACATCAGCAGCTGCATTGGAGGGGTGGGGGATCAAACCTGGTTCTCCCAAATAAGAGTCCGCACACTTAACCACTACACCAAAGTGGCTCTGCACCCACATGACATCCCTGCTCCTCGGTGCTCTCTCATCCAAGCGCTAACTACAGTCAACCCTGCTCAGTTTTCAAGCTCTAATGAACTCAGGCTATTCTGGTCTATTCAGGCTGCTCTTCTTTTGATAGAAACCATGTTTTGTGGCTGGATGTCTGCACAAAGCCAGATTATGTGGCCATGTCAGCTGTTTTTTTCTTCTTCTTCAAATGATTATACGACACTGCTATTGTCCCTGAGCACCATTGCACAGAGGATGTGGCTGCTCTCCAGATAGGAAGTTTTTGAGCTTTCATATAAGGTTCCAGCAACGGTCAGATCCATCCAAGGCTTTTTTTGTAGCAAGAGCTCCTTTGCGTATTAGGCCACACACCCCTGATGTAGCCAATCCTCTTGGAGCTTACAGTAGGCCCTGTACTAAGAGCCCTGTAAGCTGTTGGAGGATTGGCTACATCAGAGGTGTGTGGCCTAATATGCAAAGAAGTTCCTGCTACAAAAGAAGCTCTGGATCCACCCCTACTCAGCTTCCCCGTCCCCAGTGTGATAGATCAGGTCTCTCCGATCCGTCCTTGGTCTTTCCCCCACCCCCTGCTGCATCCCCTGCCTACAGAAATAACACATCCTTTTGTTCCTTCTGAGAGTTTAACAAGTCACTGGAAACAAATAACCCCCAGTGCTGGGTTCCCACTGCCTGGGAAACTAAATAAAGAAGCAATCGATAAACATGCAGGCTGCTCCATCACTCAGCTAGGGCTTAGTGTGAGATTTACTGAGATGTGAGTAATAGTAAAACAGAACCCAGCCATCACTTTTTCAAACCTTCCTTTTAGACTAGCATTTATTTATAGCCCCTGTCCCCTGGATGGAAGGCACAGTTCTTTTTCATCTTCCTTCCCCCTGCTTCCCCTACTGCTGCTCCCCCAGATTTTTTCCTCCTTGTCTGATGTATTTTTCCCATTGAGACCTACAGAAATGCACTGCTGGATAACTGCCAACAAGGCACAGGAATCAACAAGCATTCAAAAGGCAAACTGTTTCTTTAACAGAGATGCAACTTTCAGCAGAGATGTGAATCCAGCCCCCAAGGTTTCTCATCTGGCCACTGGGCTCAAGGACAGCCTCCCCCGTCAATTATGCATCTTGCTGTCTCTTCCCAAGTAGAAACCTCCTTCTGTCCCAGGACGAAGGGCAACCAAAGCTTTGGCAGAATTTTCCTCTTAGGGAACCTTAAAGGAAGGCAGGGCAAAACAGCACAAGGCAACTCAAATGAGCTGTGAGAGAATGTTGGGAAAGCCTCTGTTATTTTCCCAGGGAATGATAGGGCTGGGCCTGGTCTGCATTAGCAGCAAAATGGAGCGGAAGAATGAACTAGATGGGCCATGCCATTTGAATCGCGTTTTCACTGTGTGAGGAAGGAAGGAAGGAAGGAAGGAAGGAAGGAAGGAAGGAAGGAAGGAAGGAAGGAAGGAAGGAAGGAAGGAAGGAAGGAAGGAAGGAAGGAAGGCTGGCTTCTCAGCAAAAAGAAAATTAGAACAGCAAGAAATGGGTTGGGATTAGGGTTGCCAATCCCCAGGTGGGGGCAGGGGATCCCCCAGTTTAGAGGCCCTCCCCCCACTTCAAGATCATCAGAATGTGGGGGTGGGGGGTGGAATGTCTGCTGGGAACTCTATTATTCCCCATGGAAACTTATTCCCATAGGAAATAATGGAGAATTGATCTGTGGGTATCTGAAGCTCTGGGGGGGGGCTGAGGTAGAGCCACCACATTTGCAGCATAGCATCCAGTGCCTCTTCCCAAAATACCCCCCAAGTTTCAAAAAGATTGGACCAGGGGGTCCAATTCTATGAGCCCCAAATGAAGGTGCCCCTATCCTTCATTATTTCCTATGGAAGGAAGGCATTTTAAAAGGTGTGTGGTCCCTTTAAATGTGATGGCCGGAACTCCTTTTGGAGTTCAATTATGCTTGTCACAGCCTTGCTCCTGGCTTCACCCCAATGTCTCCTGGCTCCACCCCCAAAGTCGCCAGATATTTCTTGATTTGGACTCGGCAACCCTAGTTGGGATAGATGCTTTGTCCCTGCCATGCTAGTTTTTTACTCCTTAGGGAATTTATTTTATATGGGAAAGTGTTCAAAAAGGGATCATCAACCCTGTTTTGGAAGTGTGAGCAAGAGGCTACAAATTGGCTGTCATGGGGAAGAACAAAATAATGTCCTACAAACCCTGATTTGGAAGTGTGAGCAAGAGGCTACAAATTGGCTGTCATGGGGAAGAACAAAATAATGAGAGTCCTACAAAACTGTAAAAGGCCTCAAGTCAAGTGTCTTCCTCAAGGTTTTTCTTGATCAGGAATGCACAGAAACGAAGTTCTGGTAGCTTGGTGTTGGGGGCGTGGCCTGATATACAGATGAGTTCCTGAAACAATGGTGACATCAGGGGGTGTGACCTAATATGAATCAATGATGACATCAGGGGGTGTGGCCTAATATGAATCAATGGTGACATCAGGGGGTGTGGCCTAATATGAGTTTCTGCTGGGGTTTTGCTACAAAATAGCCCTGGTCTTCCGATGATGGAATATAACTATTTCCAAATGGGGACTTGCTGCAAACATAAAGGTGCTATCTCCTGGCCTCTTCTGAAGTACCTCTTCCTCCAGTGAGGAAAGCCAGGATAGTCTCTTTCTCTCTCTTTTGGTGAAGTAATGCTTGGGGAACAAGCAAGCAGGCTGGAAGCACATTGGCAGTCACCATGTTGATGATCACTGACCTAAGCACTGCACTGAGCCATTCAGTTGCGTCTGTAACCTATGAGTTGATTTAAACATGAACCAGTCAGACAAACAGTGATGTTATATGCAGAATTACTAAAGTCTAAGCACATTAATTTCAGTGGGCTTCGATTGGAGTAACAATGCCTAGGGTTGCACTGAAAAGCTCTTGTTTCTGAGACATTGTGCTTGTACAGATTCTAGACTGCTGCCTATGCAAAGTAGCTACACCCACTTAATTTGTGTGCTGGCACAACATCCACCCAGGCTAGAAACCTTTGGCATGCCAACTGGCAGGGCTGCATTGCTAGCACTGCATTTACATCAGGCTGCAGAGAATGTGGCTGAAATGCACCATTAGGGGAGGCTGTTTGTCCTATGAAGGAAGGAGTCTGAACTCCCTGGTTTGGGGTGCGATCACACTGGAGATTAGGCGTGGCATTATCCCTTCTCTGAAAAAGCCGGTTCTCTTTTATCTGTGCCCCGTCATTCACACAGACCCCATCCTGCTGCTGGGAGAGGCACCAGCCACATATACCTGAGAGGAGTCTTCAGACTGCTCATGTGCATGCCAAGCAGGGGTGGAGCAGGAGCAGTGCGTGCCCAGGGTCGGATTAACAACTAGGCCAAGTAGGCACTGGCCTATGGGCCCCCATGCCTTTAGGGGCCCTAGGCTGACTCCCCCCCTAGTTTCCACCCTGCTTGCAGCCCTTGGAACCTGCACGCGCAGCCAGCAACTGAGCCACTCTTTGCCCAACTTGCCTGGTGCGACTGCTGTTGGTGTTGTTGCCAAGTTTGCCCCTCTCTGCCTCTCCCCCGCAGCTTTGTCAAAGGGGCTTTTGAGAAGGTGCCTGCAGGCTGCAGCAGGGGCCATGGGTGGCAGGGCAGGTGCTCTGACTCTGAGATAAATTTGCAAAGGGCCCCCCCAAATTTTGACTGCCTGGGGCCTCCACAGAGTTTAATCCGGCACTGCGTGTGCCCAGCCATTCAGACAGCAAGGGAATGCACCCTACATACAATTTAGAGGTTTGCTATCTGGAAATTCTCGGTAGCTATTTAATTCAGTCCCAGCCGATCCTGAGACGAGGTAGGTATCAGCAGGAATCAGGAGGCAGATGCGCTCATATGATCAGGCTCTCATGTGATTGCACTCTCTGTCTCTGATTGAGTGGGAGTGAGGTTCAAAACATGGGCTTGCCTCCAACAAAACATTTTCCTGGGTGGAAGGATTCCCATCTGCGGTGCCTGACTTTTTTTGCTTCTCCCACCTGCTGCAGCACAAAATGCCCCACTGAAATGCTGCTCCCCTAGGATGATGGTTGTCAACACACATGTGGGGGAAGTTGTTGTCAAGTCGGCTGATTCAATAACGAGACCCTTTGATAAAAAGTTTCTAGTTTATTGAAATCATTGTATCCAACAGCTAAGAGATTGAGAGACTGAGGAACATACAGTAAGGATAATCATATAAGGTATTCTTCAAAGGAATTCTTTAGGGAGGGGGTACTATGCAGGGCACATTCACACATTGATGTTACAAATCGTTCTCAGGCCGGCTGGCCTTGGGCAAGGCGCCTCTCCCCCATTGCCCAGTCTGAGAAGGCACTATTATCTCTTTCACATGCTTCCATTTCAGAGCAAAACTACATAACAAAAGACAGGAAGGGGGGAGGAGGAAGGGTAGAGCTAGCAGCATTGGCATACAGTATGGCTTTTACCCAGAATGCTTTCCCCTGAACCAAAGATGACACACAGGCTTGACCAGAGTTGAAGCAGACTTGACAGTTGTGGCAATATACGGTTATACTTAGGTTAAGAAGACTGCTGGGTGTGCATCATGTTATCACACTCCTATGTACCTAATTTAGCAACGATCCGCACAACCCACAGAGTCTGCAGACCAGTATGGCTCTCGTTTTCCATTTTGATGCAATCTCTGCTAAACCCCATAAAGCATTCTAGAGCTCTTTGAGAGGAAAGGCACAGGTTTTGACAAAAGTCTTCATTGCTTCGCATGCTGGAAGTGTGTCTGCCTAGCACACAGACAGCTTGTGGGTGCAAGCTGCTTGCTGTAACCCCTTCTCTGCTTTGCATCTGTTAAGCCATTGGCCTGGTTAGAGGGGCTCGGCCTTCTGCTTTGATCTTGAGGAATCCTGTTGATAACTTTTCCTTTTTGCAGCAAGAGATGGATCTTTCCTTATGTATGTGCTCTATTATTCCCAGCTTCTTCTGGGTCCCCAGAATAAGAACTTAAGAGCCTTGCTGGATCAGACAGGGAGTTGTAGCCAGTCCTGACTTTTTAATGAGTACACGATAGCACGCATTTACAAGTGTGCAACTTTTACACTAGGGTTGCTGACTCTAGATTGGAACATACCTGGAGATTTTGGGAGTGTAGGGTTGTAGGGTTGCCAAGTGCAATTCAAGAACTATCTGGGAACTTTGGGAGTGGAGCCAGGAGACTTTGGGGGTGGAGCCATAAGCAAAGTTGTGACAAACACAACTGAACTCTAAAGGGAGTTCTGGCCATCATATTTAAAGGAACCACACACCTTTTAAACGCCTTCCCTGCATTAGAAATAATGAAGGATAGGGACACCTTCTTTTGGGACTCATAGAATTGGACCGCCTGGTCCAATCATTGGAGAGCATTTTGAGGAGAGTCATCAGATGCTATGCTGAAGAGTTGGTGCCTCTACCTCAAAAAATAGCCCCTCCAGAGCCCCAGATACCCCATATAAATTCTCCATTATAACCTATGAGAATCGATCTCCATAGGGAATAATGAAGTGCCCAGCAGACATTTCCCTCGCCCCCCCCCCCCCCATTTCTGATGACTCTGAAGCGGCAGATTGGCATCTCTAAGTCACAAGTTGCTGAACTTCCAACTTCTTCAAAGTAACGCAGAGCAACCAAAGGTTCAAGTTTACCTTTCCTATGCAAAGGACCTCTGAAAAGATTGTGCAACCACAGCCACTGGGAGCAGCCATGTTCTTCTGCTTACTCCCTGCCCCCATTCAGCCTTAAAGACACAGACATTCCATCCATTCAACCTTACAGACACAAGAGGAAGCCTTTCCAAGCAGAGCTTGAAGCCTCCGGAGGTGGAAAGGCACACGGGGACTGTGGGGGCGGGGCTCCCCCCCCACCGGCCAGCTGACTGGGGGTGGGAAGGACCCTGGGAAAGCAGGAGAACCCCCACTGGGACCTGGGGATTGGCAAGCCTATGGGGAGGGCAGGGTTTAGGAAGGTAGGCCCCTCGGCAGGGTCTAATGCCGTAGAGTCCACCCTTCAAACCAGCCATTTTCACTAGGTGAACTGATCTCTGTCACCCGGAGATCAATTGTAACAGTGAGAGATCTTCAGGAATCACCTGAAGATAGGAAAGCCCACTTTTACATTCTTGTGTAACATTTTTACAGAGTGATCTCAAATGCGTCATTCACTACTATAGCACTTATTCCCAATTTAGTCTGCAGAAATTTTCAGCTTTAATTTATAAAATGCAAAGACTCAGATTAGAGCTGTGGTCACATGGCAGTTTAGCCCAATATAGCTGCTTTATCCTAATGGATTAAATAGGCTCGTTCACACACCCACATCTGGCAATCCATACTCATCCCATTGCAGGGCTTTTTTTGTAGCAGAAACTCATTTGCATATTAGACCACACACCCCTGATGTAGCCAATCCTCCAAGAGCTTACAGGACTCTTAGTACAGGGCCTATTGGATGCTCCAGGAGGATTGGCTACATCAGGGGTGTGTGGCCTAATATGCAAAGGAATTCTTGCTACAAAAAAAGCCCTGCCCCATCATAAGACAAGTTGGAGACAGAGTAAATAGACAGCAGATGAATTCTGATGCTTTCCGATCCTTGCACATTCATCCTGCATTGTGGGATGTCTGAACTCCCCCAGTGTGTGCTCAAACCCTCAGTGAGTACTCCCCCAGTGTGAACACAAACTAAAGCGTGAACTCCGGTTCAATTCTGTTTTTGAAAATAGTAGAGCATGTGTGCATGGGCACACATGTGTACCCAAGAAATGTTTTCAAAAAAAAGATCAAAATTGTTTTTTAGAAGAAGAAGAAGACTAGACTGCACAATCCATGGTTGATGTGCATCACTAATCTGAACAGTCAACCACAGAAGAAGCACACAGTGCAGCCAGATCCGGATAAGAGTCTGACTGAAAATCTCCATCACAAAATGTGATGGAGTAATTAGGGGCATAGCCAAACCATGCCAACCTGCCAGTCTGACTGCAGCCTAGAAATTACACATGGGTGCATTCAACATGACATAGGAGACCCAGGTTCCATTCCTCACTGGGTGACTTTGAGTCAATCACTCTCACTCTTAGATTAATCTACCTCACAAGTATGCTGTTAAACGGGGAGGGAAAAAAATGTAAAACAATTATTTCTGACATTTTTATGCAGGAAGGGCAATCTCTGGATGGGTGGCTGAGATCAGAGGCACACTGAGAAAAGGAGGAAATGAGTGACCTTTTCTCCAAGGATTTCCACATTCCAAGTCCCATTTCAAGGGGCTCATAGGGTGTGCCTGATATTCACCTCATCTGAACTTCTCCTGGGATTGCGAATTAAGGCTTTTTTTCCCTTCCTGAGGTGAATTAAAGATTTGAATTAAGATTTTCTGTCTGAAGCAAATTGGTTTGAATGTTATAAGTTGTTTTATTCCCTTGTTTTATCTGAGTTGGTTTTATTTGAGCAATAAGGGTTCTATTTTTAGCATGCTTTATGGTTGTGGATGCTGTTTTAAATGTGGTGATTGCAAGCCACTTTGGGGAGTGAGCAGTGTTCTCAATAAATTAACTAGATAGTAAACAAGTGGTCCAGATGCATTTTGAAACTGCCCTTGTTTTGTTCTGCATTTCCAATTGCTGTGGGTGCACAGCTGCTTCCCGCCTTTCCCCCTTCTTCTGCATTATCACTGTGCAAGCGTGTAGGAATGACAGACTGTCCCATGTCTTCTTGCTGCCTCTGTACATATGGTGACCACAAATTTTAGGTCAAACATGTTCAACAGTTGGACTTAGCAAGTTTGTATGAGACATTCAGATGGGAGCCATTTGCCTGGTCTAATTGACTGGCAGCAAACAACTCTAAGGCTGACAGGACAGGTTTGCATAAGATTTTTTTTTTTACATCTGTGCAAAATGCTGCTGATCTGAGCAGACTACTATCTATTAACTGTGGTCTCCTTAGACCAGCACCGAAGAGTGTGATTGTTCTTTTTTAACAAGGCATTCACTTTAACCGATGGTTGCATCCACAAAGCAAGCCATTGGGTGTGGTGCCACATTCAAAGATGGTGGATGCCTAAACCTGGAGTTCCCCCCCTTTTTTTATCTTCCCCCTTACAAGTGGGTGTGAAATGGTGAATAAAGGCATGATGTTATGGACAAAAGTGATGGCAATAAAGTCAAACTGAATTCCAAACTTCCAAAAATGGTTAAGGAGTTTTTTGCTCCACAAGAGCATGAGGCAGCAGCCTGAACTGAAACCAAAATGGCGATGGAATCACAGCCACTGGTCCAACAAGCAGATACCTCAAAGCAAATCACCCGGTCCAACAAGCAGATACCTCAAAGCAAATCACCTCAAAGAACCAGGGTTTTTTTAGTAGAAAAAGCCCAGCAGGAACTCATTTGCATATTAGGCCACACACCCCTGACATCACCATTGCCTCACACAGGGCTTTTTATTGGAGAAACCTAGCAGGAACTCACCCTGATGCCAAGCCAGCCAGAACTTCGTTCTTGTGCGTTCCTGCTCAAAAAAGTCCCTGGAAAGAACCAACCTAGTAGATATCAGCCTAGCCCAGGATGTTTGGGGCCTCTTTCTTTACAGTGTATTTTGTTCAGATTTATTTCTATTGTACTGTTATTTTTGGTAAACTACTTTGGGCTCCCCCCTTGGAGAGAAAAGTGGGATAAGAGATACACTAAATAATATGATGAATATCAGTTTGCTTACAGGAAAAATAGATCTACTGAGGATGCTGTTAATACTGTTCTCTATACTGCTTTATCGCATTTGGATAAAAAGGGGACGTATGTTAGAATGTTGTTTGTAGATTTTAGTTCTGCTTTTAATACGATATCACCCCATAGATTGCTGTTTAAGCTTAAAGATTTGAAGCTGTCGGACTCTATATGTGAGTGGATTTTGAATTTTTTGTCAGGTCGTTCACAAAGGGTTAAAATGGATGGATATATTTCCTCCGTGAAGATCTTAAATACTGGCACCCCTCAGGGATGTGTCTTGAGTCCACTTCTTTTCACTATTTACACGTCTGATTGTGTTTCTAGCAGTCTGAGTAACAAAATCATTAAGTACGCAGATGATACAACGTTGGTAGGGCTCATCTCTGAGGATGATGAGTCTGCGTATAGGAGGGAAGTTCAACAGCTGTCCCTTTGGTGTAAAGTAAATAATCTTATTTTTAATATAAATAAGACGAAGGAAATTATAGTGGATTACAGGAAGAGTAGTTTGGACATCCAGCCGTTGTTTATTGATGGTGTTATGGTAGAACAGGTGACATAATGGAAGTTTCTGGGAATTACCATGAAACAAGATCTAACATGGGGGGCAAATACTTTAGCTCTAGAGAAAAAGGCCCAGCAACAACTATACTACTTAAGACTCTTAAGATCACTACAACTGTCAGGGAGTCTGCTGGTTGCCTTTTATCGTAGTTCCATTGAGAGCATTTTATCTTATTGCCTCTGCGCGTGGTTTGGGAGCTGCACGGAAGCAGAGAGAAGGGTGCTCCAAAGAGTGACGAGAAGAGCACAAAAGATTTGCGGATGTTCTCTCCCCTCATTGGTGGATCTGTATAATATGAGATGTAAAAGGAAGATACAAATGATCCTAAGGGACCCTTCACATCTGGGCCATTTGCTATTTGAGATCTTACCGTCAGGTAGACGATACAGAGTGTTGAAGGCTAGGACAAACAGATTTAAGGACAGTTTCTATCCAAGTGCTGTGGTTAGGTTAAATGCAGGGTTATGAAGGATTATCTGTTTTAGATGTATTTAAATGGTTTTAGTGGTTTTAATGGTTTTATGAATGTTTATCTGTTTTAGATGTATTTAAATGGTTTAAATGGTTTTAATGGTTTAAATGGTTTTAGATGTATTTAAATGGTATGAATATGAATATGTGTGTTTGATGTGTTGGTATGTTTGTGGAAGAGCACCTCATTTCGTTGCTCTCTTTTTGTGGAGAACAATGACAAAAAAAATATAATAGATACTCATATGGTACTTTCCAAAGTCAGCTTTTGGGAGGGGGAGTTATTTAAAAATGGAACAGGGGAAAGGTTTAGTCCCCCACCCTCAGCACCATAGCCCCCTAATCCTCCTCCATGCCTTTTTAAAGATTATGTCAGGAGATATGATCACAGATCATCCACATAAATGTGTAATTAAGCCCCAGGACTGCCTGGGCCTGGCATTTCCTCTCCTCTGTGTATTCCTCCCACCTCCGCTTTCCTCTTTGCCCTGCAGGATGCCTTAAGCTTCATAAACAATAAATCTTCTCTTGCACCTATTTCCCCAGAGTAGAAATTTGTTGAAAACCTCATTTCTCCCCCCCCTTCCCTCCCTCCAGAGAGAATGGTAAACAATAGGCTCTGCTTTTCCTCAGGCTGCTTGTCATCTCAAGCCATTCTCGGGTTGCCCTCTAAGGAACAGCTTTCACTAGCTGGCTGTGGAGTCCTGGCTTGTGCTATTCTCATGGTGATTTGGAGAAAAACTTGCCCATCTGCACCTGCTCTGAAGGTTATTAGCCCACCAAGACCTTCTCCATTCATCATTAGTTTGTCTGTCTATGCATAGCAAATGTTGGGTTGCTACTTTACCCCTTTTTTCAGGAAAGGTCAAGAAATTTGTCTTTGATTGCAGATGATAAGATTTTCTTTATATATCCAGGGTGCTGGCCATCCACTCCCTCATGTAGAGAGCAGAGTCATTTCAAAAACATCATGTAATCCCTTAAATTGTCTGTGTGCCACATGTAAAGTAGCCACAGCCAAAGGAGAGCACCACTCCTATTCCTTGTGTGGCACCACCCCAGGAGGTGGCAGCGGCTACAAGCATAGACAGCTTCAAGAGGGGAATGGATAAGCATATGGAGCAGAGGTCCATCAGTGGCTATTAGCCACAAATTATTGTTAGAACTCTCTGTCTAGGGCAAGTGATGCTCTGTATTCTTGATGCTTGGGGAGGGCACAGTGAGAGGCCTTCTAGCCCCACTGGTTGACCTCTTGATGGCACTTGGGGTTTTTTTGCCACTGTGTGACACAGAGTGTTGGACTGGATGGACCATTGACCTGATCCAACATGGCTTCTCTTATGTTCTTATGTGTGGCCAAGAGGGAATTACAGCAGTCATACTTTTTCTTACCCTGATCTGAGTGGCCCAGGCTAGCCCAATTTCACCACCTCTTGCAAAAGTTTAAACAGGGTTGGTCCTGGTTAGTTTTTGGATATAGTTGGGAAATACCCAGAGATTTTGGGGATGGAGCCTGAGGAGGGCAAGGTTTGGGGAGGGGCTTCAGTGGGGTATAATGCCATAAAGACCACCTTCTAAAGGTGCCATTTTCTCCAGCTGAACTGATCTCTGTCACTTGGAGGTCAGTTGTAATCCCATGAGATCTCCAACGATCACCTGGAGACGGGCAACCCTTGGGAAACTACCAAGGAAGTCCAGGTTTGCTACAAAGAAGCGACTGCCACCATAGATTTTCCTCTGACAACACCAGTGCATGAATTATAAGAGGGCAAAGAGGTACCCTGCCACCTTGGCTATTGTTTTTAGAAGGCTTGAAGGGGTAACATTGACAGCCTTCATTCTGTTTCAGAAGGGAGATGGAAATAAAGCTTCTCAATTTAATTATGACCCTTTGTTACACATATTCCACTTTTCTAACTTGTCCACTGTGGCTCCTGATTTCTGCATAGTTTCTCTGCTATGTGCTGACACACACCCCTTTGGACTTGGGAAAGAGCTCCCGGCTTTTTATATTAGAAGAAGTGTCAGGATGGCATACAATCTCCTTTTCCTTCCTCCCTCACAACAGACAACCTGTGAGGTAGGTAGGGCTGAGAGAGCTCTCACAGAAGCTGCCCGTTCAAGAACAACTCTGCAAGAGGTATGGCTGACCCACGGCCATTCCAGCAGCTGCATGTGAAGGAGTGAGGAATCAAACCTAGTTTTCCTGATAAGAGTCCACACATTTAACCACTACAGCAAACTGGGTGTCACCATAGAACCCAACAAGATTTTCAAGACTTGAGCTTTCAAGAGTCAAAACTCCTTTCATCAGATACTAAATCTGATGAAGGGAGCTTTGAAGCTTGAAAGCTCATATCCTGAAAACCTTGTTGATCTCCGTGGTGCTAGCAGTCTAGCTGTTCTACTGCAGATCAAAACAGCTAGCCTCTGAAACTGACAATCACAGCAACCAAAGTCTGGCAAGGGCCGTGGCTCAGTGGTAGAGCATTTGCTTTACATGCAGAAGGTCCCAGATTCAATCCCAGGCCACTCCAGTTAAAAGGACTGTAGTGTATGGCGTTCATAGAACGCCTTCATTCCAGACAGCGCAACCATTTCGTTATAACGTACCATCGTTAAAGCGTTAGTCCGCTAAAGCTGCGGAGGCAAAGGCGACGACCCGATGCCTCCGCGAAGAGCACTGGTCATCCGCCAATCACAGCGAGTGGCGGGAAATACGGCTGGCCAGCATTGGACTGGCCAGCAGGGTGAATAGTTCCGGATCTGTATATATGCGGGACCCGGCCCGCGTGTTCTCTCTCTTACCTCGTGTTTGTACCATGCAATAAACTATGTTGCCCTACGTGCGTCTCTCAGACTGGTACATAACAGTGGCGACGAGGATGGGATTTTAGCCCTTCGACAAGGGCTACGAAGGAGACGCCCGGGCAACTCGTCGTCCCATCGCTTCATCGCTGTATCGCTACTTCGCAACGACCACCGCCATGACCAGTACCAGCGGGAACACCGGTCACATCGAAGCTTTCGACCACACGAAGCCTGAGGGATGGGAATCCTATTCGGAGAGAGTCGATTGCTACCTGAGGGCGAATCGAGTAACCGAGGACGGCATGAAGCGGGACGTGCTCCTGAGCGTCTGCGGGGCCGCCACCTTTGAGATCGCAAAGGGTCTCTCGGCGCCCGCCCGCCTCACGGAGAAAACGTACACGGAGGTCGTCCGCCTCCTCACGGGCCATTTCCTGCCGCAGCCGTCGCGGGTGGCCCGACGGTTCCTCTTCCACAAGAGGGACCAGGCCCAGGGAGAATCCGCTGCAGACTACCTGGCCGCCCTGCGCCAGATCGCCGGAAGCTGCAACTTCCCGAATTTGGAAGAGACCTTGGCCGATCGGTTCGCTTGGGGTCTCCGCGACGAGAGGCTCCAGCAAAAGCTCTTCGCAAAGGAAGAGCTCACGCTTCAGGGCGCCTTCAGCGAGGCCGTGGCCTTCGAGCGCGCCTCCCGGACGTTCTCCAGGGCCAAGTCGGAAGCCGTCCACCACGAGGAGCTGGACCCCCATCACCCGGACGAAGGAGAAGCGCTCCAGATGCACCGCTCGGCAAGACCAGCCTCCCGAGCCCCACAGCGGCCCCGGGCGAACGAAAGATCGAACCAACGCAACAACCAAGGAGCAAACTGCGCCAGTTGCGGCGACCCCCACGACCGGCGGGACTGCAAGTACAGGACCTGGGACTGCAGGAGCTGCGGGAAGACCGGTCACATAGCGCGGGCTTGCCGAGCCAAGCCCCACCGCCCGGGGCCCACCACTCCACGGCCTCCACCACGCTACAGGTAATGAACCTGCCCCTGGCCACCCCCAACAAGATTAAGGTGTCGGTCCGCATAGAGGGGGCCCCCTGCCTCATGGAGGTGGACTCGGGCTCCTCCATCTCCATAATTGCGGAGGAGACCCTAAGGCGGTTACACCCCGGCTACAAGAGACTGCTGCGGCCGGCCGACTTTGTACTGCGGGACTTCCAGAAAAACCCGGTCCAGATCGCGGGGTGGGCGAGGGTGCGCGTGGAGCGAGGGTCTTTCAGAGGCCCGCTAGATATCCTGGTAGTCAAGCGACCACTGGCGACCCTGTTGGGCCTCACGTGGTTCGGCCCCTTAGGAATCAGAGTTGAGGTGTCACAAACGACCATGGCCGGGGGGTTCGGGGAGGTGTGCCGAGAATTCCCAGAGGTTTTTGACGGGTCGTTGGGTAGCTACAAGGGCCCGGCCATCTCCCTGCCGCTCGACCCCACGGTCAGACCAACCCGGCTTAAGGCAAGGAGAGTCCCCTTCGCCCTAAAACCTAAAATCGAGGCTGAGCTGGACCGCCTAGTAGCACAAGGGGTCCTAGAGCCGGTCGATTACGCCATGTGGGAAACCCCCATAGTGACTCCGGTCAAACCGAATGGGGACGTGAGGATTTGTGCCGACTACAAGTGCACAATCAACAAGGCGCTCCAGGATAACCCCTACCCAGTGCCGGTTGTCAGCCACGTCCTGGCCGCCCTTGCGGGGTCCAAAATTTTTGGGAAGCTGGACTTGGCACAAGCCTACCAGCAGCTTCCGGTGGACGCCAAAACGGCCGAGGCACAGACGATTGTGACCCATAGGGGGGCGTTCAAGGTGAACCGGCTACAGTTTGGGGTCAGCGTAGCTCCGGGGATCTTCCAGAGTATTATGGACACTCTCCTCAAGGGGATCCCAGGAGTCCAGCCCTTTTTCGACGACGTTTTAATCGCCGCCCCAAACCCTGAGGAGTTCAGCGACCGTCTCAGGGAGGTGCTCCGTCGTTTCCAAACCGCTGGACTCAAGGTGAAGAGGGAGAAGTGTTTGCTGGGGGTACCGCGGGTGGAGTTCCTAGGATTCGCCGTGGACGCAGAGGGAATCCACCCGACCGAGGAGAAAACCAGGGCCATCGTACAAGCCCCAGCCCCCACGAGCAAAGCGGAGCTACAGAGCTTCCTGGGGGTGCTCAACTTTTATCACACGTTCATACCCCACAAAGCGGCCATCGCGGAACCCCTACACCGGTTACTGGACAAAAAAGCTCCTTGGGTGTGGGGGAAGAAGCAAGCCGCTGCGTTCCAGGCAGTGAAGGACGTCCTGGTCTCTAACGCGGTGCTTCACCACTTCGATGAGCGCCTTCCAGTCATTCTGGCATGTGATGCATCGCCGTACGGGGTGGGCGCCGTTCTGGGGCACCAACTATCGGACGGCCGGGAGGTACCGGTCGCCTACTATTCCCGCACCTTAACGTCAGCGGAGCGTAATTACGCTCAAATAGATAAGGAAGCCCTGGCGATCGTAGCGGGGGTTCACAAATTTAACGATTATTTGTACGGTCGCAAGTTCACGATAGTGACCGACCACAAGCCTCTCTTGGGTCTGCTAGCCCCCGACCGGCAAACCCCCCAAATCCTGTCTCAGAGGGTGCTGAGATGGAACCAATTCTTAAATTCATACACCTACACACTGGTACACAGGGCGGGTAAGGCAATGGGCCACGCCGATGCCCTCAGTCGTCTACCACTGCCGGACACGGGGCCCGACCCAGCACCAGCCCACCAGGTGATGTCAATTGAGGCACTCCCTGACCAGCCCATACACACTGCCGAAGTGGCAAAGGCCACAGGGAAAGACAAAACCCTAGCGAGGGTGCTCGACTGGGTGGTGAGGGGGTGGCCAGAGAGGGACCTGGGGGGAGAGTTCAAACCGTACAAAATGAGGCGGGAGGAACTCGCGGCCCACAAGGGGTGCCTGCTATGGGGGAGCCGGGTGGTGGTTCCCCCTCCCCTTCAGAAAAGGGTCCTTGCATCACTACATGAAACGCACCCGGGCATGGTGAGGATGAAGGCCCTAGCCAGGAGCTATGTGTGGTGGCCGGGAATGGACGGAGAAATAGAGGACTGGGTCCGGAGATGCAGTGCGTGCCAGGAATCGCGGCCGGACCCACCCAGCGCCCCGGCCACAAGGTGGGAAACCACTAGGAAACCCTGGTCCAGGCTCCACATAGACTTCGCGGGGCCGTTCCAGGGGCAGATATTCCTTATAATCGTGGATGCATACACAAAATGGTTAGAGGTCCTCCCTGTAGCATCCACCTCCTCGGCAGCCGCCATCCGAGCCCTGCGCCGGGTCCTATGCACCCACGGCATCCCAGACACCCTGGTCTCGGACAACGGGGCCGCCTTCACCTCGGGGGAGTTCCAGGCTTTCCTTCAGAGGTACCTCATAAGGCACATCAGGTCGGCCCCCTTTCACCCCGCCACCAACGGCCAGGCCGAGCGGATGGTCCGCACTACCAAAGAGGCCCTGGGCAGGATCGTGCAGGGCGACTGGGATCACAGGCTGGCCGCATTCCTTTTTGACAACAGGGTCATCCCAAACCCAGCCACAGGGGTCAGTCCCGCTGAGCTCCTCATGGGGCGCAAGCTCACCACAAGGCTGGACAGGCTGCACCCCGACCGGGCCGCTGACACACGAGGGTCCCCCGAGGTCCGAGAGGCAGCCAGGGGGTTCTTTGCCGGGGATCCAGTGTTCGCCCGCAACTACGCCGCGGGGCCCGAATGGGTGGCTGGGCGGGTGCTACGGGTCGTGGGCTCCCGTCACTATGAAGTATCCACGGAGGGGGGCCAGATCCTACGCCGGCACATCGACCAGATGCGGCGCAGGACCCTACCCGAAGCACCCACAGAAACTAGAGGGGCAGCCCAACCCGAGGAGCCTACCACAACCCCGCCGCCATCCATGTCACTGCCGCCTCCTACGGAAGCCAACCAAGCCCCCGAACTCGCCCCGCAACCCTCGGATGCTCAGGCTCCCGAGGAGACGCCGGGGCCCGAAGTCATCACGACTCCGCAAGCCACCCCACGACGTTCGACTCGAGAGCGCCGGCCTCCCACCTACTTACAGGACTATGTTACTAACTGAGGGGGGAGGGGTGTAGTGTATGGCGTTCATAGAACGCCTTCATTCCAGACAGCGCAACCATTTCGTTATAACGTACCATCGTTAAAGCGTTAGTCCGCTAAAGCTGCGGAGGCAAAGGCGACGACCCGATGCCTCCGCGAAGAGCGCTGGTCATCCGCCAATCACAGCGAGTGGCGGGAAATACGGCTGGCCAGCATTGGACTGGCCAGCAGGGTGAATAGTTCCGGATCTGTATATATGCGGGACCCGGCCCGCGTGTTCTCTCTCTTACCTCGTGTTTGTACCATGCAATAAACTATGTTGCCCTACGTGCGTCTCTCAGACTGGTACATAACAAGGACCAGACCAGGTTGGTGATGGGAAAGACCTCTGCCTGCGACTCTGGAGAGCTGCCGCTCAGTTTAAGCAGACAATGCCTGACCTTGATGAACCAATGGTCTGGTTCAGTATAAGACAGCTTCATGTGTGACTTTCAAATCCTTTTCCAGACAATTCCATATTTTTTCCCCTTAAAGAAGCAGGCAAATGCTGTCCTGAGCACTCTTCAGAAGGGCTTGCAACAGTGCTTGAATCTGAGAAACAATTTGGTGATTTGACCCATATGGCTCTCTTCTAAATGATTGTCTCCAATGGTTTGCATGGGAAGATTCTTCCAAATACAGAAACGATTAGCAAGCTGTGATGTGGGCGAACTGTAATTTAAGGCCTTCCTTCCAAAGATAATTAATCCAGTTAGTGAAGAAAGCCCTGGTGCTCATCTCAAAAGAGGCCATTATCAAACAATACTTATCTACAGAGGGCAATTTCTTTTCTCCCCCCCCTCCCCTTCCCATCATTCCCCTTCCACGAGCCCTGCTGAGGCAGAGGAGAATATTGGTTGAGTGTCTGCTGGTTTTCCTTCTGCCTGAGGGATGGTCTGCAATTATGGCACAGTAAATATTTCATTAGACAAAGGGAAAGCAGCAGAGGCACCAATGGGAGGCAGCCTTCTCTTTATTTAAAACTTTTATTAGAATACAAGGAGAAAAATCTAACTTAGGAATAATTCTCTCCGCCTAACTCGCCCGTCAGACAGCTATTGCCATCCACTGGGTAGCGTTTGATTTGCTTCTACTAAAATTCTAAAAAAACAGAAGGCCCCTCAGAACCATCCTTTTTTCTCCAGGTCCAAAGCAGGGGGAGCTTTTTGACGCTTAAGACTGGACTCTGTGACAGCAGAGATCATTGACTTAAGATGTTTACCACAACTTGGGATGGATCCAGTGCAAACATCACACAAGGTTCATGGGGTTTATTTTTCTTTCCTGTTCTCCAGGACCCTCTTTCAGCCCCTGGCATGTTCCTTCTTGGAACTACAGAAACTACTTGGAGTAATAGCCAGCTGAGCTCTGCTGATAGACGACAGATGAGAGAATAATTTTACCCCTTTCCAGGCCTTGAATTCAGCAGGAGCTCACAGGAGCTCAGCTCATGAACCTTTCTGATGGTTCCCCCTCCTTCTCCCCACCTTGTCCATTGAATAGTAGGTGCAGCTGCTTAACAATGCCTGGATGAGCTCCATCACCTGTTTTTCTACAAAATGACCCCTGTTCCTTTCCTCTCCCCACAGCAGCCTCTTGACCAATGTGGCTACCGCTCCATATGCAGGGCTTTTTTGTAGCAAGAATTCCTTTGCATATTAGGCCACACACCCCTGATGTAGCCAATCCTTCAAGAGCTTACAGGGCTCTTAGTACAGGGCCTATTTTAAGCTCCATATGAGTCCTGCATACCAGGAATAAACTTTCCCAGGGTTGGAAATGCCTTCAGGTGGGAGGAAGAAAATGGGAATCAACTTCCACTGGATTACTGGATCCAACCCACTGTGTTCCAAGTATGTAACACTAACACTTTCAGGCATTCACCAGGTATCCCCCCTCTTTTCCTGCCAGCTGTCATCTTGCTTCTAATCCAATTCAGTATGTCACACCTTGTGTATCTAGCCATGGTGATCCATGTTATGATCACATACAGCTTATCGTCACAGGGTCTACATGAAGCTGCCTTTGAAAGCTATCCAGAAATTTTGACTAGTCCAAAACATAGTAGCCAGGTAACCATCAAGGGATACAGGGCTAGATCATCTCTCACAGACACCCATTATAGCCCACCATGAGTAAGCCTCCACCTGTAGTCACCTTGAGTATGTTCTAACACAGCCAAATAATTTGAGTTGAATGAGTTCCTTCTGCCTCAGGTCAGGTCCCAGGGTTGCCAGTTCCCAGGAGGCACCTGGTGATTTCCAGGAATTACTGATCTACAGATGACAAAGTTCAGACTACAGATGTCCAGACTACAGAGGTCATTTACCCTAGAGAAAATGGTTGTTTTGGAGGTGGACTTTATGGCATTATACTCTGCTGAAGTTCATCCCTTCCCCAAGCCCCCCCCTCCCCAGGATCCATCCCCAAATATCCTGGCATTTCCCAGCCAAAAGTTGGTAGCCTACCACAGAGATCTGAGGAGCCACCTCTGCTCTTAACCTGTGCATCATGTAAGACCAAACAGTTAGTGGATGTCTGTGAAGGATTATTTAAAAAAAAAAACTCAGCCGCTAGAACCAAGCACCAAATCTGAACTGGTTTTTTTGCATAGGATATTGCTGTGTTCTTTCTTAATTATCACAAGTAGCACAAAACTGTGGTTAGGGTGAGGATTTTGAGAACATTGAGAACATTTTGCCCCTACAAAACTGACCTTCCCTTTTGAGGTGATTTCTGTCTCTTCTGTAGAACTTCCTTCTAGCTCTGGGCTATGACCTGAAGACTGAAGCGCCCTTTGATACTTCCCCTTTGACATTTCCCCTTCAGCTCATGCTTCTGAGCCTGCTTGGGCTTTAAAGGGTTGTCTAAATAAAATGATTGACCTGACCTGAATGGCCCAAGCTAGCCCTATCTCCTCAGGTCTTGGAAGCTAAGCAGGGTTGGCCCTGGTCAGAAGTTGAATGGGAGGCTGCTAATTAGTATCAGAGTCACTATGCAGAAGCAGAGAGTGGCAAACCGCTTCTTAACATTTCTTGCCTTGAAAACCCAATAGAGCTGCTATAAAGTCGGACAGCAAAACAAAAAAAAAATAACAACTCTACCCCACAATTCTTATTTCTCAAACTGGTGAGAGAGGCCGTCCCTTCGTGCTTGCATAATCATAGGAACTGCTGGTAGGTACAGAGTTTCGTCTGGCAGAGAAGAAGGAATTATGTTTCCTGCTGCTTATCTGTCCAATGGCCCCCAGTTCTTATCCCTTAAGGTCTATTCTGTTTTGAATGGCAGCAGCTCTCCAGAGTCTCCAGCAGAGATCTTTCACATCACCTACTACCTGATTATTTTAACTAGAGATGCTAGGGAGTCAACCTGGGGCCTTTTGGTTGCCAAACAGATCTTCTATCAGTAAGCCGTGGACAAACAACAACAAAAGAAAAGAACAGTGGTAAGCGGGTATGAAAATGTGGGTAACAACGGAAGATAAGCAGGCTTTTCATGACTCTTTCATCCCACCTGCTCCACCTGTGGAAGCATTCGCACTGAAAATCAAACCTCACGAAAACCCAGCGCAGCGTGAATCAAAATGACTACTAATATCCATAGCGCTTGCATGAAAGTCAATTATTATCCAATTACTGGAGGTTATTCAAAGGTTATTTTTGAAAGTGGTCCACTGAGATAGAATGATAGCATTTCATTCACTGATAACAGTGGCTGAAGTTGGGGAGGGGTGCTCCTGCAGGAGGCATCAGAAGAGTTTTGAACTTGTGCACTACTGGGAAATCTTCCCTAATTCAAAGGGTGACCTTCACAGAAGGAGGACTCAGTTCTGCTCCCACACTCTGGAAGAAAGAGGCGCTCCTGCATAATTAAATAGACGGGCTTCTCATGTGACTGACACATTGACGTTGATTAATTATCTTAAATATTTGCTTGGAGTTCTCTTGCTGTACCATGCAATTCAAGATAGGGTTGGAAACAAGCGGCTTTGTTTGCACAGCATCCGTTAAACTGTTTGCAAAATAATTTACTGTAATTAGGTATTAGACTACTGAGCATTTCAAGGGAGACTTATGTAATATGTCTTAATAAAAAAAAGTCCCAAGGAGCTCATAGAACAAGAAAGTCACGACCCGCTGGCAACATCTGCTTGGTGATCCCAGTCCCACCTTGGTCACAGAAGGAAGGCTGTGATTTAAGCCCCCCTGCAATGTTATCATTCTCAACCCACTCTGCAGCAACGGGGCTGTATCCTACAGCTCTCCTTTGCTAACACTGACACCTTCATCCAATCTAGGGTTGCCAGTAGGGGTGTATTCTTGATCTATTCTTGATCTGGTTGGCCTCCCCAGCCAGCGTTGTTATCTGTGCTAGGAATGGGAATAAAAACTGCCATCTCTATGAGATATCATGATGTGAGATGGCTAGGCTGGGCAATATGTGATGTCATGGTAATCTGAGTGCTGTTGAGTTGTCTGTTTAAAATGTTTTTATTGTATTTTATTGTTTTATTATATGTTGCACTCCACCCTGAGCCCTACGGGGAATGGGAGGAATAGAAATTTACTAAAATAAATAAATACATTTGACTAAATCTAAGCAAAAAAAAAAAAATCAGAAAAATACCCTATTGGTATTTTCCAGATACTCTTCCAGCTGGATGTAGATCTGGCTAATTTTTTGCTATCT
The DNA here is from genome assembly GCF_032191835.1 of Heteronotia binoei. NCBI lineage: Eukaryota > Metazoa > Chordata > Lepidosauria > Squamata > Gekkonidae > Heteronotia > Heteronotia binoei. Next base: position 35,256,521 of record NC_083243.1, on the reverse strand, counting down.
GAAATGACTGAGCCCCCCAAAATCCCAAAAATATTCAAGATTTTTTGGGGCTGCTGGATAGCCAAAGGGCATTTAAAGGTACTTCAGACTTCTGTGTCAACTCGCCATTTGAACTCGCCATTTAACATGGTCTGCAAGCCCTTTAAATGCCTTCAGAGTTCACTCGCAGAGTCACAGCTTGGAGACAGCATTTAAAGGGACTGCAATCCCTTGAAGCCCCTTCACTAAACATGACTTCAAGGTCCATAGAACTGGACCCCTGGTCCAATCTTTTTGAAACTTGGGATGCGGGGGGGGGGGAGGGGGTTGAGAAGGGGAACCAGTCTCTACCTAAAAAACCAGCCTCCCAGAGCCCCAGATACCCTGGGATGCCCCAATACACATGGAAATGACATCAGTATGTCAATGGGAAAAACTCTGGCATTTGGTCAACTAATCCCCACATTTATTAATAGCTTCCCACTAGCCCCCTTTCACCCACTGAAGACCACCAAGGCTTTTCAAAGCCAGTAAATACAGGTTTGTTTGGTTTAAATTCTGCATTTTCACGTTTGCAATGGCGCTTTTAGATGCATTTTAAAAATCTATTCTATTTATCAGTGCCCTGACCTAGATAGCCCAGGCTAGCTCAACCTTGTCAAATCTCAGAACCTAACCAGGGTCAGCCCTGGCCAGTATTTGGATGGGAGACCTCCAAGGAAGTCCAGGGTCATGACATGGAGCCAGACAGTGGCAAACCACCTCTAAATGTCTCTTGCTCTAAAAACCCTGCAGAGTTGCTATAAGTCAGCTGTGGCGTGATGGCACTTACCATCACCATTTATTAATATGTCCACTGTCTTCACCCTGACCTGATAGCCCAGACTAGCCTGATCTATGCAGGGTCAGTCATAGTTAGTACATGGATGTTTACAGTTGCTAAGCAGAGGCAGGCAATGGCAACCCACCTCTGTTTGTCTCTTGCCCTGGAAACCTTATGGGGTTGCCATCAGTTGGTTGCAACTGGACAGCAAAGAACAAAAACACACTTCCTTGAGAGTTCCATGTGAGTGTGGATGCATGTGAAACAGTAGGTGGACTCAACATAAATAAATTTTCCAAAGCTGGTACAACCTATAGACATAAAGCTGTGACACTGTGGTATTTTGTCCTGTCATTCAGGGCTTTTTTTTTTTTTTGTAGCAGGAAATCCTTTGCATATTAGACCACGCACCCCTGACATAGCCAATCCTCCAAAAGCTTACAAGGCTCTTCTTACAGGGCCTACTGTAAGCTCTTGGAGGATTGGCTACATCAAGGGGGTGTGGCCTAATATGCAAATGAGTTCCTGCTACAAAAAAAGCCATGCTCCATGTTGTAACATGTTCCACACATTAGCCATAATCACCAACAAAACCTTCATTTATGGTCTTCACAAAAGTACTCAAGGACAATAGGTACAGCGGTGGATGCTGACTGGATACCCACTGTATAATATTCAGGTAACTGAATGTGCTTCCCACTGTATAATATTCAGGTAACTGAATGTTCTCAGGTTTCTTATAATCAGATGAAGAGGAGAACAAGGTTAGATCTGAAGTGGGAGCATAAGAGAATAAGCCTAAGTCAGTAGTTCTATTTGGAATCCAGTTCTTCAATGGGTCTTACTCCCAGGAAAGTGTTCTTAGGATTGCACTGTGAGTTGGCCATGGAAACATGTCTGGCCAAAACAGCCTTCCCTTACTTCTTCTGGGCACAGCTGAGATAGTTCAGTGCTTAAGCTGCAAGAAACCTGGAGCTTTCTTTTTTGCAGAAATGTATTTTTGCATGCACACCTACAAAAGGGCAGAGGGAAAAAAATTCTCAAGGATGACACTTAACAAATGCTGTTTTTCCTTTCTGAGACTCACTGCGCTGTAGTCCTTTTGTGCCCCTTAACAGTATCAGGAATAAAACATGGTGACCTATTTGCTTCAAATGCGCTCCACCCTGCTTGTGTACAGTTAATTAATCAACATCCTGGGCAATTTTTTGTGTGTGCCATTGCTGCTTCACTGGCCCAATGGTAGTCTGTCTACTTCACTAGCCGAGTGGGGCCTCTGCAGTTCTAGGGCAATGTTTCAGCACTAGGTTTCTAAAGGAGCCTTTCCCAATGATCAATTGTCAATGCAAGAAAAAAAACATCGTTCATTTCTCGTGTTCCAGACTTCATGGAAGCACCCCTGCTTGGGGGAATTCTGCCCTTTGCCAGCATTGGTCACTGGGAAAAGCCATTATTGCTACAGCCAGTGAAACCATGTGATCTGATGTGTTGTCTCCATTGTGGCTGAATTATGTGTCATGGATAATAAGCTTCCGACTGCTGTCAAATGAAGACAATCAGAGGGAATGGAGGCTAACTAGGGACTCCTCCATTGGGCCTGGATCCAGCTCCAGCTGAGACCTGATCTAAACAGCGTATATTTAGCCTGTTCCTGGTGATTATGCCTGGCAAGAGTAATTACCATGAATGTTGATTTTGGCAAACAACTTGCCTTGTGTGGCATAAAGGATTAATTATTTAAGAACTTTCCCCAGAGCTCTGGAGGTTCCATTTTCTATAAATTATTGCTAGCTTTATAGGAGGACGTTGTAGCAGCTGTGAAGAAATGTATTTTTTTTTCTTTAAAGGTTTGAAATGAGCAAAACCTTCACTCTGAGTTTTAAAAGTTTTTTCCTCTCTCTGGGCAGAGAACAGGCAGAAGGGGGGAGTCAGTTCAATTGGTTTCCAGACTTACCTCGGCCCATCTTCATGCAAATGCTAATAGGTCTAGTAAGAGACAATTGGATGGGCCAGTTCCTCCCCCACTTTCAAGCCAGGAACAGAGTTTGGGAGGAATTAAATACTAGAAAGACTTCAGGAAGGAAATTTCTGAAGGCTTCAGGAAAATTTGTTGACTCTACCCGACCTAGTCAGTGGGTGGAGAAACAGATATTATTTTTTTAAAAAACTCCTTAAAGCAAGAAGTAAGGTCTCTTTGGTGCGGAGCCCATCAGAGCAGACAGAACTGAAGTCTGGAGGAGGCAGTCTTTTAACCTTGGAAAGCTAAAAGGAATTCAAGGTAAGGAAATTCAGTACAGATCTGTAACTTCCTAAACTAAGGAGCCTGTCCTATATTTTAACAACTAATAAGTCATGTATAGAGAAGGACAGAACAACTGTGTTTTACCCATCTCTTTTGAACCCCTTGCTCAATCTGGTTCTGTGCTAAAAGTATGCTTGTTAGCAGGAACTCATTTCCATATTAAGCCACACACCCTGACACCAAGCCAGCCAGAACTGCATTCCTGCTCCAAAAAAGCCCTGCTTGTTAGTGGACATTTTCTTTTTAGTAAATGCTTTATACGTTTGAATGCTGGTAGTGGTTCTCTACACACACAGACCTCCACTGCTTTGGAAGTGCTATTTTAAAAAGGAAAGCAGAAACTTGGCAAAGGGCCATTCTTCCAAGGGTGTCCAAGGCAGTCAACTGTTCCTGTGGTAATCTGATGCTGGACAGCAGGAGACACAGAGGCAAGGCCTCAGAATGTGGAAGGGAAGCTGGGTCAGGTAGCAGGTTACCAGAGAAAGAGAAAAGCCTCTCCAGATATTGCAAAAACCTTGGAGGGCAGGGGGGAACAGGGCCTGCAGGCTAGAGCTGGCTTATTCTGCTACAACAGCATTAGGTTCTCAAGGAGAACCATAAACACAGAGGGCTAGAAAGTAGGGTTGCTAACCTCTAGAAGAGACCCAGAGATCTCCCAGAAATACAATTGATCTCCAGATAACACAGATGAATTCCTCTGGAGCACAAGGCTATTTTGGAGGGTCAACTCTATAGAGAGAGATCTTGGACTAACAGTGGTTAGCTCACTGAAGATGTTGACTCAGTGTACAACTGCAATAAAAATGGCAAATTCTATGCTGGGGGTTATTGGGAAAGGGATTGAAAACAAACCAGCAAGTATCATAATGCCCCTGTATAAATCTATGGTGTAGCCTCATTTGGAATACTTTGTACAATTCTGGTCAATGCACCTCAAAAGAGATATTATAGCCTTGGGGGAAGAGCAGAAAAGGGCAACTGACATGATTAAGAGGATGGAACACTTTCCTTAGGAAGAAGGTGTAAAGATGTCAGGGCGTTTTAGCTTGGAAAACAATGAATGAGGCGCAACATGATAGAGGTTTACAAAATTATGTGTGGGATAGAGAGGGTAAGGAAATAGGTATCTTTCTCCCTTTCTCACAGTACAAGAACTCGTGGGCACTCAATGAAATTAATGAGCAGTAGGCTTAGAACAGATAAAAGGAAGTACTTCTTCACCCAAAAAAACAATTAACATGTGGAATTCATTGCCACAGGAAGTGGTGGTGGCGACAAGCTTCAAGAGGGGATTGGATAAACATATGAAGCAAAGGTCCATCAGTGCCTATTAGCCATAAGATATAGATGGAACACTATCTCTGGGCAGTCATGCTCTGTATTCTTGGAGTTTAGGGGGCACAGTGGGAGGGCTTCTGGAGTTCTGGCTCTGCTGGTAGGCCTCCTGATGGCACCTGGGATATGGCCACTGTGTGACACAGAGTGTTGGACTGGAGGGGACATTGGCTTGATCCAATATGGCTTCTCTTATGTTCTTATGAATTAAACCCTGCTGAGTTCCCTCCTCTCTCCCAAATCCTGCCCTCCCCAGGGCCCATCCAAGCACCAAGCTGTATACTGTTTATTTATTTATTTATTTATTTGTTTGTTTGTTTATTTATGTGGTTTTACTGTTTTATGCCTGTGACCATAGCACGCTATGACTTGACGTTAAGCCACCCTGAGCCTGCCTTGGCGGGGAGGGCGAGATATAAATTGAATAAAATAAATCCAAAAATCTCCAGGAATTTCCAAACCTGGAGTGTGCAAACCCACCAGAAAGTGAGCAGTGATTCCTGAAAGCTGTCACTAAGTTTGTTAGTCTTTAAGTTTCTACTGGCCTCCTGCTCTTTTCTCCTGTTCTTTCAGATGGTTTTGAATTGCAGCTGAATGGTTCAATGGTTCAATCCATGGAAGATACCAAAAGCCTCATTCCCCCAGGAATATAATGAAAACTTTCTAATTGCCACAGGCTAAAAAGATCAGATTAAATCATCATGGAGTTCATGAGATGACAAACTAAAAACTCATCATACCTAACCTAATACATATGGTAAACTTTCTAATGAAGAAAGATGCGACATGAAAGGAAACCTCCCTGCAATGACCATACCTTCTCGGCCAAGCCTGAGAGGCCTCTCCACCTACGTATATAAAATTATCTTTGCTATTGATGGTTTCTTCTGTTCTGGGATGTTGCCACTGTGCATCTTTCTGTTCTGCTGTTTTTTTACTGTCCTCATTGCCAGTTAGCTTCTTTGTTTTATGACATTTTTATGTTATTTGTGCATTATGTGCAATAAACACAAAAATCATGCATTCATTCTAACTGGAAAATCCCCCAGAAGGAAACAGAAAATGCTGTGAAAATAAAGCCTTGCATGTTCAAGCTCAAGAGAAACTGAAAAAGGGATTTTCAAATTAAGCTCCAAACTTTGGCAGCACCCCTTACTTCTCTCTAGCTTCCCACTCCCTTTGACAGAAGTTCAGGTGACTGCCTCCAATCTTTCTCCTCATCACCACATCTGTCTCTTTTTCTCTACCTCTGCCATTATTGTTGTTCCAGGGGAAAGGAGTTTCCCATATGGCAACTATATTAACTTGGGGGAAATTCACGTTTTTTTCACAGCAGAATAGCAGAGTGGGGGGAAGTGAAGATGACTGGGGAAGGCAATGGCAAACCACTCCATAAAAAGTCTGCCATGAAAATGTTGTGAAAGCAACGTCACCACAGAGTTGGAAATGACTGGTGCTTGCACAGGGGACTACATTTACCTTTACTGAAGTGTATCTGAGCAAAAGAAACCAACCAGTTTAGATGAATTAACACTTGTGACCTCTCACTTCGATTTTATTTACTTAGTTTTTGCCCTGTCTTTCTCTTCAAATTGGACCCAAAGTAGCTTACAGCATTACCTTCTGCCCCACTTTATCCTCAGAACAACATGGTGACGTAAGTTAGGTTATCCAACCTATCAAGGTTATCCAACAATCTTTCATGTCAGTGTGGGAATATGAGCCTGGCCCTACCAAATTCTAGTCCAACACCACACTGGCTCTCCCAGCTGTATTTGGGAAACAGTTTCTGGAATGCATTATCATTACCCTGGACTTTCTGATTGTGTGTTCTATTGTGGTTTCAAAAAAAGAGGAAGGAAGAAAATACACTTTTTAACTCCCCCCAAAGTCTTCTGTCCTCAACTTTTAGGTCACACAACCTTAAGCTTAGCTTCAACAGCTCCCTCCTCCTGCCACATAGCCAGATGTTGCCAAGTCCTGCCGTTTCTTCATCTTCACCATCTCCAATGCTTGTTCTTTCCTCAGTGCATCAGCTGTGGAAAAACTTCAGCTGTGCCCTCATTATCTTCTCCCCCCGCCCTCCGCCTCCACGCACTATGGCAGCCTCTTCCACGATCAACTTCCATCTCTCCTGTCAATTCCAAAGGCCTCTGCTGAAATCATCCTTGTCTCCTGCCACTATGATCTTCAGTCCTGTCTCCTGAGATGTCTTCACTGTCAGCATCACCTTCCAACTCCTACGCCTCGCAGATCAGGTACTCCACCTCAGAACGTAGATAGGCTCTGACAGTTGGAACTTATTCAGAGCTACCTTTTTAAAAGAACCCAAACTCACTTAAAAAAAAAAAGCACTATAGCTTTATCAAATTTTGTAAATTGAATGATACGGTAGAGAAACTGAGAGGAAAGTGATATGCCTTTTTCCTGCTGGAGCTGGAACTCCAGGCCATGTATTACAGGAGAGAGGACAGCTAGAATACAAAGGTCATGGTTGACCCACTGCCTCCAGCATAAGCAGGATTCAATGGCCATGATGCCATCATTTGTATCAGGAATCTCTGATCTGTGGTTGGGAGGGACCTAGCCTACTAAGTAGAGTTGCAAGGTCCCTCTGGCCACCAATAGGGGGCAGGGGAGTGTTGGATTGCCATCTCCAAATTCCTGGAGATTTAGGGGTGGAGCCTGGGGAGGACATGGATCTCAGAGGAGTACATTGCTATACAATCCACCCTCCAAAACATCCATTTTCTCCAGGAAAACTGATAGGGTTGCCAAACCCCAGGTGGCACCTGGAGATCTCCTGCTATTACAATTGATCTTCAGAAGACCATCAATTCCCTTGAATAAAATAGCTGCTTTGAAGGGTGGCCTCTATGGCCTTTATACCCTGCTGAGGTCCTTTCCCTCCTCAAATCCTACCTTCCCAAGCTCCACCTCCCAAAATCTCCAGGTATTTCCTCATCCAGAGCTGGCAACCTTAGGAACTGATCTCCATAGGCAGGAGATGAGCTGTAATTCCAGGAGATCCCCAGGCCTCACCAGGAGGCTGGCATCCCTACTCCCAAGCTACCTGGGTGGGTGAAGCCTGTCATGAAAGTGAAGGAGCATGTGTGCATGTGAAAGGGCTTGCCCCCCTTGCCCCTATTCCCTCCTGCTATACAGGATAGAACCAGGACTTAAGCTCAGCCCTGTTTCTAGTCTACCTGCAGCTTGATATGAAGGTAAGGCTCCATATGGGATGTGCGCTGCTTATACTCCACTTTCTCCTGCCTGCTCTCAAAACTAGCCCAGCCAGAGATTTTGATCCCTTGCATGTGAAAACCAGTATAAAACGATGTATGAAGTGATGGTGCAGCCTCATTTGGAATACTGTGTACAATTCTGGTCACCACACCTCCAAAAAAGATATTATTGCATTGGAAAAGGGGCAGAAAAGGGCAACTAGAATTATTAAAGGGCTGGAACACTTTCCCTATGAAGAAAGGTTAAAGTGCTTGGGGCTCTTTAGCTTGGAGAAACTATGACTGAGAGGTGACATGACAGAGGTCCATAAGATTATGCATGGGATAGAGAAGGTAGAGAAAGAAGTACTTTTCTCCCTTTCTCACAATCAGGGCCATTGCACCTGCTAGATGACCTTAAGTGGTTGCCTAGGGTGCAACCCTGGTGGAAGTGCCGGATTAAACCCTGTGGAGACCCCTAGGCAGTCAAAGTCCTGGGGACCCCCTCACAAATGGCCCCTCCTGCAGCCTGCAGGCACCTTCTCAAAAGCACCTTTTACTAAATTGTGGGGGACAGGCAGAGAGGCTGCAGCTGCACCAGACAAGTCAGGCAACGAGCAGCTCAGTTGCTGGCTGTGCATGCAGGCTGGGAGGGCTGCAAACAGGGGGGGGGGGACAGGGGGGAGCCAGCCCGGGGCCCCTAAAGGTGTGGGGACCCATAGACCAGTGCCTACTGGTCTAATTGTTAATCCAGCTCTGCCTGGGGAGGCTGAATTGGGCAACCCCTGGGAAGGTGGGGAATGCCCTTCCCTCCTGGGTGATTTAAATCATGTGAGAGAGCACTCAGGAGCAGCTTCTGCCCTCCCTGTGCCAGTGAAAGGTTCCATGGATTGGTGTGGCCTTTAAATTGTCTGGGAGGCCAGCGCCTGCTCCTGGTCACACAGGAACACTGGCAGAAGCAGCCAGGCCAGCCTCCCCTTCAATATAAAGAGTCCACAGACCAGCTAGTTGGTGGGGTCTTTAAATCGTGTGGGGAGGCATGTGCCGCTGCTCCTGCCACTCTTCCCATGCAATTTGAATTGCCGGCAGGGGCGGGGCAGCCTTCAAGCCGTGGCAGAGGCTTTTCTTATGTACTAAGGCACAAAAGTGAGAACTTGTTAATGCTGTCTGAGCCCTTTAAAAAGGAAGATCTTTATTCACTCTAATGCAGACCTGAGCCTTTAGAGCACAAGTATATAAAGGGATAGATGGATATTCCAGGTGGGGCTTGGAAATCTCCAGGAAGTACAACTGATATCCAGAATGTAGAGACCAGTTCCCCTGAAGAACATGGCTGCCTTGGAAGGTGGGTCCATCCTCATAACCCATCCTCCCCAGGCTCGAAGAATTTCCCAACCTGGAGCTGTTGGCCCTACCCACTCCCCCGCCCAATGCCTTGTCTTTCTCTGAAGGTGGAGATTTTAGACAGTTTTAAAAGAAGGCAGAGGGAAAGGGGGAGTCTGGCCTTAAAAAAGAATGCACTCCCAGCAGCCCATGCAGTTAATTTGTTCCTGGAGAGGCTTCCACATGGAGTGCAGGAAGGGGGCCAAGAGGTAAAAGCAAAAGATCTCTTGGGCAGGCAGTGTTGGCTTTGCATTGCCTCAGAGGAAAACTTTGGAACAGCAGAGGTTTCAAAAACAGTGGATGAAATTCACATGGAACCCCACACTGATCATTCTTCATGTGGAACTGCATGTGGATCAGATGGCACTCTTTTTTCCAATCAACTTGGGATGCCTGTTACAAACTTTTATTACCTGACTCAGGTCATCCAAGTAGCCCTCCATCTTGCCCCTTTCTATACTCCATGGTTATCAACATGTAGGAAACTCATGTCTGATCAGCTGACTCCCTGAAAAAGAATGTTTCCCCCCCTCTTGCTCTGAGACTGGGTTCTTCTGGTTGTGATTCAAGGCATCTTGCACCTCTCTGTCACAACAAAGGCATAACATTCTAATGGCAGGAGAGCCATTTTGGAAGCACCCTCATCACATCTGTACAAATGTCCCTATTTCTTTCTTTGTGTAAAGTGCCATCAAGGTACATCTGACTTATGGTGACGCCTCATGGGATCTTCAAGGCACGAGAGGTTCAGAAGTAGTTTGTCATTGCCTGGTTATACATAGTGACCCTGGACATTTGTAGGTGGTCTCCCATCCAAGTACAACCAGGGCCAACCTTGCTTAGCTTCTGAGATCTGACAAGATTGGGCTAGCCTGGGCCATCCAGGTCAGGGCACCTATTTCTTATTGGAATATTTGGTTAATATAGCAGAATGGTGCAGTGGAAGCTTGCTGGGCTCATAACCTTATGGGGATATTAGGTTAACACAGCAGAGTTTGCCCAGTTAAATAAGCATGATACTGAGTGCAATAAATAAATCTCCCAAGAAGGACATTACAAAAAGGTAAACTGACATTTATTTGAGTAGATCTAATTCACATTCAGGTTGCAGCTGAAAGAAGAGAAAGAAGCCTAATCTAAATAGCAATTTCCTACCACAAATGTCCAGCTTGTCTGGCATTATGTGTGTGGGATTATGAGGACACTGTATCTTCAGGAAAGACCTGCAGAGACATGTGTCTCCATGGAAGGACATGTGAAATGAGTGAGAAGACAAAGGCAACTCCAGATTAAGACAAAGAATGGCATCCCATTCTAGCAGGAATGGAATTATAGCAGGCGCTCCTTTGCATATTAGGCCACATGCCCCTGATGCAGCCAATCCTCCAACAGCTTATAAAAAGGAGCCTTGTAAACTCTTGAAGGATTTGCTGCATCAGGGGTGTGTGGCCTAATATGCAAAGGAACGCCTGCTAGAACTCCACCTCTGCATACAAGAATATAACACCTATAGTGACCACCCTCCCCACAGATCCAGGGATGCTGAGCTGTTCATCCCAACATTTCTAACCTGAACAAATCCTTTTTTTTAAAGTTCTGCAGGTTTTCAAGACAGTTCAGTTTGAACAAGGCAAAAATTGGTGCGGAGGATATCAACTATCAAGAGGCTGTGACAATATTAACACTTCCTCTCCCTGCGTCCCTTGGTTGGATCCCCAGAGCAGCCTTGCAACTATTTCCCCCATTTAAAAAAAAAATAAGTTGAAGGATGAGCACATGTGTCTAAATGCATAAACTGAGGTTTAAAATAATGCCGCTGAAAGCATGAAGCATTGAAACACCTAGTGGTTAAGCAAGGGCAAGATTACCCCAGGGATGTGTGACCTGCTCTTACTGCCTTTAAACTATCAGGCTCCAGATCTGCAGTTACAAGATTCAAAAAAAGCATTCATACTTATTAATTTCCACATGTCTCTCTTCCTTTGCACACAGAGGAAGTTGCTTAGTTACAAGATCACTGGAGTGTGTTCGTTGGGGGTATAATTCCTCAGGCCCAGGTTGCTTTGGTACCCCAGGAAGTCAGGCAGTCCAGATGCCTAGAAAGATGTCTGTAATCTCAGGTATGGGAGGGGGGCTTTAAATGTCAATAAAAAGGTAATCTCAGGTATGGGAGGGGGGCTTTAAATGTCAATAAAAAGGTAAAGGTAGTCCCCTGTGCAAGCACCAGTCATTAAAAAGGTAAAGGTAGTCCCCTGTGCAAGCACCAGTCATTTCCAACTCTAGGGTGGCGTTGCATCATGACGTTTTCACGGCAGACTTTTGCCATTGCCTTCCCAAGTCATCTACACTTTCCCCGCAGCAAGCTGCATATTCATTTTACTGACCTCGGAAGGATGGAAGGCTGAGTCAACCTCAAGCCGGCTACCTGAACCCAGCTGCCGCCGGAATTGAACTCAGGTCGTGAGCAGAGAGCTCAGACTGCAGTACTGCAGCTTTACCACTCTGTGCCACGGGGCTCTGTCAATAGAGGTTTATAATATTATGCAAGGTGTAGAGAGAATGGACGGAGATACAGATAGACACAAATGTCTATGGAATGAGTGATTAAAATTTGGACTCCATTGCCAGGGGATGTAGTGATGACTATAGGCATACACAATTTTAAAAGAGAATTAGGCAGATTAGACAGAATAGACAGAATAGGTCTATCAATGGCTACTAGTTAAGGTGACTAAAGGCAGTTAGCCTCTGACTAACAGTGTCAGAAGGCAACATCAGGGGAATACTTTGGCCTTTGTGTCTTGTTGTTGGCCCTCCAGAGTAACTGGCTGACCATGTGAGGCAGATGGATCACTAGTCTGATCCAGCAGGGCTCTAATGTTCTCTAGGAATCTATAATCACTCAATTTAACCCATAGTTGACTTGAAATCTTAGAAAAGTCAACATGAAAACCCTTGCTATGTTTTCCAGTTAAATGAACACGTGATTATGGATTTAGAAAGAGTCTTTTTGTTCCATGAAGGATTTGCTTATCAGGTCCTCTTTTTTTGTGAAGGAGATATCTTTTGGGGTGGCTCAGATGGGTCAGCTCAATTGCTCCATCCCAACTTCCTGGGTTCACCAGAGTACCATTTAATGACCGCTGCTCTTTCAGCCAGTTACAGAATCCAGTACATGTTTGGCCTGCCTTTTGCATATGAAAGGACCTTGCCTTAAATCATTGTCATCCTATTTAATGCACCAGAATGTTAATGCATGCGTTTGTTTTCAAATGCATCAGATTTTCTGTTTCCCTTGACAGATTTCTGCTCCCTCATCCATAAGGGCGGAAATTATACTTGAGCAGAAATTTTTCAACTTTGAACTAGACTGAATTGCTTTAATTATCAGACATTGTTAAGCTTATGAAAAGCTTCAGATTTTCCCCACCTCTCCCGGCATTCTTATAACAACTTCTTTTGTTAGATCTGCACCAGCTGACATGCAGCTTTCTGGAGCAGGTGAAATTGTTTTCTTCTTTCAGTTTCTCACCTTCTAATAAGATGCCTGAATTTCAAGCATGTTGGCCTCATTCCTATTGATTTCAAGCCTTAATGGACAAGCAATTTCTGCAAGTTTAATTGTCTCCATCATGCAATGTGTCTGGGAAAATAAACATCTCTGATCTATTTGGTATTTAACTGGGTTGTTTCAAAGCTCACCTTTTAAGCATTTCTTCATTATCAATCTATAGCCTCAAACAGAAGAACTGACATTACATAAGCAAACTCCAATTTAAATTCCTGCTGGTGTATGATCATTCCCCTTCATTGCTCTTCTGTGCTTGCTGTCTTAGGTTTAGGCTAGCCATTTGCCCTCCTGTGGTGGGCAACACCCCCACCTTCAGCCCCAGTCCCCTGCACTCAAAAAATTGAGGAGTGAGAGAAAATACCATAGTAACACTCTAGGAATTTCCTCCTGTCTTTATGGTCGTTACCATAGAAATTAGGGCAGGGGTGTCAAGCATGCAATCCAGGGGCCAAATCAGGCCCCCAGAGGGCTCCTATCAGGCCCCCAAGCAACTAACTGGCTATCATCTGCTTCCTTCTCCCTATATCTTGCTTCCTTCTGCATCACAATTTGCTTTGTGAGGCTTGCTCAATTGCACAGGAGCTAAAGAGCAAAACCTCTATTTTCTCCATTGGCTGAGGCTCCTCCCTTGGGGAGGAAGAGAGGCAGAGCTTGTTTTTCCAGGGTCTCTCAATCGCACAGCAGAGCTACTGAGTCAAGCCTCTCTTCCTTCTATTGGGTGAGGCTCCCCCCTGTCCCTCCCGTCCCCTGGGGAAGGAAGGAAAGAGTCAGAGCTTCCTTTGCCCAGTTCCCTGGATCCCATGGGAGAAATACAAAGAAAGCACCTTTAAGCACCAATGAGTGCTAATGTTTTAAGCATGTTTTAAGTTTTTAAAATATGTATATGTATTTGTGTTGTGTGCTTTATAAAGTTTATATCTATGCTACCTAATCTTAAATAGATACACAAACGGCCCAGCCCGATATGGCTCGGTCCAACTCGACATGGCCTGGCCCAACAAGGTCTCATTTATGTCAGATCTGGCCCTCACAACAAATGAGTTTGACACCCCTGAATTAGGGGATATTTGTAGAGCATAACCTAGAAGTGAGGGCAGATCCTCCCCAAACTCCACCTTCTGCAGGCACCACCTTTAAAACATCCCAGCATTTATCAAGGCAGTGCTGGCAACCCTAGTTTGATGACATGCCATTGAAATAGAGAATAATCCATAGACATGTGGCAACAGCACCTGAATTTGAGTCTGGAAGTTGCCTAGCTTGGGGTTGCATGAATGACACTACAAGAATTTCTATTTGGGGAGAAATTCAGAAGCATGGTTGATTCCGCACTCACCTTTTTCCGGGGAAGACTTCCGTCTCTGGGCGGAGCAAACTGGCGATTTCGCACCAGTTGCTCCGCGCCGGCATTTTGCATGGGGCAAACCTGCGATTTGCCCTGTTGCAGTGTAAACCTGTTTTTTCAGGTTTACACTGCGGCAGGGCAAATCACGGGTTTGCCCCGCGCAAGATGTCGGTGCAGAGCAACTGGTGCGAAATCGCCGGTTTGCTCCACCCAGAAACAGAAGCCTGCCCTGGAGAAAGGTGAATGCGGAATCAGCCCATATCTAGTACTGAAGTAGAAAACAGAAGCATAAAAGGCTGAAGCAGAGGTATTTGTCAAGTTCTTAGCTTTTATGCAAGGCCTGGACAATCTGTGGACCTGTAATAGGTTGAGACATAGACAGCAAAGACCTTTGTTAGATGTTTCTGGTTTTGCCTTCCAGGTTTGTGGCTACTCTCTTTAGGGAATCCACAACTGAAAACACCCTCTGATTCCATTTTCCACTTTCCAGATGTTGTGATTGGTCACATCTTCCTTTTTGGAATGCTTGATAGCTGTGAGTGATCTGAATTCAGCCTTTTTCCCCAGCTTGCTTTCATCAGGTAGTGCTGAAATATCATCCTGATTTTCCTCTTCTATCTACAGACTCATCATAGTCAGCCATCTGAATACAGATAGATGCTGCTGGTGTGGAGGTGTTGACTCTTGGGGTGGGATCACCCTGGGAATTTGGTGCAGCAGTATCCTGGCTTTGAAAAAGCCAGTGCTCTTTGATGCATGCTGCCCTGCTGCTGGGCTGCACACATGCAAGAGGAACATTCAGACTGCTCCTGCACATGCGGGGTGCATGCATTGCATGCTCTGGCCAATAAGATAGCCGGAAAATGTGCCCTCCATGCACTTTACCAGAAGTTCCTGGTAGCTACTTAATCTGGTCCCAGCCTGTCCTAAGACAAGGTAAGGATGGGCAGGATTCAAGGGGCAGATGTGCACATGTGATCATGCACATTAAATCCAGAAGAGAGACGTGGCTAGGTTCAGCCAAATTTCTCATGTGAATGTACCCTTGATATATATCAATTCCTCCAATCTACACAGCAAATGCTAAAAGCTAGGAGAATGTCATAGATGTTCACTAGCTCAGCCACACCAGGCTCACAGTCCAAGAATAAATGTTCAACATTCAGTAACAGTTTGCCAACCCAAATATCTAAGCAATGTGAGACAGACTGTATAGAACATGACATTTCCCAATACCATCTCTTGCTTGTTTGAGTCTTGGCATGCATTGCATTGGAATCAAATTTTTCTACAAATTCAAAGGGACTAAAGCACAGCTTTTTATTGTGCATTGAATGCTGAGGGAAAGAACCATTTCTCAACAGCTTCTCAAAAACTATGTACAGGTCTTGTGGGAAACAGAAACCAGCAACTGATATCAGCACATGATCCACTGCCAATAGATTTTTGAAAGAGAGATAACTGCTGTCTCAGGGCACATCTGTGTGGAGATTTTCAATGAGTTTGAAAATGCATCAAATGCATTTCTGAACCAGTGATTACACTGAGAAGAGTGAGGTTGCCAGCCATGGGCCAACAAATTGTGGGAGATTTGGGTGATGGTGCCTGGGGAGGATGGAGTTTTGTGTGAATGTTATGTCACTTCTGAGTGATTCTCTAGGAATCCACCAATCTTTATGGTCTTTGCTGCATAAATTTGGTAAATTCCTAAAATATTAGGTCTCCCCCCCACACACACCGTCCTTGGGGAATCTAATGGATCTCTGGACCTGGTTAGATCGTGCCTGTTGAGGCAGTGTTTTCCAAGTTGTGTATTTTAGCTGTTTTTATATTGTAGATTTTAATATTGTTTTAATGTTAAATTTCTGATGGAACCTGCCTTGAGCCTGCTTTGTGGGAAGCACAGGATATATAAATCTAATAAATAAATAAATAAATAGCACTGTGATTACAACCTTATTGCCAAATCTATCTAGAAACTAAAGGTAAAGGTAGTCCCCTGTGCAAGCACCAGTCGTTTCCGACTCTGAGGTGACGTTGCTTTCACGACGTTTTCATGGCAGACTTTTTACAGGGTGGTTTGCCATTGTCTTCCCCAGATCTAGAAACTAGGGATTCATATTTCATACCAACAAACTTTTTTTTCTCTCCTATATTTTTATTTTATTATTAAGAGTTTGGGGACCACTTAGTCTTCTAGTCCACAATAATAGCAATGTCTGGACTCAGGGTTCTACCTGGCATTCGCTTGACCCAGGGCTTTTTTAAGAACATAAGAATATAAGAGAAGCCATGTTGCATCAGGCCAATGGCCCATCCAGTCCAACACTCTGTGTCACACAGTGGCCAAAAAAGGCCACTTCACTCATTCGGTGAAGAAGTACTTCCTTTTATCCATTTTAACCCGACTGCTCAACAATTTCATCGAATACCCATGAGTTCTTGTATTGTGAGAAAGGGAGAAAAGTACTTCTTTCTCTACTTTCTCCATCCCATGCATAATCTTGTAATCCTGTATCATGTCACCCCACAGTCGACGTTTCTCCCAGCTAAAGAGCCCCAAGCGTTTTAACCTTTCTTCATAGGGAAAGTGTTCCAGCCCTTTAATCATTTCAGTTGCCCTTTTCTGAACTTCCTCCAATGCTATAATATCCTTTTTGAGGTGCGGCGACCAGAACTGCACACAGTACTCCAAATGAGACCGCACGATCGATTTATACAAGGGCATTATGATACTGGCTGATTTGTTTTCAATTCCCTTCCTAATAATTCCCAGCATGGCTTTGGCCTTTTTTATTGCAAATGCACACTATCTTGACATTTTCAGTGAGTTATCTACCACGACCCCAAGATCTCTCTCTTGGTCAGTCTCTGCCAGTTCACATCCCATCAACTTGTATTTGTAGTTGGGATTCTTGGCCCCAATGTGCATTACTTTGCACTTGGCCACATTGAACCGCATCTGCCACGTTGACGCCCACTCACCCAGCCTCAACAGATCCCTTTGGAGTTCCTCACAATCCTCTCTGGTTCTCACCACCCTGAACAATTTAGTGTCATCCGCAAACATTTCATCCTTATTTGACTAGCTTTCCCATATGTTGTCCTCTGCATGAATTCTTCTCATGTAGAAGATAAAGAGATATTGGATTTATAACCTGCCCTTCGCTCTCAGAGTCTCAGATCAGCTCACAATCCCCTTTACCCTCCTCCCCCACAACAGATGCCCTGTGAGGTAGGTGGGGCTGAGAGAGCTCTCACAGAAGCTGCCTTTTCAAGGACAGCTCTATGAGAGCTATGGCTGACCCAAGGCCATTCCAACAACTGCAAGTGAAGGAGTGGGGAATCAAACTTGGTTCTCTCTGATAAGAGTCCATGCACTTAAATGCATTGTTTGTTTATTGCTCTATTGCTCCTCAAGCTTGGGTTAAAATGAGAACATGTTTTTTTCAGAAGTGTTCCTGTCAACCTAATTTACTTGTACCATACATTATAAACATCATTCCAGTTTGCTAATACAAAAAATAATACATTATAATATAGTGGAAGATGGGTTTAGCATATGTAATGAGATAAACAACCAATATCCCTTATTTAAGTTTGTCAGTACAAAAAAGACATGATTCTGTTTTCCTCCCCATTCTATTCTTGAAGTTTGTTTGCAGTAAAACATCTACTTTGAGGTGACCCATTGAATGTCCTGGAAGGTTGAAGTGTTCTCCTACAGGTTTCTCAGTTTTGTAAATCCTGATGTCAGATTTGTGTCCATTTATCCTTTGGCAGAGGGTTTGTCCTGTTTGCCCTATGTAGAGAACTGAAGGACACTGTTGGCATTTAATGGCATATATAATGTTGGAAGATGAACAATGAGCCTGAGATGGTGTAGTTAATGCTGTTATGTCCAGTGATTGTGTTGTCTGGGTGTATGTGGCAGCAAAGTTGGCACTTGGGTTTATTGAAAGCTCTGGTACCAGTGTCCATGCTCAGATGAGATTTTGTATCATTGTGGGTGAGGAGTTGTTTGAGATTAGGGGGTTGTCTGTGTGCAAGAAAAGGTTTATCCCCCAGTACTTTTGAAAGAGAGCTGTCACTGTCCAATAGAGGATGTAAGTCATTGATGATACATTGAACTGTTTTCAGTTGAGAGTTGTGTGTGACCACTAGTGATGTTCTGTTATTGTCTTTTTTGAGTCTGTCTTGAAAAATGTTTTCTCTAGGTATCATTCTGGCTTTGTTAATCTGTTTCCTGACTTCATCAGGTGGGTACTTTAGTTCCAAAAAGGTTTGTTGTAGATCCCTCAGATGAGAATCTCTGTCAGTAGGACTGGAGCAAATGCGGCTGTAGCATAGAGCCTGGCTGTATACAATGGATCATTTGGTATGTTTGGGATGGTAGCTGGGGGCACGCAGGTATGCTTGTCAGTCAGTAGGTTTCTGGTATACGTTAGTGTCTATGCATCCATTATGTATTTTTACAATGGTGTCCACTGGTTCATTGTCAGGTTGATGGTAGGGTGAAAGTCATTGAATGCCTGGTGGAATACATCCAGGGCTTCTTTCCCATGTGTCCAGACCATAAAAATGCTATCAATGTAACACAGGTATAAGAGAGGTAGGAGTGGGTGGGAGTATAGGAAGCATTGCTCCAGGTACTCAAATAAGTTCTCAAATAAGGGATATTGGCTGTTTATCTAATTACATATACTAATCCATCTTCCACTATATTTTAATGTATTTTTTTCTAATGGCAAACTAGAATGATGTTCATATGTGTGTTACATGTTTAAATCAAACCTCTGAGAAACTAATGCCCTCATTTTAAATTCCGACTTATATTGCCCTCTTGTTGTTGCAGCCCAGTCAACACAAACTAACAGTCACCGGATGCCAAATTGTGATTCTTTTAATCTGCTAAAAACATTTCCATGATTTTGTATACTAATTCACTACCCACTTTCTCTATCTTTAAGACTGTTAGCCATTCCATTCTATTGTCTGATGAATTGTGCTTAGAGCACATGAAAGCTTACATTTTGAATAAAACTTTGTTGGTCTTAAAGGTGCACTTGACTCCTACTTTGTTCTACTGCTTCAGACCAACATGGCTGCCCACCTGGATCCCTCAAGAACTAGTTTCTGTTCCTCCTCCTCCATGCCTTTACAGGAGAGGCCTCACTTAAGTCTTGATCTTGGTGTCTCAGAGTGTGTATATTAGGGCCAAATGACATGAGATTTGTTTTTAACAAGTTGAGTCCAGGTTTCCTGTGAACATGCAGTTTCAAAATGGGGCAAATAACTCTTCCCAGGGCCATTTCATCTCCAGATCCCCTCCTCTCCCTATGCCACAGACCTAAGCCAAATGGCAGCTGGTGTGCGGCTGCAGGAAAAGTGACTTGGGTCCAGGTTGCTTGTTAAAAACATATTGTATAGTTTGGCCCTTAGTGTTTTCCATTCATAAGTGCCTTCTCCCAGTTGGAAGCGATAAAAAGGCTCGTTGTACTTGAAGCTACTAGAGCAAGGGTGTCGAACTCATTGGTTATGTGGGCCAGATTTGACATAAAAAAGACCTTGTTGGGCCAAACCGTGTCAGGTTGGGCCAAGCCATGTTGGGCAGGCCATGTCGGGCCATATGTGTACCTTTTTTAAGATTAGG
This sequence comes from Heteronotia binoei, assembly GCF_032191835.1. Classification (NCBI taxonomy): domain Eukaryota; kingdom Metazoa; phylum Chordata; class Lepidosauria; order Squamata; family Gekkonidae; genus Heteronotia; species Heteronotia binoei. The sequence goes on along the minus strand of NC_083243.1, from coordinate 35,236,906 downwards.
TAGCAGATACATAAACTTTATAAAGAACACAAACACATTTTTTTTAAAAAAAGAAAACCTTAAAACATGCTTAAAATGTTAGTACTCATTGGTCTTTCTTTGTATTTCTCCAATGGAGTGCTGGGAAATGGGCAAAGGAAGCACTAGCTCTTTCTTTCCTTCCCCAGGGAGAGAGGCTTGGCTCAGTCACTCTGCTGTGCAATTGAGATAGTCTGGAAAAACAAGCTTTGCCTTCCCCCCTTCCTCCCAAAGGGAGGAGCCTCAGCCAATGGAGAAAACAGAGGTTTTGTTCTGAGGCTCCTGTGCAATTGAGCAAACCTTGCAAAGCAAGCTGTGATGCAGAAGGAAGCAAGAGAGAGGGAGAAGGAAGTAGATGACAGCCATTTGCTTGTGGGCCTGATAGTAACCCTTTGGGGGCCTAATTTGGCCCTTTGGCTGCATGTTTGACACCCCTGTACTAGAGTCTGGCAGGAGTGAAGGGTGTTATGAAGCAGAATGGGTAAGCTATCCATACCCACCACACCTCAGGTGGTACTACAACATTAGTAAAACATCAATCAAGGATAATCTTGATGGAAATTGGTAAACAGGTAGGCTTTGTTGCAGAAAAATGGAACAGTTTATACAGAGCATAAAGAAAGAACAATGAACACATTACTTGTACCCAGATTTGCCACCTGCACAAATTTGTTCTATAACCTGCTCCAGTAAAAGGGTTGCCAGCCTCCCGGTGGGGCCTTGAGATCTACTGGAATGACAACCTATTTCCATACTACAGAGATCTGTTCCCCTGGAGAAATGGCTGCTTTGGAAGGTGGACTTGATGACATTATACTCCATTGAAGTCCCTGCTCTTCTCTCCTGAAATCCTGCCCTTCCCCAGGCTCCACCCCCAAATCTTCAGGAATTTCCCAAATCAGAGGCGGCAGCCCTATCTAACGATACTTAGGGTGGCCTTACGCAAGTCAGTCTCTCTTCTCTTAATCTGAGAATCAGTTTGGTGTAGTAATTGAGAGCAGCAGACTTTAATCTGGGAGAACAGGGTTTGATTCCCCACTCCTCCACCTGCAGCTGCTGGAGTGAGCTTGGGTTGATCACAGTTCTCTCAGCCCCCAAAATAAACCTAGCTCACCACAAAAAAGCGCCAGATTTTCAGGCTACCATACAATCTTCAGAACTCCTGGCTATACTATACCCACTGCCATATAATCCCTCTTAACCTATTTTACATGATTGTTGCAAACTTAAAAATGCTGTTCTGAATATTTTTGGAGAAAAGGCAGTGTATAAGTACGCCTATTAAACAAATAACTATTGCAACTGGAAATGGTTCTTTTTGCCTCCACTGCACTATCAAAGCACACCTTCCTCTTTCTTAAAGTGAAATAAAAACTAAAATAATTAACATTTATTATATTGCACAGAATTACTTTATACTCTTATATTATGAAAAAAAAATGATGTATGCAGAATTGCTGATACATCATTGACAATAACTTGTTTACAGAGACTATCTATTTAGGTCATTGCATTTCAGGAAGGAGCACCATGTTTCACTTTTAACACCATGGATGCATTTATTTCTTATACCTGAGGGCCATCTCATGGTACAAGAAGAGTAATGCAATGCTTTTAGCAAACATCAGATCTCTGTCCTAGATTGGCATGAGGTGGGGGGATGCTGCTACTCCAGCTACTTCAGGTGCTATTCTTTGCATGCTTCCTTAAATGTTTATACAAGCCTGGTGGGTCTCTTGGGGAAAAGCCTGTTTTTAATTTAATTAAGTGCTTATTTTATTTTATTATTTATTTTATTTTATTCAATTTATATCCCGCCCTACCCCACCGAGGTGGGCTCGGTGCTGTTTCTCATGTGACATTTTGTACCTGGGAATCATTATGCAAGTGAAAAATATGAGTACTGAATCTATTCTGAAGGGGGGGGGAATTGAATGGCAAATGCAAAGTTTTCCTTTAAAGGGGAAGTGGAAATTAGAAAAGATTGTGGCTCATAATTCTATGTACTTTAAAGGAAAATATGTACCTGAAGAGCTGTGTTCTTCAGACTACAAATAAGTGCACACTTTTTTGAGCACACTGCCCAAGATGAAAGCATGTTACGAAAATAGCCCTTTGTAGGGATGGTAAAATACTTCCCTGTTAAAATTACAAGTTTGTGTCCCCTGGACAATGGTGACAAAGAAGAGAAGTTGCTCCAGTGGCTGTCTTGGTAAGGTGGCTACCACAGGGTTTGCAGAAAGCCTGTGGGGGGGGGGGGCGAGTGACAGGGAGCAGTTTGCTCCCTGATGCCCAGCTGTTTTGGGTTGTCCTGTGAAGTCCCTTTAAACTTTAAAAGGATTGCAGAAGACAACCTGAAAAACAGTTGAGCTGGCAGGGAGCAGCCCAATGGAGCTGGGGAGAAGTCTCATGGCTGGCCTAGCTTAGGGCTGTCTTGTGCAGCCCCTTTAAATTGAGAAGCTTAAGGGCCCCAATGGGATCTGTCTTGTGCAGTCCCCACCAGCACAACTCTTTTGGGAACTGTCTTTTGCAGTCCCTTTGACGTTTAAAGGGCTTGCACAAGACAGCCTGAAACAGCTGAGGGGCAGGGACTGTCTCCCCATCCAGTCAGCTATTTTGGAAACTTTGGCTGGGAACAGAAAACTGGTTTAAAGGGCCTCGGAGTCCCTTTAAACCCCTGCTTTCTACTCCATCTACAAACCACCATGAACTGTTTCAAAAGTTTATGGAAGTTTGTATGAGTAGACCCGCCAGAAACTTATGTTCACAAACTATTAATGGGGTAAAATTTGTGATGGATTTGTCTTCCTTGTTTGGTTTGGGCCCATCCCTAGTTGGAATTTAGCCTCTTAGCAGGACCAGCTTCACATTTCACTTTCAGTTCATTTTGCCCTTCGCTAGCAGTCAGTTTTATTCAAGGTTTCTTCCTTGATTACCTCTGTGCAGGGCTTTTTTGTAGAAAAAGCCCAACAGAAACTCATTTGCATATTAGGCCACACCCCCTGATGCCAAGCCAGCCGGGAATGAGTTCCTGTGCATTCCTGCTCAAAACAAGCCCTGCCTTTGTGGTTACAATAAAGGCCCTCTCTGAGGCCTTCTTTTCATGATACTTCACTTTGGCAACAGAGAGAGCATTCTTCTGAAATGCTACCTTACAGACCACAGAAAGTTCAGGTTAAAGGAGCATGGTCTAAGCAGTGCTCTGAGATCATGGGAAACACTCCAGGTCATTACAGAAACCTAGTGAGACATCTCTGTCTACCTGGGGGGGCAGCATATTGAAGAATTTAATCCTCCATGCCCAAGGAAGTGGGGCAGGTATAACTGGAACTTAACTAAGCAGCCAGTGGCATTGTATAGCCAAATAGGAAGTAATCTGTATTCTGCTGGTTACAATGTATTAAGCAGCCTTCTTTCTGCTTGGACTGCTTAGAGCAGAGCTCCCCAACATGGAGCTACGGTTGCCAGGTCTTACCTGGCTGCTGGCGAGCGACGTTTTATGTGCATACACAGCATGCACAGCACATTGATGTCACCTGAAACTGACATCATTGTGTGACAGAGAGCCCCCTATTATTCATTTATATGGACATCGTGATCACTGGTTTGGTTGCCAGGATGCCTGGAGATTCAATTCTCACACATCTGCTCTGAAACATGGGTTTACCAACCACATTCTAAGAGACTTATGCCAATACTAACAGCCTCAGCTTCCCGATAGCACCCTATATCTCTGGAAGAGTGCTAGCCAGAAGTACAGATGGGTTTCCAGCCGCTCCGTGCGTGCACCATCTCGGCCATTGCAGTGGAAGAAGTCACATCGCCAGGAACCGTCCAGGCAAGCGGTTTCCAACCTTGACCATGAAAGCCATGTTGGTAGGCTAACAACACTAGCGACCATTTTCCTGCACTGCCAGACTCCATGACTGAGAAGTGAGAGGCCCACGTACACCACAGCTGTTCAAACATCTGCATAAGGCAATCAAGCTTATCTTGGGCGTGCATCCTGTCACATTGCCCAAGTTTTTGTCAAACAGAACCCAAGACAAAGGATGGTACCAGCAGAGGAATAAACAAGGGGAAGATCAGCTTCACTCAGAGCCATAGTTATTGTATAGATCGGATGTCAGAATAGTTATCAATTCAGCTACCTATTGTCACTTTTAGATAAATTTGTATAGCTTGTTTTAATCCCCTCAACTGAAGCCTCCCCCTGCCCATTGTTACCTGGAAACCCAATCAGGAAACCAGGGCCAGGTCCACTCATTGGCTGGATATGGGCATCCAATCAGGTACCCAGAATAGACTGGCCACTGCCCACCACACAAGTCCAGCCCCTATGGTCACTTTGGAGCCTCGCCTTTTCTGTACCATTTGACCACGTGTCATAATCCCCTGGACTTCTTACCCCCTAAGGGTTCAAGGTAGACCTTATAACCTCTGACTCAACTCCCCACATGTGTGCATCTGGCAGTACCCCTACCCTGCTGCGTACCCCTGATACCTGATCAGTTGAGGGCCATCTCCCCCATTCCCGCTTTTGTCACCTTTGGAGCCTTCCTCAAAGACTACGATTGGTAATTATCACCCTGTTTGTTTACCCTCGTGTTTATCTCTGATATTTCAACTCTATTCTTATTAGGCTGTATGATTGCTGTGTGATTTTATACTCTAGTATGTTTGTCTATACTTTAAAATAAACCCCATTGATTATTTGAACAAATCTCCTCATTATTGGGTGGTTTCCAAAGCAGACGCCTTCTGTATATATAGATTCTCGAGATCTCGCTGTGGCCTGATTGTCCACACGCTAAATTCCCCAAACTCCTATTTTAGGGCAATTGGCTTAACAATTGTGCCAGGTATGCTGTGCAGGGGGCGCTCTAGCATTTGGGTAAAAACTCTATGGCACCATAGAGTTTTTTACCCAAATGTTAGAGCACCCCCACATGTCATGCCCTGCATTATAACATCATTTCCAGGTGACATCATCACTCTGGGCATGTCAGGTGATGCTGGAGCTCTTTGGGGGCAGGGATCCCCCAGTAATTTTCTCCATGTCTGCAGATTGCAGGCCCGAAACCAGGAGAATTCCCACTGGGGGCAGGGGAATTGGGACCCTACATGGAGCCCATTGGCACCATGACACTACCAGTAGTTCCCTTGGAACCTCCCAAGCTTTTTAGAAAGTAGGCAGAGATATTGTAAGACAGGCCTTATTACTGGCTTGCCCTAATTCAAATGAAAGGGCTTTCCGTGACTGCAATAGCAGCTGTAGCCACTGGAGGATGAGAAGAATTGATAAGCAGCCCAGCTTGTGGTTCCATTTCCCCTCCAGGCTTTCCTTCTCTTTCTCCCTTCCTCCCTACTCCCAGGCTTTACTCCACTTCTTTCATTGCCCTTTTGCAATTCTCTTGTAAAGTGAAGAGGAAACTATTGTGTTGGGCTCTGCCTTCTGGAGCAGTCATGTTTGATTGACTCTGCCTTTTGTGGGAGATATTTTAGCTTTGTCTCTTATCCCTGTGGAAGTTTCTTTGGTGTGGTGCTCACCACTACTCCTCAGCATTCAAAAATGTGCAGCTGCCAACCTCTAGGTGTCTCCCACTGTTACAACTAATTTCTAGGTGAAAGAAATTTGTTCACCTGGAGAAAATGGCCACTTTGGAAGAGGGACTGTATGGCATTATACCCTGCTGAGGTCTTGCCTCTCCCCAAACTCCATCTTCCCCAGGCTCCACTGCAAAATCTCCAGGTATTTCCCAACCCAAAGCTGGCAATACTAGCAGAATTGAAGGGTGTGGCCCTCAGGGCTTTTTTTGAGCAGGGACACACAGGAACACAGTTCCGGCTGGCTTGGTGTCAGGGGGTGTGGCCTAATATGCAAATGAATACCTGCAGGACTTTTTCTGCAAAAAAGTCCTATGTGAAATAATGGTGCCATCAGGGGTGTGGCCTAATATGCAAATGAGTTCCTGCTGGGCTTTTTCTACCAAAAAAGCCCTGGTGGCCCTCATTCAGGCTGCAGTCCTGTGCGGACTTAGGCTGTTCTGTCAGTATAGTGGTGGCTGAGGTCTAGAGTTGCCAAGTCTTACCCTGACTCTAGCAGGGGTGTGCACAGCATGACATCACCCGGAAGTAACATCATCATGCTGGGCACATCGCTCCGGGGATGCTCTAGCATTCAGGATAAAAACCATAGGGTATAATCCAAATGCTAGAGTGTCCCCAGTGTGATATGCCCAGTGTGATGATGTCACTTCTAGGTGATGTTGTTGCACTGGACACATTGCATGACGACAGAGCTCTTTGGGGGCAAGGATCCTCCCAGCAGCCCACTCCATGCTGGTGGGTTGGGGGCCTCCAAACTGAGAGAAACCCTGCCCCTGGCGGGAGCTTAGCAGCCCTACTGAGGCCTCAGCAGGATCCCAGGTACAATATTCAGTGGAATTTTAGGTGAGGCCCTCCTTCCCAGACATTAATTCTTGTCATACAGCTTTGAATCTAATTTAGACCTTGCAGATTTTTTTCCACTCCTCCCTTTGGATAGGTGATGGCTTAAATGGGTACTGACCAAGACCCTCTCCTGCAAGAAATGGATTGTTTTGCTACTAAAGCTTACCATCTCAGTTTATGATGAAATTTCTTTATAAACCGCATGTCATCACATGGGGGCAGAAGAGACTTAGGAATCTTGAATGCTTCATATCTGTGAGACTAAGTATACACAATTTACCATACTGGAACCCATGCAGGGAATAAAAAGGCATGCCCATATCAAAATTACATAGAGAATTCTATGAGTGTGCCCTCCAAAACTGGCTGCTATCCAGATTTGAAAGGCAGAACTCCATCCTAAACAAGAAACAATGTGTGGTGTAGGGGATTAGAATTGTTGCAGCAGTTTTTGTAGTCCCCCATTGGTCAGCTCTGTGTAGTGTACATAGATCCTGCACAAACAGCCTTTCACCTCACAACCTGATTTTCTGGATATAGCAGAAGTGATGTAGGCACGCTGGGGATGTTGGGGTGATATTCTGGTTTTTGGACAAAAACTCTGTGATAGAAGCTAATTCTACCATAGACTTTTTGACCAAAACCTAAACCAATGACCCCGACATGCCTACATCACTTCCAGGTCATGTTGGAAGTCATGTGTGCACGTCACTGAAATGTCAGATGAAACTCTCATTCTGGAAAGCCCACTCCCCATCCCCTGCTGGCTACCAAGAGGGACCTGGCAACCCTACACAGCATTCAAAACAACCCCATAAAGCCAGGGCTGGCCCTAGACTAAATGGCACACTAGGCAAGGCTAACTTCTGGCACCCCCCCCCCCCATACACACACACTGATAACCACATGGAAGGGCGCCCAATTTGGCACCCCAGGAAGGCCGGCATCCTAGGCAATCGCCTAGTTTGCCTAGTGGCAGGGCCAGCTCTGTATAAAGCACAAATTTGTTGTGGATGCCTAGCAACCTCCAAAATGGTGGCTGGGAGTTCTCTGGGAATTCTTTTCATGGAGCTACATGGGCATTTAAAAAAATTATTTTTAAATAGTTTTAATCCCCTGAGGGGGTTTTTTGCGTGTATGTGTAGCAGGAAAACCAGTCAGGAACCACGAAGGAAGCTTGAAACCGACTTTAATGACATGTCAGAGCTCAATGGTCTCATGACCCAAGAATTGAGCTGCCTGTAATTCTTTACACACAGTTTATTTATACCTTCAGTGTGGGTTTACAAAAAGCAGCTTATTAGCATATTGGCATAACAAAAGTACTTCCTGTATAGGTGACAGAATTCCTGTTAGCTAGGTACTTTTCTGACCACAGGCATAGCATATTCTTCCACTACCAATATTTCCTATGAAAGTGGTTAGTTCTGTGAACTAAAGATGTTTTTCACGTCTTGGGGACTTTTCTTGCTCACTATCTACTTTTAGCTTCTGCGGGGGCTGACTTCTACAACACTAACCCTTCAATGGCATATCATTTGACCTATTGATTGCATGATATTTTCCGCCTGCCACATATGTGTTTTAGATTTCAGATTTTTCTGTAAACTTGGGACTTCTTCACATTTGTCCAGAAATCCCCCTATCTGCCTGTAGCTCCATTTTGTGTATATATTAATCCACTCTAGTTTGGAATTAGATATATAATTTAATGTTTCTTTATGATGATGCCACTGGATACTGGATGAAGTCTGTTTAAAGAACACAGCTCTGCCAAAAAGGTAAATTTAAATAAACGGGAATATTCCCACTGAAGATGCTGAGTCTTCTCTGAAGTAAATGGTCCCAGGCTGGCACCGCAGATTGTGAATTATGGATAGATTGTGGCCAAATCTTCTAATGTTTAAATTGCATAATAATCCACCCCCCCCCCAAAAAAAAAAAGAATTAACCTCCATCTTGATCTGTTGTACAGGTCACAAAGAAAATACACACAAGCTTACATCATCCAACTGTATCAGCAAATGCTCTGCTATATATCAATGCATTTAATCCACTTCATTTGGAGAAAAAAAAATCTCCTCAAATAAATATGCCCATTTGCCCTCTTGTTTATTTATGTGAATTAGCCAGGGGCCCTAAAGCAATCCCATAAATACAAAAATGACAAGCAACTTAGACTGAAGAATGAGCAGCTTCAAAGAAGTCTCATTTCCACAAAAACCTGGCTACCAGTTGCCCTGCAAGCCAACATTTCCCAGGCACCTTACAAGCTGCAGGGTCTGGCTTGAAGGAACATGGAGGGAGGGAAAACAGGCACCAGCCACTGTCAAGGAGGAAGAGCTTTAACAAAGAGCATATAAATCCCTGCACAGAGAGGGAGGCTGTTCAGTCTCTGAAGCTGAGCAGTAGTGAGGCTGCTTTGGGAGGAAATTGATCCTTGCCCCTAATGGGTCGAGTGTGGTCTACTGGGAGCAGGTACTGGAGCAGAAGTAGGAACTAAGACAGCTGCATTAGGGAGGGGTTTTATTGTTTTGTTTTCTGCCTGGCTTCTTTCTGTGTGAGTTGTGCATTGCAGAGTTGTAGTGCATCTGTATTTGTTGTATATTGGTTGTTTTGACTACTGGTTTGTTATGTCTGTTAGTTGACCTTGAAGCATACTTCATTGCCCTCCAGGACCCTGATGACTACATTCTGATTGGTTGTTCTTTTAGAACCAGCCAATCAGGACACGAGGCATTTTCTCTTAGGAAATGCAAATGAAGAATCCTGGAGAGACCAATAGGGTGGATTGTTGCCCACATAAGGGGGCGTGTTTAACTCAGGCCAAATGGATATAAGGAGTGAAGTGGCCTTGGGAAGAATAAAATGGATGGTTTTTTCTCTCACCATTATATCAGAAACAGTTTACTAAATACTTGGATAAAATATAAGAAATATGGAGATGAGAGATAGAGATAGGGAGATAGTGCCAGCAGAAGTAATAAAAATAACAGCTGAATCCGACGAAGAAAGAGAGATGTCATATAATCAACTGCTCAAGATTCAAGGAGATAAAATTGAATTAAAATCCTCAGAAGAGTTAAATAATAAGTACGATTGGTTTCAAATGCAACAAATCAAAAGCTTGATGGAAAACGATATTAAATTGGAGGGAATTAGACGTGAGCAAACAGAACTGGAGAGGGTCCTGCTTGGAGATAATGAAAAATTGATATAGAAAGTATACAAGCTATTATTGAAATGGTCTACAGAAGAAGAAGTAGTAAAGTCTCAAATGGTTAAATGGGCAATCAATGTGAATAGAGAAATACAAATGGATACGTGGGAATACCTTTGGAAGAACTCGATGAAGATTTCAACTTGTCAGAGTATCAAAGAGAACTGTTTTAAGATGATATATAGGTGGTATATGACTCCGAAAAAGCTGGCTAAGATGAGTAAAAAGATGTCGGATAGATGTTGGAAATGCAAAAAACATGAAGGTTCTTTCTTTCATATGTGGTGGACTTGTGAAAAAGCGAAAGAGTACTGGAAGGTGATACAACAAGAAATCTCCAAAATTTTGGGTTACGACTTCAAGAAAACTGCAGAGACTTTTTTGCTTGGATTACAATTAGAAAAATTTCCAAAGACAGGACTTTAATTTGGTACTTGCTCTCAGCTGCTAGGACATTGTATGCGCAGCTGTGGAAACAAGAAAAAAAACCAGAGAAATGGGACTGGATTATGAAAGTTTTATCGTGGAGTGAGATGGACAAACTAACTTGAACTCTAAGAGACTATGATTTAGACATATTCAAAAAGGAGTTGAAAAAATTTAAAGGATATATGGAGAAAGAGTGAAATATAAAAAGACATTGGACAATTTTTTTAGTATTAATGAGAAAAAATATTGAATAATGATCGGTTAGTAGTACCTTTAGTATTGAACTTAAATTCATAACTTCGGGGAAGTCAACATTGGAGGGAGGGGGGATTGAAATACCATATGGGTTAGTACAGAAAATTTTACAATTAAGTTTTGTAACCATATGTTATCAATAAATTGTTAAAACACAGGAGTGAAGTGGCCTGTTTGTGTTTAGTTCTGCTCTTGTTCAAAAAACATTATGGCTTTCCTCAAGCTGCCTGAACTCATTATATAATAGTATTAATTCTGACTCATTTTATAGATTTCTTCATATCTACTTACTTGTTATAGTATTTATTTAATACACCAGTTCTTGTTCACTCTGTCTGGGCTCTTCATGCCTTAAATTCTACTATATATTACAGCACATCCTGACAAAATGAGAGCTGCCAGGAGGAGCAGAGAGTGTGGTCTGGGCAGTCTCCAATAAGGCCCTAGACCTAGCGTAGTGGCAGCCAGTTAAGGCCTTTACCTGCTCCACAGTTTATAAAAGTTCCATCACAATGCATCATTGGGCAAAAATCATAGTTCCTAAAAGTTCACATGAGAAATCCTGGCTACAAGGTCTCATTCCAGTCACCCAAATCAGTGAACCCACTTCAGCACGGTAGAAATTATGATACTATGCAGAGTAGCCAGTCCACAGGAATTTCGGGCACCATCACCATTATTTACAGCATGACTGAATCACCATGGTATAGTCTCATAATTGTATCTTTGTACAGTCTCCAGGTGGGGCCTGGAGATCTCCTGCTTTTACAACTGAATTAGCTCCCCTGGAGAAAATGGCTGCTTTGAAGAGTGGGCTCTATGGCATTGTACCATGCTGAGGACCCTTCCCTTCTCAAACCCCACCCTCTCCTGAATCCACCCCTAAAGTTACCAGGTATTTTCCAATGCAGGCCTAGCAACCCTACCTGCAGTAGCCAATTTCTCCTCTACCTGCCCTCCAAGTTTGATGCAGATTGGATTTATGATGTCCAAGTTATGGTCCCCTAAAGAAGGTGCCTCATGAAAATGCTTTCTGGGAAAATGACAGGCACTTTCCTGGGGATACCTTCTATGGGAGGGCCATAACTCAGACCCTGCAAATCCTATCTTCACCAAACTTTGAGAGTAGGTAGAGGAGAGTTAGACAGAGATCCCCAGTGGGTGTGGTGTCTCTGTTCTACCAGGCCACAAACTTCACAAACTGAACTAGGCTGGTAAAAATTTGTGACAGTCATGAACGAGGCATGCCATGAACCATTAACCGAACAGCATTTTCCTAGTTTGTGCTCAGCAAAACCTTTTCTCCCTTTCTCACAATACAAGAACTCGTGATGAAATTGCTGAGCAGATAGGTTAAAACAGATAAAAGGAAGTACTTCTTCACCCAAAGGGTGATTAACATGTGGAATTCACTGCCACAGGAGGTGGTGGTGGCCATGGCCTCTTTAAGAGGGGTTTAGATAAAAATATGGAGCAGAGGTCCATCAATGGCTATTAGCCACAGTGTGTGTGTGTGTGTGTGTGTATGACATATATATAAAATTTTGGCCACTGTGTGACACATAGGGTGGCCAGACCGTCCCGGTCTCCCGGGACTTTCCCGGATCTGGCCCCCAATTCCCGGCTCCCGGGCTGGGTATACCGGGACCATTTTGAGGTCCCGGTTTAGCCAGCCAGAGAGCCGGGGGCCGCGCGCCCGGGCGGGGAAGGCGGTGAGTGAGGGAGGGAGCGACCCTGCGCGTGCGCAGATCGCCCTGCGCACGCGCAGGGACGCTCCCTCCCTCACTCGCCGCCTTCCCCGCCCGCGCACGGGGCCCAGCGGTGGCGGCGGAGGCCCGGGAGGGCGTCGGAAAGGCCCGCGGGGGTCGCTGGAGGGCCTCCAGCGACCCCCGCGGGCCTTTCCGACGCTTCCCGGGGCTCGCTTCCCCCACCCCCCGTCCTCCTCCCCCCGGGAGGGCATCGGAAAGGCCCGCGGGGGTCGCTGGAGGGCCTCCAGCGACCCCCGCGGGCCTTTCCGACGCTTCCCGGGGCTCGCTTCCCCCACCCCCCGTCCTCCTCCCCCCGGCAGGCCGTCGGAAAGGCCCGCGGGGGTCGCTGGAGGGCCTCCAGCGACCCCCGCGGGCCTTTCCGACGCTTCCCGGGGCTCGCTTCCCCCACCCCCCGTCCTCCTCCCCCCGGCAGGCCGTCGGAAAGGCCCGCGGGGGTCGCTGGAGGGCCTCCAGCGACCCCCGCGGGCCTTTCCGACGCTTCCCGGGGCTCGCTTCCCCCACCCCCCGTCCTCCTCCCCCCGGCAGGCCGTCGGAAAGGCCCGCGGGGGTCGCTGGAGGGCCTCCAGCGACCCCCGCGGGCCTTTCCGACGCTTCCCGGGGCTCGCTTCCCCCACCCCCCGTCCTCCTCCCCCCGGGAGGGCATCGGAAAGGCCCGCGGGGGTCGCTGGAGGGCCTCCAGCGACCCCCGCGGGCCTTTCCGACGCTTCCCGGGGCTCGCTTCCCCCACCCCCCGTCCTCCTCCCCCCGGCAGGCCGTCGGAAAGGCCCGCGGGGGTCCCTGGAGGGCCTCCAGCGACCCCCGCGGGCCTTTCCGACGCTTCCCGGGGCTCGCTTCCCCCACCCCCCCGTCCTCCTCCCCCCGGGAGGGCGTCGGAAAGGCCCGCGGGGGTCGCTGGAGGGCCTCCAGCGACCACCGCGGGCCTTTCCGACGCTTCCCCGGCCTCTACCACCCCCCCCCCCGTGCTGGCGGAGGCCCGGGAGGGCATTGGAAAGACCTCTCCGCCGCCGCCGCCGGACTCGCCGCCGCTGCCGCCGCCGCTGGACTCGCCGCCGCCGTAGGTAAGGGGGCCGAAAGCGGGGGGTGGGGCTGGCGGTTGGGGGTGGCCTTCCTTTCTTCCCTCCCTCCTTCCTTCCTTCCTTCCTTCCTTCCTTCCTTCCTTCCCTCCTTCCTTCCTTCCTCCCTCCTTCCTTCCTTCCTTCCTTCCTTCCCTCCTTCCTTTCTTTCTTCCCTTCTTCCCTCCCTCCCTTTCTCCTTCCCTTCCTTCCTTCCTTCCTTCCTTCCTTCCTCCCTCCCTCCCTCCCTCCCTTCCTTCCTTCCTTCCTTCCTTCCTTCCTTCCTTCCTTCCTTCCTTCCTTCCTTCCTTCCTTCCTTCCTTCCTTCCTTCCTTCCTTCCTTCCTTATGTTCTTAACTTCTTATGTGACACAGAGTGTTGGACTGGATGGGCCACTGGCCTGATCCAACAGGGCTTCTCTTATGTTCTTATGTGACGCAGAGAGTTGGACTGGATGGGCCACTGGCCTGATCCAACAGGGCTTCTCTTATGTTCTTATGTGACGCAGAGAGTTGGACTGGATGGGCCACTGGCCTGATCCAACAGGGCTTCTCTTATGTTCTTAAGTGTGACACAGAGTGTTGGACTGGATGGGCCACTGGCCTGATCCAACAGGGCTTCTCCTATGTTCTTATGTGACGCAGAGTGTTGGACTGGATGGGCCACTGGCCTGATCCAACAGGGCTTCTCTTATGTTCTTATGTGACGCAGAGAGTTGGACTGGATGGGCCACTGGCCTGATCCAACAGGGCTTCTCTTATGTTCTTAAGTGTGACACAGAGTGTTGGACTGGATGGGCCACTGGCCTGATCCAACAGGGCTTCTCCTATGTTCTTATGTGACGCAGAGTGTTGGACTGGATGGGCCACTGGCCTGATCCAACAGGGCTTCTCTTATGTTCTTATGTGACGCAGAGAGTTGGACTGGATGGGCCACTGGCCTGATCCAACAGGGCTTCTCTTATGTTATTATGTGACGCAGAGTGTTGGACTGGATGGGCCACTGGCCTGATCCAACAGGGCTTCTCTTATGTGACAATACTGACTTTGGTGGACCCAAGCACTGATTCAGTGTAAGGGAGCTTTGTGTTTGTGTCTTCTAGTGCAATTTTGTTCTCAGATCCTGTATTTACTTCATCAGTATATGGGATAAGGCACTTTCTCAACTGTGCTGCATAAATCAGCCTATTTATTTTGTCCTGTTGGCTCTGTTGGCTCTATCTGCGCCACCTTCATCACTTCCGGGGTGTGGATCCCCCAGTGGAGTGGTCTCCCGACTCCCTCCGCCGGCTGTTTCTGATAGCCCTGCGCCCCCTCTTTCATTTGATATGTGTCCCGTGCGGGTGCCACCCTCCCGCCGGGAGATGCCGCAAAATGAGCCCCCTTGAGGCTTATGGCGGCAGGGCTCGGGGGAAGCGAGCTAGACTGCTGTTCTTTTGAGGGGTTATAGAGTGTTTCGAGCCCGTCCCTGTGGCATCGGTCCCATCATTGTGGGGCCCAGGGGGCCGGCGCAGCGGCACGCTGAAGCAGCCTGTCGGTCACTTCCAGGTTCCTGTCCTGCATCTCGACCTGTGTTATTAGTGACAGGCTGCTTCGGCGTGCCGCTGCGCCGGCCCCCTGGGTCCCACAACGATGGGACCGATGCCACAGGGACGGGCTCGAAACACTCTATAACCCCTCAAAAGAACAGCAGTCTAGCTCGCTTCCCCCGAGCCCTGCCGCCATAAGCCTCAAGGGGGCTCATTTTGCGGCATCTCCCGGCGGGAGGGTGGCACCCGCACGGGACACATATCAAATGAAAGAGGGGGTGCAGGGCTATCAGAAACAGCCGGCGGAGGGAGTCGGGAGACCACCCCACTGGGGGATCCACACCCCGAAAGTGATGAAGGTGGCGCAGATAGAGCCAACAGAGCCAACAGGACAAAATAAATAGGCTGCATTATGCAGCACAGTTGAGAAAGGGCCTTATCCCATATACTGATGAAGTATATACAGGATTTCAGAACAAAATTGTTTCCGGCGGTGATATTTGGGGGATTTTTGGGGATGTCACAGGAAGTGCTGTGAAGTCACTTCCTGTTTCCGGCAGTGGCATTTGGGGGAAATGATGTCACAGGAAATGATGTCACTTCCCATTTCCGGCAGGTGACGCGGGGAAATGATGTCACAGGAAGTGATGTCACTTCCTGTTTCCTGTGGTGGCATGACGTCACCGGAAGTGACGTCACTTCCTGTTTCCGGCGGCGCGCGCGCACCCCCCCCCCCCAACGTGTCCCTGGCTGGCCTTCAGACATTATGGTCACCCTAGAGAGGAGCCTCAGACAATAGAAGGAACAAAAGCCCCAACATAATCCTTCTATGGTGTGGGAGTGAGTAGCTGTGAGAGGCTGCAGCAAGCAAAGTACAGGGGGAAATGTGTGAACACTCTTTTGCCACTGTGAATGTTTCTGTAGTCACAGTCAGGACCAAAGCAGCATGGAGAACTGTTGCCATGTTGAAGCTACTTTGGAGTTTTTTTATATAGGCAAGGTTGACACAGGTGAACAGGTGTTATCTATGTGTTTGACCTACAATTCAAAAGGTAATGGCTACACATTTTATGACCCATGAAACAAACCACTCTGTAAGCTGAAAAATGGACTTGAGTGACTTTGCAATGTCAAGGGATGTATGTATAGCTGTAAGAAATGGCAGACCTTTATTACATTTTCTATCCTTTGGATGATGTGCTCTGAATTAAGCTGACCAAAAATGTTTCTGTCTTGAGGTCTGTCAGTATATTTGATCTTCTACAAGGAGACAATGTGGTGCTGTTGGGCAATTTGACAAACTAGACCAGGCACCCTGACCCATGTTGAGCTTTCAGGCCCTTTTGGAACTGTGAGGAAGGGTGGTGGGAGCTGCCACAAAATGGCTAAAGTGAGCTCCTCAAAACCTAAAAAGGATATTGTAGAGCTGGAAAAAAATACAGTGGAGGGCCACCAAAATGAACAAGGGGTTGGAACACCTAACCAACGAGAAAAAATGCAATAGTCTGGGACTTCTGAGTCTAGGAAAAATATGGTTAAGGAGGGAGGATGGACATTTATAAATTATGGATAGCAAGTAATGAAGACAAATGGAGCCAGGCTCCGAGTTCAATCATTCTTTAAACTGCAGTGAGAGTTGCCAGCTCTGGCTTGGGAAATTCCTGGAGATTTGGGAGGGGCAGTGCTTGGAGAGGTCAAAGATTGGGAAGAAGAGGGAACTCAGTGGGTATGAGATGCCATGAAACCCTCCCTTGAAAGCTCCCATTTCATCCAGGGGATGTGATCTCTGGAGTCTGGAGATTAGTTGCAATTCTGAGAGAAGTTCAGGCTTCACCTGGGGGGTTAGAAAACCTAGCTGTGGCTGATGGGAGGCAACGGAGCTTCATTCCACCTCTGCATACCAAACCCATCACCAACCACACAGCCTCTCTGTCCTCCCTTTGTCTTTGGCACACCTTTTAACTGACTGGAGAAGTGGTGCGTGGTGAGACTAATGAAGAGAGTGATTCAAGAAAGGAAAGAGAGCAGTTGAAGGGAAAAGAACGAATGTAATAGGCAGCAAAGAGGAGTGGGAAAAGAGAAATATGAATGGGGTGAAAGAGGACAAAAAGAAGGGAACTTCAAGAAAGATAAGGAAGGAATATGGAGGGATCAAGAAGGTGGGCAGGAATCAGGAACCAGGACACACAGCAATGGATGACCTGGCCCACATGGAACACGCGCGCACCCCCACCCCCACCCCCCAACGTGTCCCTGGCTGGCCTTCAGACATTATGGTCACCCTAGTGACACAGAGTGTTGGACTGGATGGGCCATTGGCCTGATCCAACATGGCTTCTCTTATGTTCTTATGTTCTTAAGATCAGGCTATTCTGGGCTGTCCAGATTGGGGTAATTTTTGCCTGCCATTCCCTTCACAAATGGCTTAATCTAGAATTCCACCTATCCTTCCAATATATCTGAACTGAGAGATTTTGATATCTTTTAAAAAGAGCTATGTCACACTTTTTAGAGAGCTACATTGGACTCTAGAGCCACAGGACACAAAACACTGCGAGTTAGGTTTGCCAGGTCCCTCTGAGCAGTTGACAGGGGATACAGTGTGGGCTTACTGGGAGCTTCACTGCATGTTCTACCATAGAGTTTTTGCCCTGCAGCTGCTTCTCCTTTGTGGAATGCCTCAGGGAGCGTCTGATCTGTAGTATAGACAGGGTGAGTCAGGATACAGTGTTTAGTCCTTTCTTTGTCAATCCACCTTGAAACTCCCAACCATCAAACTGTTTTTGAAGGTGGGTTGACTATATCTGGGCAAACTTGATGATTTTGTGGGTGATAAAACCATAGAGTTTTGCCCAAATACCAGCGCATCCCCATGTGACATCTCCAGGGTGTGTGGCCTAATATGCAAATGAACTCCTGCTAGAATTCCACCCCTGAAGCTCTCTCAGCCCCATCTACCTCATGGGGTGTCTATTGTGGGGAGAGGAAAGGAAAGACAATGGTGACCCCCTTTGAGACTCCTCCACATCACTGCTACATACATAGAGCTACATCCTATGGTGGTGGCTGTTGGCCTTATGGTTTCCAGAATCTGGGATATGGCTAAAGAATGAAGGGAACTAATTGCCGAAGAACCAACCAGGTTATTACCAGGTTCTACAGTAAAACCTATGGTTTGTTTATAAACTTTCTATGCCAATTCCATCTTTACGTGTGATTTCCAACATCATGACAAGTAAAGTTTTAGTTTTGTTAAAAGACAACTTTATAAGTCCATCTATCATTATCAGTGCACTCGGACCCATTCGTGGGTGCCTTAAACTTGCCCCAGTGCCTGACTTGATAGGCAATTTGCTTCATTATGAAGACGGTGTATCTGAATTGATTAGTTCATGGTGTGTTGGACTTGACAGGTGCTGCATATTTTGCAAGGAATTATAGATTTGCTTTGACAGATGATAAGAGCCTTTGGCAGGGTGTACAGTATCTACATTGCTACAAGCCATGTTCACCTCAGTGTTTGTACAGAGCCACAATACAGCCTACCTTTTGGGAAAGTATCCTTAATGTACACTTAAAGCAGAGTCAAGATGAATTTGAACTTTGGACTTTCCACGGTTGAAAGACGCATTAAGATGGTCAGCTAGATTCAAACTATCCTGGCTGTCACTGGGGATTCCCCCCCCTCCCCCGATGGGGCTGTTGCTTTTGTTGAAATCCTGCTTGCCTTTCGAATCTGGGAGATAATTCTGGCAGTTGACACAATTGCTCATAGACATCCTCTTCCTCTCCGAGGAGCCCATTTGACACTTTGATTCACTGCAGAGTTTGGAAAAACGAGCCATGTTGGCAGATAAGTTTAATGCAAATGGAAGGAAAGTCCTGATCAAACACAGGCTAGAAAAGCAAATTTATGAATCTGCTTTTTGGTGCCGGTAGTGGTGGCAAAGCATTATTACTTCTCTGCCCCTATTGCAAATCAGGCCACTGAGCTATTCTGCATGGCGATGGGGTTCTTGCATCTGGTGGTGGAAAGAACCATCGAATTGCAAATGATTTATGGTGACCCCATAAGGGTTTTGGTGCAAGAGACAAAACAGAGGTGGTTAGCCATTGCCTGCCTCTGATTAGCAATGCTGGACAACCTTGGAGACCTTCCAACCAAATACTCACCAGGGCCAACCCTGCTTCGCTTCCAAGATCTGATGAGATCACTCTATCTGTACATCTAGTTCCTTGTTATAGAATTCCTGAGAGCTCTTACTTCATTTTCTCAAGGAAGTCCATCTTACCATGTCAACCCTTGTCATCATGGCTACTTGCATCTAGCTGGGGAGGAGCATCCAGTTGGATCCAAGGAACAGGTATTAACAGGGCTTTTGTTGTTGCAGGAACTCCTTTGCATATTAGGCCACACACCCCTGATGAAGCCAGTCCTCCAAGAGCTTACAGGGCTCTTAGTACAGGTGTGGTCTAATATGCTACAAAAAAGCCCTGGGTATTAAGTAATTTAATTAAGAGACGGGAGAGGTCTGATTTTCTTGAACAAAGCAGTCAGGAGGCCCCTCCTGAAGAAGCTCTCTGTGAAACCAAGTAATTTAAAACTACCCCACATCAGCAAAAGTCTCTCTTTTTGGCCAGAATTCTAGAACATGTGGTGGCTGTAAAACTCCAGATGCTCTTGGAGCAGACTGATTCACCATGTACCTATTTCAGTCCCATTTCTGAACTGATTTTGGAACTGAATCTTGCTCTGATCTTAACCAGATGACAGAGAAATGTGACACTGTTGTTACATCTGGACTTCTTGGCAGTCATCGACTGTAATGTTCTTCCAACACAGCTGTCTGAGAAGGGAGTCAATGCATCACACATCAGTGATTCCATTTCTTTCTGGCTGAATGGTATTCTGGGGATTTCTGCAGATCCTTAGTGCTCCTTGGCCTCTGGTTGTCTTGCAGTGCTCTATGTTATTCCCCATGAAGTTTAAAGTCTACAGGAAACTATTCAGAGAGGCTGTCCATGGACTTGGTGTTGAACGAGATTTGTATGCTGAAGACACCCAGCTCCTCTTCTTGTCCACCGAGTCAGATGAAGCACTGATTGTTCTGAACCGTTTTGAAGCAGTAATGGGCTGGATGAGGGCCAATAAAATGATGCTTGATGCAGACAAAATCGAGATACAGTTAGTTGAGGGTACTGATCAAAGTTTTAGAAATCTTCTGGTGGCATGAGTTCAGAGCTTAAGGATGCTACTATTTATTTTATTTTATTCATTTGTACACTGCCTTTCTCCTCAATGGGGACCCAAAGCAGCTTAAATCACTCTCCTCTCCTCCATTTTATCCTCACAACAACCCTGTGAAGTAGGTTAGGCTGAAAATACACGACTGGTCCAAGATGACCAAGTGAGCTTCCATTACATAAATGGGAATTCAACCCTGGGTTTCTCAGATACTAGTTCAACACTCTTTAACCACTGCACTACACTGGATCTCATTGGATTACTGTCTGTACATGGAAGTGAAAATCTTCATGATAGAATATTTGCTCAATTTCAGTGGGGGCGCTAGCTGTGGCCTTGAAATATAGAATTTGGCTATGCTTTGATCACATCCAGACTGGTCTACTCCCAGGGCTTTTTTTGCAGCAGGAACTCCTTTGCATATTAGGCTACACACCCCTAATGTAGCCAATCCTCCTGGAGCTTACAGTAGGCCCTGTAAGAAGAGCCCTGTAAGCTCTTGGAGGATTGGCTACATCAGGGGGGTATACCCTAATATGCAAAGGAGTTCCTGCCACAAAAAAAGCCCCGTCTACTCCAATATGGTCTACATGGAACTGCCTTTGAAGATTATAGAGAAGCTAAAATGTGTTAAATTTACTTTGACAAGAAGGAGAAAAAAGCCCAAAGAGTGAGAATGAACTTATTGAGAGCTGCTACCACACTAATTATTTTCAGATATACCTTGTGGGTAGAGTGAACACATGGGGTAAGGGCAAGATCACCCCAACCTATGAGTATTAATTGGAATGTTTGCATAGACCTTACACACATGCGCCTGTGCCTGTATAGGGTTCCTTCACTTGACTGGGAACCATCAAAAAAGCAGAGAGATCATATGTATGCATACATGCAGGGCTTTTTTTGAGCAGGAACGCAGTTCTGGCTGGCTTGGTATCAAGGGTGTGGCCTAATATGCAAATGAGTTCCTGTTGTTGTTGTTTTTTTTTAAAAAAGCCCTGCAGACATGTCTGTGTGGGTGCACAGTACACTCTAGTAAACTTGCACAGATTGAGCATGGAGCTTGCTGCATCAATCGCATTCCTCTGTCCCACCCCAAATGCATTCATCCCACTCACACCAAACATCTATCTGAAGAGCTTCTGTGTCTTTTCCTCCTTTCTTTCTGGTCATGTGCAGTATTCCCTCTAAGCTGAGTTAGTGTGAGCTAGCTCACAGTTTTTTAGCCTTCATTCATACATGTTTGCCTTAGCTCAGGAAGGATGACCCCAGAGCAAATAATTCATGCAGTAGCTCACAGCTTCGATGCTAGTGGTTCAAGAAGTAGAATTTTTGCTCACAACACTCCACAGCTTAGAGGGAGCATTGGTCATGTGTAACATAGCACAATGGCTGAGAGGGTATCATTGGGCTGTGTGTTTCCCCACTTCCACAGCACATCAGTCACCTGCCAGCTGTTGACAGCTGGAGCGTGGAAGTAAAGTTCTGGGAAGTTGTTGTTCTGGGAAGAAGAAAGAAATCGCAGATAAGTGGTGCCTCACAAAGAAGATGAGTTCCAAATGGCACCAACCTCTCATCACCACATCTTTAATAATAGATCGTACAAAAATAATCTGGTTTCTCTTTTTTCCCATTGTTTCCCCAAATGTCTATGTGCTGGCACATTCCTATCACATTCAAGGGAGGGTGAAACTTATCAGATTATTTATTCAGTTCCCTAAGTGGCACCAAAGTATGAATGAAAAATGTAAAGAGTTTGCTAAGTGCACTTTCTTCTGGCAATTCGGTCCAATCAGACTCTGTATTAAAAATTCAGCACCCCTGCTTTGCTGGATGTTGTAACAACATCAACAGGGGAGGGGCCAAGAGCTTTGCAGAGATAATGGACTTGGTTTCCAGGCAGAGTTACACTCATTCATTTGGATGATGCTTGCTGAAGACAACAAGCTGCCAGCTATTCATTTGTCTAAGGCTGATGAGGCCAGGAGAGAATGAAAATGAAGTTGTGCTTTGTTTAAAGGGGATAACTGAATAGGCTACAAATGCATCTGATGGCTAGGTTTTCCCTTGTCTATGATACAAGGATATAGCATGGGCATGAAGTCTCCATCTTGGTTCATATCTCTCCTCCATTTTGAGGCTAAGGCCAGATCATCTGTGTGTGTCCCATGAGGCCAAGAAACAGAGGTGGGGGTTTGCAAGCAGTGTTCCCTCTAAGATGAGTTAGTGTGAACTAGCTCACACATTTCTGTCTTAGCTCAGGAAATGTGACCCCAGAGCACAATAATTTATGCAGTAGCTCACAACTTGAACACCAGTAGCTCACAACTTTACTACCAGTAGCTCACAAAGTAGAATTTTTGCTCACAAGACTCTGCAGCTTAGAGGGAACATTGTTTGGAAGTAGGGTCTGCAGAAAACAAAGAGTCAGCAGAAAGAGCAGAACTGTGCCTGATTGCATCCCATTCAGATGCTGTGGCACCAACCATCATTTTCACAATCCACACAGTCAAAAGCTTTGCTGTAATCATTTATGAAACACAAACTGATTTTATTCTGAAATTCTCTTGTATGTTCCAGTAAGCAAAATAAATTTGCAATATGATCTCTAGTGCCTATTCCTTTTCTGAATCCAGCCATACTTAGCCAAAGAAATAACTCATCTACATTTGTATTCAGGGCCAGCCCTGTCACTAGGCAAACTAGGCAATTGCCTAGGGTGCTGGCCTTCTGGGGGTGCCGGCCTTCTGGGGGTGCCAAATTGGATGCCCCCATGTGACTTGGTGATGGTATCAGTGCGGGGGGGGGGGGGCGCCAGAAGTTAGACTTGCCAGACAGTCTAGGGCCAGCCCTGTTTTTTATTTCCCATAAATAGGTCAGATGGCTCAATCACAATTAAAACCATTTGGAATGGCCACTTAAAACCCCAGTTCAAAGTATTAACCAAGCATGAATCCAGACACACTTCCTCTCTGCCTGGATACCTCTGTTTTCTCATTTGGAAGTATTTCTGGGGACGCACTGCAGGAGGGACCTAGGAATTAAAACAGCCTAGGAACAAGCCAGACTGAGTGACCTCTGTGGCAATACAAACCAACAGTGCAGAAGCTGCTCAGCTCAGACCTGGCCAGCAGAAACCAACCAATGGATGTTGACTCACCTTCTGCTTCTTCCTGCATTGCCATGAGGTGCCTGCAGGTAAGTCTTCCGTTGTTAGTGTCACTGGCTGGGGCTGAGCCAAATGGTTCCTATGGTACTAGCAGTCCTACTGGGGCTTGATTTCACTGGCTCTAGGTTACAATGGTCCACCAAAAGAGTGCTGAGGAAGTGGGGCAGTCTGAGGTGGCCACCAGTATTAGCTTATTTTTTTCACTGTGCCACTAAGCAATGTAGAGCAACACCTGTATCCCTCTTGCAAATAAACGGTACAGAGTACAAATCACATTTGACAATAGCTACAATTCTGAAGTATGGTAAAGATACTGTCTCTTTAAGAACGTCTTAGCCTGAGCTTGTGGGAAAGGAAGTCAGAACACAGTATCTTGTGTACCTTACTGTTGCTCCTATGGGCACATGAACTCCAATTGCTTCTTGAGGCACACAAAAAATCAGCCATGTGCTGTTGAGTAGTTTTGCCACCTATGTTTGTAAGATGGTTTATTCTGCTACTCTTGATTTTGTAGCGCTCGCTTTTATGATACTATTTTAACTCTGTCTGATTTTTATTGTTGGTAAGTTGTCCTGAGCCCACTTGCGAGATGAAAATCCAAAAATTAAATTAAAAGCTTCCCTTGCAAGTTCAATGGCCAGTCTGCCCCTCCATGTAAGTAGAAGCCAGGCCAAGAAACCAGGTTTTCAAATAACCTATACAAACAGGAACTAGCCATTGTTTCTTGTCTTGTCTTCCCGTTTAGTCCAGTCAGATTATTCTTGTGCTGTTCTGATATCATCATATATGGAATGGAGAGCAGACAACCCCAGCAGGGCAATATTGGCACAAGTTGTTTTAGATTGCCCAGATCTGGATGGCCCAGGCTAGCCTCATCTCATCAGATGACAGAAACTAAGCAGGACCAGTCCTCATTAGAATTTGGATAAGTGACCACCAAGGAAGTCCAGGGTTGCTATGCACAAGCAGGCAATGGCAAACCACCTCTTTAAAACCTTAAAAACCCTATGGGGTTGCCGTAAGTCATCTGCAACTTGGTGGTGCTTTTCATCATGAAATGTATCCAGTTAGCTGATGTGCATATGTATTGCCGTTTTTTCCAGAGTCCTTTGAATTCCTCAGTTAGATTTATGTATCACCCCTATTTTTTCCTACTCTTTAGTGTCTGAATAAACCCATTTGTTTTCACTTACTTGTTTATTTAGTATATGCTACTTCTCCAGAGAACCTGCTCAAGGCAGCTTACCAACATGATAAAATCATAATACATCATACAATGGTTATTTTTTTAAAAAGCCATTGAAATCTTGGAATAAGTTGCTGCTGCTATATGGAAGCAAAAAGGGAGTAAGCTCTTGGTTTTAGCATCTGCTTGTTTCTCTGGAGCCGGTTTAAGCAGGCTGCTGTCCAGGGTCCTGAACAAGCTGAAAGATATCCAAAGCATCCCACAGCTGGTGGCAGTGAAAAACTCTTTCCCTGTGTATTCTGGGGGTTCCCAGGCTCTTCTCTTCCAACCAACAAAGGGGATATTCTCCTTTATATTATCACAGTCCTGTTGCCTTGCATATGACCTTCACCTGGCTGGTTACTCTTAGACCCAGGGAGCTGCATTAAACAGGCTGTTGGTCTAATGCAAAAGGGCAATTCTTACATGCTGATGTTCTTACTGTTTAAATGAGATCTACAAAGAGAGAACTGGGAATTGCTGTAGGGAGCAAAACATGACATGTCGTAAATGCAAATGTACATAAATACAAGCACATTTTAAAATCCTCTTCAAGAGCCAGACTTGATTGTCAAATGTTGTTAGATCTGCTTTATAAAGCAAGAGTAGGACTTATGCATGCGTTCACTGCAACAAAGGATTTCCTGCTTTCCTACAGGAAAGCTGACAACCTCAGCTATTCACTAATTGACTTATGTTCCACTGCACTGGAAAAAAAAAATCAAAACCAGAACTTTTTAGTAAACAACTCTAAAGTATATTTTTATGAACCACCAAATCCTCATAATGTGGGATTAATGCACCGTGCAAGTCTACCAGCCTTTCCAGGTGTTGCTGTTATACTGTGTAATTTGTCTAAAGCACAAAGGCATACAGATCTATCACAAACCCTATTTCTAAGAGGCAGACATGACACAATGTGAATTAAAATTCTATGAAAAGGAGGTCACTGTTTATATTTCAGCAGCACTTAAAAAGACCGTATACACTACAAGGGTGGGTAGATGGAATGATTATTTTTTTTAAATTAATATGCCAATTGATCCCTTAAAAAATGGAGATTCAATTTCATCCCTAGTGACAGCAGCTGCATATATGGAAAGAAGATGCGGCATGTATGTTTGTTTCAAGGTAGAGTGTGGTTGGGAAAAGCCCTGGGGAAATGACAGTCATGATACTGTGTGACTTGGGGACAGAAATGGTTTCCACGTAGTGAGTATAGTATGTATACATAATGAGATAACTCCCTGATCTGACCAATGGTCCATTTATCCCACATCCTGTTTCCCAGGGTTTTTCTTGCAGCAGGAAATCCTTTGCATATTAGGCCACACTTCCCTGATGTAGCCATTCCTCTTGGAGCTTACAGTAGGACCGGTTCTAAGAGCCCTGTAAGCTCTTAGAGGATTGGCTACACTAGGGGTGTGTGGTTTAATATGCAAAGGAGTTCCTGCTACAAAAAACCCCTGCTGTTTCCCAAAATGGCCTGCCTGAATTCCCAAAAGGTCTACAAGCAGATAATGGACACCCTTGTTGCTCTCTAGCAAGCAGTATTCTCAAGTATACTACCCCTAAATATGGAAATTCCAACATAGCTAATATCCATTTTTTTAAATTATCCAACACAATACATCAAAACAAAACATAAACAAAGTAGAAACCATTCCTATATGTAAACTTGAAAATATAACCTTCATCAAACTTTAATACCAATGCATTCTATTCAACAGAACAAACAAGAAGAGCCCTCTTATTGCTAATATCCATTTATTGGACATCTTCTAATCTCAATGATGCTACTGTAGCTTTAGGTACTGAGTCAAACAGTTCAAATCATAATTATATTTTCTTCTTCATGTATCCAGTGCACACAAGAACCCACTTTGGAACCCAGCAGCTCTCCACACAACCAGTTGCATGAGGACAGGGTAGATCCCTGAAGCAAGCCAAGCTGGTTGACTCATTGTTGATCTCCTTCCCATCATTGGTCTGTCTGGTCAGCTGAAGGCTTGCACTTCAACAGTATTACAGGACACATTCTCAAGATGTAGGGGTGGCAGATTGAAATGTCAGGGCCTTCAACTAGCTCACGCACTTGATGGCATCTTTTACATTTTCTATGTATGCCTGATTTTGGTATAACATGAATTGGAGGTGAGATGTTATAATTTGACATCAACAGGCTGGATTTTGCATGTAATGTCCATTCCATTTAATTCTGTGTGTTAAATAGTCCACCACTTCAGCGCCTCCTGATTCCGACAACACCCTTTGATCGATACCATACGGTACAATTCCTGATTGCATCTGAATGATTCTTGGTTGCATCAGGAGGGACAAAAGGAAAAACTGCTTTATACAGAGAGTGTTTACATGTGGAATTCACTGTCAGAGGATGTAGTGATGCCCCTAGGAGCAAACTGCTTTAAAAGGGGATTAGATCGATTGATGGAGGATAAGTCTATCAATGACTACTGAGGGGAACCTCCACATTCAGAGGCACTAAGGCTCTGAATTCCAGAGCCAGAAGGCAACATTAGGGGAAGTTCTTGGCCTCTATGACGTTGGTGGCCTTTCAGAGCAACTGGTTGGCCACTGTGTGAGACAGGATGCTAAACTAGATGGACCACTGGTCTGATCCAGCAGGCTCTTCTTATGTTCTTATGGCGGTATTACCACTAATATTGCTGTCATTCAATGTAACATCACTAGAACACATCCCACAACATCATCATGCTCCACCCATAAACTCTTGGGGTTTAAGATACTGAGAATCTGGCAACCTACTTTTTTGGGTCAAGATGACATACAGATTTGTTCCCTTATGGCCTGACACATAACATAAGAGAAGCCATGTTGGATCAGGTCAGTGGCCCATCCAGTCCAAAACTCTGTCACACAGTGGCCAAAAAAACAAAGTGCCATCAGGAGGTCCACCAGTAGGGCCAGGACACTAGAAGCCCTCCCACTGTGCCTCACAAGCACCAAGAATACAGAGCATCACTGCCCCAGACATCCATAAAATATATCAACTTCATATACTGAATGACTGTGCACTTCCAAGGATTTTTGTAAAAAACAAACAAACCTCCAAACAAACAATCCACCCTTCTGGGAACTTCCTCTAGTTTATGTGTTCTGCAATAATGTCTTTCTTTTAATTGGATTTGTTTAATTCTCCCTTCCTGCTTCTTATGACGTCGCTTAAGAAGTCTGCAAGATAGCACGGAACACATTAAGTTCTCTCTAGAAAAGCAACAGTCTTCTCATCCATATAATGGATATTGATTGTGAATTGTCTTTTAAAGCTGAAAATATTTGCAGCAATAGAAGTTTGCTTGCCAGGTATGGACTTGTTTACAAGTTTCAAAAAGCAGTTTGAGGATTGGGTGCCAAGGACAAATGCCACCACTGGGCACATGCTGTGTCTCCATCCACTTCTCCTTTGCAGTGCACTCCTGCTTCCTTCACAAATGCTTTGAAGTTTTAGAGAGAGACTTTCTGAGCAGGTGTGGGAGAGATGTGGGTGCATAAAACATATCTTCACTTCTCGAGAGTTCTAAACGCAAGACTTGGATTAAATTATTGAGTAAACATAAATAATAGCAGTGCTGGAATTTTAAGTTTTAGAGTAAAACTGAAAGGTTTGCAAGCTCAGAAAACAATAAAATTTAGCAGAAGTTCCCAAGTTTAAAAAGTTGGTAAAACAGTCTGCCCTCCCCCCACCAATTTTCTTCAGTGAAGCAACAGGAGAGGCACAATCTCTGTGGGGAATGTTTTTTTAAAAAATAAAAAATAAAAAAATGAATCCTGCTTCTGAATTTTGATGTACTTCTCAGTGGTGTGAGCAGTGCTCATGCAAGCCTCCCTTTGAGTGAACTAATTCTTTACATTGTCAGCTTGAATACAAAAAAGGGTGTGTGTGAACATTGTGAATAGTGCCGCACGCATCTTTTAAATGGCCATTTCCCCTTGCTGATGTGCATAAAATTAGTTTGCCTCCCTCCTCTTCTGTGTTTATTGTGTGGAAACTTGGTCATTTAAATGTCCATATGCAAATAACACAATAGCATCATGTGCATATTTTACCATTGAAACTTCTGGGTCATTGGTTTTGGTTTTAAGACATGTAGCAGCTTTAACAGTGCAGTTTGTCTCTCTGTGGCCTGATGAATGTTTGCTGAATAACACACCCTGCATCTGAAGTGGCTCTGTTCCACACCAAGCTCCTGCCCACGACTCTGTGTTGCTTTTTACAAAATAAGGTCAGGATAAAGTGTGAATGACACCAAATATTTGCAGTGTGTTCAGGAGAGGGAAAGAGAAGAGGGAGAGAAGAGCACTTCTGAAGACAGAACACATCTGAGGACCTTTTGGGGTTGTCATACATAAAGGAAAAGGCTTAAATGGGGTAGTAAATAAACTTCATGGTTGGTCATCAATCCATTCAGAAGTTAAGTACAGGCATGCCTTTTTGTTTACCAGCTGTAGGAGAAGCACTGAACAGCACTTAAAATGGCAAGTACGTCTGTTCTAATACAAAGGAAGGAGAGGATCTGGAAGAAAAGAAAAAGGCATCTATTCACCCAGTGTAGGTTTGATGTTTGAGTTAGGAGTCGATTTAAAAGAAAGCTGATTTAAACCTCAGTGGTCAAGCATTTCTGGTGACCCCGATGCTGCCTCCTATTGAGTCAGAGCATTGGTTTATCAAGGTCCATAGCTTTGACTGACTGTTGTTCTCCTGGGTCTTAGGCAGTGGGTTTTTCACATCACTTTCTACCTGATCCATTCCACTGGTGATGATGGGTACAGAACCAGGGCCAGATTAAACCCTGCGGAGGCCCCTAGGCAGTAATAAGAACATAAGAGAAGCCATGTTAGATCAGACCAATGGCCCATCCAGTCCAACACTCTGTGTCACACAGTGGCCAATATATATACACACACACACACACTGTGGCTAATAGCCACTGATGGACCTCTGCTCCATATTTTTATCCAATCCCCTCTTGAATCTGGCTCTGCTTGTAGCCACCACCACCTCCTGTGGCAGTGAATTCCACATGTTAATCACCCTTTGGGTGAAGAAGTACTTCCTTTTATCCGTTTTAACCTGGGGGCCCCCTCACAAATTATCTCAGAGTTGGAGCCTACAGGCACCTTCACAAAAGCCCCTTTGACAAAGCTGTGGGGGAGAGAAAGAGAGAAGCAAACTTGGCGAGATGTCAGCAGCAGCCACACCAGACAAGTCGGGCAAAGAACAGCCCAGTTGCAGGCTCCGAAGGCTGCAAGCAGGGGGAAAACTGGGGAGGAAAGCTGGCCCGGGGCCCCTAAAGGCATGGAGGCCCATAGGCCAGTGCCCTTGGCCTAATTGTTAAATCAGCCTAGCTGTGGGCTATGCATGAGTAAAAGCCTCTCTGATTTGGATCGCAACCTGTAAAAAGCAAGCAACGTGAGTAGTGACAAAGTTGTGTTTCCCGTGGAGTAAAAAGCGAACCTTGGCATTGTCAGAAAGGCCTTGATGGTCAGAGAGCAGAGTATCTAGGTATCTTGCTCGTGGACTGCTATAGAAAGGGCAGTCCAGAAGAACATGAGGGACCGTTTCGATGACTCCTTGGCTACAAGGGCATCGTCTAAGATTGCGGGGGATTCTGTGGTATCTTCTGGAGAGGATGGCCGATGGTAATGCATTAAATCTAGCCAGCATAAGTGCTCTTCTTTGGTGAGGATCAGTTAAAAAGAGGAAATAGGGAGCTAAAAGCCCAGAAGTCTGGGATAAACCCAGATAGCTTGGGGAGCAAGTTTTCCGAGCTGCCTCAGTTAGGCGTTGCAACTGGATATCTAGTAGTCTGCGTTTGATGGATTGAAATACCGCAGGAGTAGGGGATAGATAAAATGCATCCAAGGAAATTCCTATGGATGTGATTTTCTTTTGGATCAGGGTCAACCATTTGGATGTCATTTAACTTTTGCTGGGTTTTTTTTTAAGGTTTTATTATATTCTATAGTGTTACTGTTGGTTTTAAAGTATACTGTATTCTTATATCAATGCCAATAAAGGTCTATGGTATGTTAAACCAGCCCTGGACAAAACCTGAATGCCAGATGCTCCACCGCTGAGCCAGGGCAGCAAATGGGAGCTCTCCTGCTGCGTTCTCGGTTTGCTTCGCAGTAACAAGAGCAGCGGCGTTTTGCTTTGATAAAGGACTTGAAGAACTTTGCTAGCAGGCATTGAATGACTCTCATAACAATAAATAAATAACAGCGCGAATCACGTTCTTAGAAATCTCTAGACTTTGTTAGGCAGAAATCCAACAGGTGTTGCTCCTCCAGCCCGCACGCTGGCTGGGAAAAGCACCACCTGTTGCTCGCCTGCCTAGGAAAGAAGACGGGGAGATGCGCACCTTCCAAGAGGCCGCCGCTGATTGGCCGGGAGTGGGCGGCGCAGCACGCGGAGGGGCTTGTTTGCTTTGCGCCAGGCGGCGGCTGGCGGGTCTCGTTGCGCTCCAGGCGGTGGCGGGGCTCCCTCCCTGCGAGCAGTCAGCAAGTGGGGCGGTGGGAGAGGGAGGGTGGTCGCTCGGACGTTTCACGTGACGCCAACGGAGCCTCCCGCGCCGACTGGCTGCTGCTGGCGGAGCGAGCTGGAGAGAGGCGGCCGGCGCTTCTCCGCCCCCCTTGGCCGCTGCCCCGGGCAGACCATGTTCCGAGGGAGCCGGGGACAGGCGGGCTCCGCCATCCCAGGGAGCTGGAACTGGTAACGCGCCCCAAGGTGCTGCTGGCGGAGGCCCCCGCCCAGCCCCCCCGAGACCTCGCCACGCCAGCGGGCAGCGGCAGCCTCACCACCAGCTTCTCCGCCAGATCGTCCGGCAGCTCCAGCTCCAGCAGCACCATGGACCTCTCCTTTATGGCTGCCCAGGTAATGGCGGGGGTGGGGGCAAAAGCCGAGCCCGCCAAAGGCGCCCTTCCTCCGCCCGCGCCCCCGACAGCGGACAGGCGCGCGGCCGGACGGCGTCCATTCAGTATTGCCCTTTGGGGGCCGTGAGTGGGGGGCGGCCCGGAGCGCCTCAGCCAAGGCGTCGCCGGCCCACGAGGGCGTGGCACGCGGGCTGCGAGAGCAGAGACGACGCCCAGGTCTTCGTTTCGGGGCGGGAAGCGACGAGAGGCATGGACGGGGGAAGGGGGAGACGCTGTGCCTTTGCGAGAAGGGGCTGCCGTTGGGAATGGCGGGGCGGGGGGGGGGGAAGCCCCACATTTGAAAGTGCGATGAAAAGTCACTGAAGACCCAGCAACTGCAAATAGGGATATGAAGCAGAAGTCCATCAGTGGCTATTAGCCACAAGGTATGGAGGGAGCTCTCTGACTGGGGCAAGTGATGCTCTGTATTCTTGGTGCTTGGGGGGGGGGGGCAACAGTGGGAGGGCTTCTTGTGTCCTGGCCTCGCTGGTGGACCCCCTAATGGTTTTTTTGGCCACTGTGTGACAGAGGGAGGGACGGTGGCTCAGTGGTAGAGCATCTGCTTGGGAAGCAGAAGGTCCCAGGTTCAATCCCTTGCATCTCCAAAAAAGGGTCCAGGCAAATAGGTGTGAAAAACCTCAGCTTGAGACCCTGGAGAGCCACTACCAGTCTGAGAAGACAATACTGACTTTGATGGACCAAAGGTCTGATTCAAAGGTCTGATTCAGTATAAGGCAGCTTCATATGTTCAATGTTGAACCGGATGGGCCATTGGCCTGATCTAATATGGCATCTCTTACGTTCTTATGGGATGTGTCTGCCGGAAGGAGGCTTTCTTCATATTTCTCCCCCCCCCCTTGGATGGGAGGGATATGCTTTACGCATATTGCTTCAGCTTTTAAGTGTTGCCTGCTTGGAAGCCCTCCAAATAAAAAATAGTTGGCTATCCCAAACAGTCTGGAGGAGTACCCCCACCTGGCTTGCCCCTGTAACTTTCTAAATGTCCCTGTCCTGGAAATGAAGGGGGGGGGACAAACAAATCAGGTTATATGATCCCCAAGTTCTTGCTTGAAGGATTGTCAGAATGCCTCTTGAGCTCAATGGTGTCAGGCCAAGGCATTTAAATGCCTTCTGAGGTCACTCATATGGACCGTTCCAATGGACCAAATGAACCACCTAAAAAACCCCCTCTATGATTCTATGTGCAACTCTGCACAACCTGATTAAAAAGTAGATAAAGGTTTATTTAGGAATTAATATGCTTGATAGGAAAGAGGAGAGACAGAGAGAGGTTCCTGACTACATCTCTGGCTCAGAAAGATGGTAAGACTGAGTGAGGTACTTCCAAGAAGGGGGAAATTGCCCTAAGAGTAGCAATCTGGAGACAGATTGCTGCCCCCTGCAAAGTCTTTTCCCTCTTCTTTCCCCTTTGTATACCTTTTTCCAACAACTTGAAGAATGACAATCTTTTGATTCACTTCCAGTCTCTATAGCTTGGCTGAAAACATAGACTGGGGGAGCCTGAATGAAGTCAGTGAAACTGTTGTGATATATTTGCCGTCATTCTTAGTACCTTTGATGCAACCCACTCAGAAGTATTTCTGTATTTGTTGCATAGAAATGAATGGGAATTGTGTTGGTATCCTGTTGCACATTTCTCATTTATTTTACTGGAGCTCAGTGGTGCTGTTGTGTCTGGACTTTGGAGCAGAAGACCCCAGCCCCTAACTCAAAGGCTCAGCAGCCCTCCATAGTTTTGCATTCAGAGTGTACATCACCAATATGTATAATTCTCAACATGGCCAAAATCTGTGGTTACTTAAAACTGGAGACTGAAGCCATGAACAGACAAGACAGATCTTTCTACAAACCTGAAAAATACATCAGGTTTGCATAAAATAATTCTGAAATATTTTTTAAAAAATGTTTGGGGGGTTAACTAGTTTCCAGAATAATAGAACCTGCACCTGTAGCTTTAAGAAACAAATGCTCTTGGTGGTGTTTGGAGCCCTGGCCAGAAGCTCTGAAACTCACAGAAATCCCAAGAAAACAATGTGCAAGATTCAAGTTTGTGTACAAGGATATTTTAATAAAGAATCAAATTTACAGAAATAGCAGATTAACTTCAATCTCCTGGGCCTCAACTACACAGCAAAGTCAGCCAAAACCTGAGACAAGACAGATAGCTAAAACTAAACATCTTATACCCTCATTGCTGACTATGTGTCTAGAATATCATCATCAGAACTACTGACTAAGAGTCTAGAATATCATCATCAAAGCTATATTCTAGACCAGGGGTGGCCAGACTTGCTTATCATAAGAGCCACATGGAATAAATGTCAGATGTTTGAGGGCTCTCAAACAGGGCCCTTTCCAGGGCAGCCACAAGACATGAATGTCAGATGTTTGAGGGAAGGAAGGAAATAAATAAATAGAGTGGGGGGGGGGGAGAGGAGGGAAGGGAGGTGGAAAGAAAGCAACTTTAAATGCATTCTCCAAGTCACTGGCGTGCTTGGCTTGGAAAAGTGATTTAAATAGACAACTGTCTTTTCTAAGCTGGCTATGTGTGAAAGAGCCACATGTGGCTCTCGAGCCGCCGTTTGGCCACCCCTGTTGTAGACACTGACAGACCTTGCACCTGGTACTCAGTGGCAGGGGGTGGGGAGTCAGCTTTCTAGATAAGAACTTCAAGAGTGTGAACAAAAACATTCTCTGGGGTGTGGCCTGAACATAGACTTCAGGAGCTAACAGAACTCCAGGATGGGGTTATGAAGGTGGTCATTGCTAGGCAACCACAATGGCATTGCCAGCCATCTATTTCTTCAAGTTGTTCCTATCCCTGAAAAGCAGGGGAAGAGGGCAGGGCCCTTTCCAGGGCTGTTATGGCCTTTCTTTGTAGGAAGCCTGGCTGCGAGCACCAAGCTACTTGCTAACACATGATTTGCATGGCACATGCAGGACTGCTTGCTTGCCACTGTTCAACAGCAGCCACCCCATGCAAGCCCAGTGTGGTGTAATGGTTATAGCTTCAGGCTAGGACCTGAGAGACACAGGTTTGAATTACCACTCTGTGACCTTGGGCCAGTCACATAGTCCAGCTTACCTCACAGGGTTGTTATGAGAATAAAATGGAGAGAAGAATGATGTAAGCTGCTTTAAGTCTCTGTTATGGAGAAAAGTTAAGTATAAATGAAGTAAACAAATAATACACATAGCTAAAGATGGGCAGATGAATGGTAGGTAGGGAAGGAGAGAAGGAGCTGGGAAACGGAAGGATATTAGGGTTGTTATGAGAGGGGAAAGAGGAAACTGTGGAGTAAGGGAATACAGAGGGAAAGGAGGTGCCCCTTGAAAGTCCTTGTGGGACCCTCACTTGTTATCAACTGAAGGGGAGCAACTAAAACATTGGCATGGGGACTGGATGTTGTGGTTTCCTTGTTGCTGATGCAGCAGCAGATAAAGCACAGCAGCAATGAGACTTTCAGGTGATTCAGTCCCCTAGCAGCATCTACCTGCCTCTCAAGGGCTGCCAGGGCTTTTAAAAAAAATCAACAGTAAAATGCTCTATGGGTGATAACAGATGGGCATTTTAAGCCATCCCAGGTACGGGAGGCAGGCGGATCAAAAAAAGTGCATCCACACGTGCACATCTGCCTGCTGTCTCCGTCCCAACCCGGGGCCAGATTGAAGCCACCTCAGAAAGACACCACTTGCAAAGTGGTGCCTAATTTCCAGGGTGGCTTCAAGGTGCTTCCCTGGCCATCTGGAAGGCCAGGGAGCACTCAGGGAGCAACCGAGAGGCAGACAAGCACTCCAGAAGCTTCTCCAGAGCACACACAGCCAGCTCTCTTTGGGGTAGTTTGATGCTGTCTTGAGCCGGCCATCTGTAATCACCCTATAGGTGTAGTGGGTTTTCTGAATTCCCGGCTTCCACTTTTTAAAAAACTAAGCCTCAGTCTAATCCATTAGGTTGCAAAGATGGGCATTTCCCCATATATCTTTGTAAGGAAAAGGGCCAGAGGCCTACTTATCTGTTGGCAGCACAAGATAAGACTCACAGTAATAGGTTTAAATAGTTTTGCAGTGAAACCTATGAATTTGGAGAAATTGCTGCATCTATTGCTAAAATGGTATATCAATACAACAATATTCTAGTGCTGATTTAAAAAAAAGACCCTCTCTGCATATAGGAAGGAGGAAATGGCTGCTGTGAGAACAGGGTCAGGGGAAATGGCTGCCCCATGGACTGGAAAATCCTAAATTTTCCCAGTTATACAGCAGCCATCCTGGCTTTACTATAATCTTTCCCAAAACTTCAAAACAGCACAGGCTTAAGACAGACTGGAATAAAGCAGGAGAAATCTCTGGAGATTCTGTAGGGAAGCAAGGGAAGGGGAAGTATCCCAAAAGCACTGAACTCAGGGAAGACAATCTGTTCAGAAGCCATCCAGGAGTGCTTCCATGTAGGTTGTTGGGGGGTGGGGAGTCTTTTAGCAAATGATAGTCCGAAGGGAGGGATGGTGGCTCAGTGGTAGAGCATCTGCTTGGTAAGCAGAAGGTCCCACATTCAATCCCGGCATCTCCAATTAAAAAGCGTCCAGGCAAGTAGGTGTGAGAAACCTCAGCTTGAGACCCTGGAGAGCCGCTGCCAGTCCGAGTAGACAATACTGACTTTGATGGACCGAGGGTCTGATTCAGTATAAGGCAGCTTAATATGTTCATAATTTGAAAGTTTTTCTGGATATAAAGTTCGTCTTGAACCTAAATGCCACTGAAGCTGGAAATGACACTAAGTAGAATCATTCATACTCATAATTGGCAAGGTTTCTTTCCCTTTTTTGGGAAGGGGGGCATGGCACAATAACAGCATTAGGAACAAAGCCAGTATGCTGTTGCCAGCTGGCAACTATTTTTCAGGCTGTTATTCCTTTATGCATTATGTCAGGTGGTTCCATGATAAATTGAATTAAGTTGCAATGTGAAGGGCTGAAATATTTCTTTTTCTTGTGGTGATACTCTCTGTGAGACTTGCTAGGACATAAAGATCCATCTATAAAAATTGGGTTTTAACAGTGCTACTGATGACATTCAGTTATACAGTTACATTTTGTGTTGTGTGCTGATTGCTTTGCTTTAACAATGAGAGCTGGAAGAACGAGATTGTTTTAACCAGATTATGAGCTCAAAAAACCCATCTCCCTGCTCCATTACGTGCACACATTTTCAGCTTTTGCATTTTGTATTGTTCCCCCATTGCGTGCCTAAATGGATGACAGTTTTCCTTATGATCTATTGTGTATGTCAGGTAGCTGCCTTCATGATAAATCAAGAAGTGATGCGGAATGGAGCTCTTACACTGACCTACCTAAATATTACCTGATGTACTGAAACTCTTCAGTATGCTCTGATGTGATCTGTATTCTTAAAAGAGCTGTAATAAAAACCAGAGATGGTTTCTTGCTGTAAGAATGGGGTCTACAGTGCTGATGAGAATGTCTCCCCTATACGTTGTGAATATTTATGATGAAATAACTCTGGTTATTATTTTAAATCAAGTGGGAGAAGCTCAGTTTGGGTACAAGCATGAACACTCCTGGGAAACTGTTCAGTCTTAAGTAGAATTATACCCATCTAAGCCTTTTGATTACATTTCTCGGTTTAGGATTGTACTGTGAAATCCTAAAATATGACTCCATCGGAGTCCACTGATTGGCCTGTTGAGCGGACTAGCTCTGCTTAGGAGTGCACTGTGGGGTCACTTGTGTTTTCTGAGTTATCTGATGTTAGGTGAGAACTAAACCCTTGCTTTCCATTTACGCCTTTGCAGTGGGCAGCCCTGTGGGAACTGGAATTGATGTTAACTGAGACATTAATCAATATAGCTTTCTCAGATACAGTTTTCTGTCTCCTTGAATTGCGTTTGTGGATGTGTAATAGCAGTATTGGATTACGGTTACCAGGAAGGACCCCAGACAAAGACTGTCACGTGCACGCATAGCTTTGATTAAGTTATACAACGAGAGAGATGCCAGATGTCAGTCCTGCTTATATGATGACATAAAAGCTGTTCCCTTTAGTTCTGCCTTCTGAACACACATCCAAAGGTTTAGTTTAAGGGTTCAATAAATTGAGAGGTCAGACCCCCTAAATCATTGGGGCTAGTAACTTGACTGTCCTCAGTTTGGTGTATGGTAGTATGATGCAGCGGGAAGGTCAATCAGGAGTGTCAAGTCACTCTCAAAGTAGTGGGAAAACTGCTCTCCACCTCTTCTCTGACGCTCCTGTAATCACTTTCTTCTCCTTCCCTATAAAGCTCCTGAAAAAGCTACTCTCCTCTTTCTGTTTCCTGCAAGGATAGAGGAGGTACATGCAGGGCTTCTTCTAAGCAGGAATGCAGTTCTAGCTGGTTTGGGGTCAGGGGTGTGTGGCCTAATATGCAAATGAGTTCCTGCTGGGATTTTTCTACAAAAAAAAGTATGTATGCACACATTTTTGCTCTGGATAAGATGATAGTACTGTCAGGTCCCCTGCCATGAAGTTCTGTTTCCACTGAATGTTAGTCTGTACTTCTGAAATGCTTATATGTAACCATGCTTTAGTCAAGGGTGTGCAGGAGGGAGTAAGGAGAACAGAAACTTTATTTTATATGCTGGCCATCACTAGGAGCTTGCTTATCTGGTTACTATAGTAGTGGGCCAGTGTGGCTAGAAGATGTAGCCCTGACCTTGACAACACCTGGGAAGATGTGTTATGTTGTCTTGTACCAGCTCATGGGAACTATAATGGATGCTGGGCATGGAAAAGATTTTGTGTGTGCTTTTTAAATCTATAATAGTATCCAGTGCATTTAATGAGTCATTCCCGGCAATGACTTTCTAAGCAGAAAGTCATGCTCTGTATCAGACTTCTAATAAATCTTAGCCATATTCATATGTGCATGGATTTGTTGGGTCAATAACTGGCAAAACCTGGGAGGTAGACTTCTGAATTTTTTTTGGGGGGGGGGCACGGGCTGAACCTGGTGCTGGCCCATACTTAGTTATCTATATTAAATTATTTCAGTATGAAATTATTTATATTTCCAAAATCCATATTCCATCAACAGTTATGTGGTTTTAAAATGTAATATTTTTTTCACTCGTAATATTTTGATTCACAGTCAAAGAAAGAGGACTGTAAGAGGAGAGGAAAGATGTAATGAGCTCCTTCTCTGAGACAATTTGAATAAATATTTCATTTGTGTATGAATGGAAATACTCCCTCTCCCCCTCTCTTTTCCTGACAACTTTGGCTAAGAGTGTGGCTGGCCCAAGGTCTCATAGTGTGCTTCATGGCTGTGGGGATTTCAACTCTAGTCTCCCCAATCTTAGAACAACACTCTAACAACTACACCACTCACATACTGGATACTCAATCTCTCTCTCGGCTTGACTTCGCGAACGAAGATTTAAGAAGGGTGCAATAGTCCACGTCTGCTGCAGGCTCGCTGGTGGCTGACAAGACCAATGCGGGACAGGCAGGTCCGGCCACAGTGGATGCAGGAAAAAGTCTGGATACTCAATATGAATCTCCAAATACATCTCAGAATCCACAGGCTTTTCAGATACCCTGGCCTGAAAATATGGAGCATTTGTTTGGTTGAAGTTTGATCCAGGACAGCAGAATCATCCACATTCCGTATTTGGAAAACTAGCTTTATTCCCCTTCCCCCCGCCCCAATATACAGAAGCACAGAGACAAAAAAAAATGGCTAAAGACCTAAATATTCCCATCTCCTCCATTTCTTTTTCTGGAAAGCTACAAGTACCAGGATACTAAAATAATCTTATTTTCCAGTACATTGTCTGTTTTGACAATCCAGTTTGGTGTAGTGGTTAAGTGTATGGAGAGAACTGGGTTTGGTGTAGTGGTTAAGTGTATCTGGGAGAACCGGGTGTGATTCCCCACTTCTCCACTTGCACCTGCTGGAATGGCCTTGGGTTAGCCATAGCTCTGGCAGAGGTTGTCCTTGAAAGGGCAGCTGCTGTGAGAGTCCTCTCAGCCCCACCCATCTAACAGGATATCTGTTGTGGGGGAGGAAGATAAAGGAGATTGTGAGCCGCTCTGAGATTCAGAGTGGAGGGCGGGATATAAATCCAATATCTTCTTCTTCTTCCACAGTTTGAGAGTAGGGTCTTTAGGCACAACTTCCAAAGATCCCAAAGAAAAAATAAGGTAAAGCAATGGAAAAGGTGAAGAAGAGTTGGATTTATACCCCACCCTTCACTCAGAACTTCAGAGTGGCTTTCAATATCCTTCCCTTCTCCTCACAACAGACTCCCTGTGAGGTAGGTGGGGCTGAGAGAGCTCTTTTGAGGACTGCTCTTGAGAGGACAGCTCTGAGAGAACTAGGACTGACCCAAGTTCACCCAGCAGCTGCATGTGGAGGAGTGGGAATCAAACCTGGTTCTCCCAGATTAGAGTCCACCACTCTTAACCACTACAGCAAACTGGAGGGGTGCTCCTGTGTAGCAAGTATTGGTAAATATCCCAAAATCCCAGAGAAAGAAAAGCAGAGTTGGCAGCTCTGTGCAAGTGGAGTGGAAAGGATAAGACCGCAGTTTTGGTGGGCAGAGCAACAATAGTTATAGGAGTCGGCATAAAAGAATTTCAAAGGAATACGGTCCAGGAATCAAGGGTGAGTCCAGGATGGGAATCTATGGATTTCCTGATGCCAGTTGAGTTGTGGGAAGGGGGCGGGGCTTCCCAGAAAGGTGATAAAAGTAGATTGTATCCAGGCAGGGTGGACAAAAGGACTGACATGGGTGGAGGTTTCCCCTAAACATGCCTGGAGGAGACTGGTAGACTAGGAGACAGTTCAGCAAGAAGTAATCAGCTCACTTGGCTACTTGATGGTAATTAGATTTTGCACTCAGGAAGTCATGCATTTGCTGATGGAATTACCTTGAATAGACGAGGTGGGTGCCTGGCTCTGCAAGCCCCTGTGGCAATGGATAGACATGCATGCAGACATCTCATCAATGACTCAGTCTTCCACTGAAGGTTTTGGCCTCTCAGTGTAGCCTGAGGGAAATCCTTTACCTCTCCTTACCCAAAGGAAGGCATAACTTGCTCCTAACATGGCTGCCAAGACGAATTTAGTCAGGATGGAATCAGGGCAGACAACACAGATTTAGGTAAGAAGTGGGTAAGAGTGTAACATCTCCCCATGCCCATAGCTACAGATAAAATGGAGATGGGACCATATCTTAACACAGGGCCACCAGGATACAGTAATAATGCAATTATTAGTATCCCATCTGTGAAGGCAAACCATAAGTCTCTAGATCTATTACTTACTTCAGACAGTTTCAGAGGGTAGCCATGTTTGCCTGCAGTAGCACTTTAGAGGCCAACAAAATTTGTGACATAGACTCTGATACAAATAAATCTAGATTTGAGTCCAGCACTAAGTATACGCTTTTGAAAGTCAAAGCCTCCTTTGTTGGTATCTGATGAAGGGACCACTGGCTCTCAAAATCGTATACTTCCGAAATCTAAGGTGCTCTAAGGTGATCTCTAGGATGCTGCTGGACTCAGATCTAGATTTATTTACATCAGAGTCTGAGTCACAAGTTATAGGGAATACATTTTTCAGTCCAACCAATCAGGCCTCCTGGTTGCTGGAGGGATTGATCTTCCCCTTCCCCTTCCATGTTATTTCTTTCTCTGTTATTTCTTCACTGACTATATTGGGGTCAAACATGCGGCCCAGGGGCCAAATCAGGCATCCAAGCAACTGGCTGTCATCTGCTTCTTTCTCCCTCTCTCTTGCTTCCTTCTGCATCACAGCTTGCTTTGCCAGATTTGCTCAATTGCACAGCAGCTACAGAGCAAAACCTCTGTTTTTTCAATTGGCTGAGGCTCCTCCTTTGGGGAGGAAGGGGGGAGGCAGAGGTTGTTTTGCCAAGCTTTCTCAATTGCACAGCAGAACTACTGAGGCAAACCTCTCTTCCTCCCCTTCCTGGTCCCCTGGGGTGGGATGGAAAGAGCCAGAGCTTCCTTTTCCCAGTTCCCTGGATCCCACAGGAGAAATACAAAGGAAGCACCTTTAAGACTAATGAGTGCTAATGTTCTAAGCATGTTTTTTTTTAAGTTTTTTTAAAAAAAATCTTTGTGTTTGTTTGTGTCCTTTATAAAGTTTACATCTCTATTATCTAATCTTAAATAGGTACATACACGGCCCAGCCCAACAAGGTCTCATTTATGTCAGATCCGCCCCTCATATCATATGAGTTCCACACCCCTGGACTATATTATCCACTGAAGGTCCCATCCCCCTCTTATCTTTACAAAAACAGAAACATCCCTGCCCTGTGCCTCCTAGGAACTTGTTAAGTTGCTACAAAGACAAAAAGACTGACCAAATTTGAGAACCGGAGCACCTTCATGATTCTACCTGGCAACCAGGAAGAGTATTGCCCTTGCTGGGAAATCCCAGAGGGCCTGACAGCCCAGAGGGGGAGAGCCAGTTTGGTATAGTGGTTAAGTGTGCAGACTCTTATCTGGGAGAACCGGGTTTGATTCCCCACTCCTCCACTTGCACCTGCTAGCATGGCCTTGGGTCAGCCATAGCCCTGGCAGAGGTTGTCCTTGAAAGGGCAGCTGCTGTGAGAGCCCTCTCCAGCCCCACCCACCTCACAGGGTGACTGTTGTGGGGGAGGAAGGTAAAGGAGATTGTGAGCCGCTCTGAGACTCTTCGGAGTGGAGGGCGGGATATAAATCCAATATCGTCTTCTTCTTCTTATATTAATAGTTGCCTTATGAGGCTCTTTTAAAGATTAGTGTAACAATATTTTATTTATTATGTTTCCAAACAATTATTCCATGAAGAAACATCCTTGGTTATTCCACCAAGAAGCATTCTGCTAGACCTACCATTTTGCAGGGCCTGTAAAACAGATCTGTTCTGCCAGGCCTTCAGTTGAGGCATCAGGCATCCAATCAAGTTGGCCTCCCTTACTTGTAGCCCTTCTCTGCATCTTGCCCAGTCTTTAGAAGCTTTAAAAAAACATTTTAATTGAAATATTAGTTATACAGATTCAAAGGAGAAATAAAATATTTTCTAAGGTCTTTACATTTGAATCAGATTTTATTAATGACCCAGCAGCTCCATCCTAGGTTCATCATATCCTAATTGATGACTGGCTGTTTTAAATTTATATTTTAACTGTTTTAATTTACTGAATTATTATGTTAATGTATCTTTATCTGATGTAATCTGCCCTAAGCCTGTTTGCAGGGAGTTCAGAATATAAATAAAATTAATAAAAATCAGCCAAAATGGTGTTTGTGTCACTCACTGAACTTCCTGGATGAGAATACCCCCCACCCCGGCCGGGCCCGCCATTAGGCAAACTAGGCGATTGCCTAGGGTGCTGACCTTCTGGGGGTGAAAAATTAGGCACCCCCCATGTGACTTGGTGACATTATCAGTGTGGGGGAGGGCACTAGAAGTTAGCCTTGCCTAGGGTGCCGGACAGTCTAGGGCTGGCCCTCCCTCTCCACCCCCAACACCCCTTTCTGCTAATATGGAAGGGGGGAGTTCTGAACAGGGATGGTTTTGTGAGGCTGCTTCCTGCTTTTACTCTGATTTGGCTTGATGACACAGTCATGTAGATGAATCTGATTGGCTGTGGCATCATGATTTCATCTTGTTTATGCAATTATCTCAGAATTGGTTTAGATCAACTAAGAAAGAAAGACAACTGAGGCAGGAAAAGGGGGTCAAATAGCAGTGGCCCTGAGAGACACCTGCTATTAAGACTGTGGGGAAAACACAAAGAAAGAAAAATAAACGTTTAGGGTTAGCTTCCTTGAGCCTCCAGTGCAATTCCCCTCCCTCCCCCCCGCGGTTTTCCAAGTATACAGTATTTTTTGCACCATAAGACTCACTTTTCACCCCCAAAAAAGTGGAGGGAAAAGTGTGTGCGTCTTAAGGAGTGAATACTGCAAAAAATTCACACAAATGCCTCTAAATTCACACAAACGGCTCTAAAAACTAGGTGCGTCTTATGCTCAGGTGCGTCTTATGGAGCGAAAAATACGTATATTTGTGTTCAGTTCTACCCTTCACAATACAGTTTTCTCCCTGACATGCTGGTGTGTGTGTGTGTGGGGGGGGGAGATCTGATGTTTCCACAGTGATGGTTCCCAGTATTTTTTTTTTTTTGCATTGCATGATGCAGAATTCCTCTTATGTAGATGTGAAATGGAGATAAGACAGAGACAGTTTGTTGCTTTCCAGGCTTTTAGAAAG
This sequence comes from Heteronotia binoei, assembly GCF_032191835.1. Lineage (NCBI taxonomy): Eukaryota > Metazoa > Chordata > Lepidosauria > Squamata > Gekkonidae > Heteronotia > Heteronotia binoei. The sequence goes on along the minus strand of NC_083243.1, from coordinate 35,193,288 downwards.
AAACAATAAAATAGGCATAGGCTGTGGGTTCCAAGAAAGGGATTTTTAATTTTCTGAGCTTCAAAATCAAATGAAAATGAGAGCAGGACGTTCCATTTTAAAAATGGCCCTTTATGTGGCACACTAACTGCACTTTGAAAGGAAGCCTTATAAACATTAGGTGCTTCCAAGCACAGCTGCAGCAGCAACAGGAAGCTGGTCATGAATCCACAGTAATCCTGCAACATCTAGTGCCTATGCAGGAGGGAGATCAAGATGCGTAGGCATGCCAGTTTGCCTGTAGCAGTAGAGAAGAGGAAGAGTCTAGTAGCGCCTTAAAGACGTAACAAAAATTTGTGGCATGGTATGAGCTTTTGTGTAAGAGCCCTGTGGCACAGAGTGGTAAGCTATAGTACTGCAGTCCAAGCTCTTCTCACGACCTGAGTTCGATCCCAGTGGAAGCTGGGTTCAGGTAGCCAGCTCAAGGCTGACTCAGCCATCCATCCTTCCGAGGTCAGTAAAATGAGTACCCAGCTTTCTGGGGATAAAGGGTAGATGACTGGGGAAGGCAATGGCAGACCACCCCAGAAAAAATCTGCCAAGAAAAAGTCATGAAGTGACATCACCCCACGGGTCAGTAATGACTTAGTGCTTACTGTTACCTATGAGCTTTTTTGAGTCACTGCTCACATCATGAAGAAGTGAGAAGTGACTCATGGAAGCTCATACCCTGACAAATTTTGTTAGTCTTTAAGGCACTGCTGGTCTCTTGCTCTTTCTGCTATTCAGGAGGGGTAAGTGTGCTGTTGAAACGTCACTCGGTCACCTTCTCTCCTTAACTACAAAGCATGTCCTTGTAGCCGATCCAGGGGAGTCTTCACCTATCCAAGTCCTTTCCCCGTCACCTTCATCCTTGAGTCTGTTGGTGTTGCTATGCCAAGGAAGGGAAGATTTTCTTTTCCCAAGTGTGAGCAGCTGCAGTAGTATTAAACAGCACAGAGCTGACATTTTAATTTTTAAAAAGCAAAAGAAACTAATGTGGCAGGCAGATGGATCATTTAGTTATTATTGCATTTATATCCCAGCTTTCTTCTGGGGGGCACAAGATAATGTGCATGGAGTTCCCAGAAGATCTCCATCCTTTCCAGGTGCTGAGCAGACTCAGAGCCCTGACACAATAAGGCTGTTCACGCTTCTAGAGGAGTACATTTTCTAGATATAAAAGGGGAGTTCCACTGGCACAAGGTGTGTCTGGAATTAACTATTTGCCTTCTGTTCTAGCAGTTGGCTCAAGGGCGAGCACCTGAATGGCCTACACATTATAAGTAAGCCAACAGGGCAGTTCTAGGATTATTAAATTAGCATTGGTGTTGGATTGCACTGTAAATAGTGTCAACTAGATTGTATCCTCAGCGTTATATGAATCACTACTAACAACTATGCTGGTAGGGTGTCATAAGTCCTTAGGCAGACTTAGAGAGCAAGGCAGTGTGAGATACAGTATTGGGGTTGGGGGTGGGAAAGATAGTATGCATGAGAGTTGGTAAGCAGCCTGTCAGCAGGCGGGCAGACACAACCAAGTCTGTTGTCCAGTCAAAGACCAAGCTTTTATCTGTTGGCTGCTTCACTAGCAGAGTCATTGTCGTCTGTGAAAATATACCATAAAGCAAGGAACCTTAAGACCTTCAGCCCTGGAGGGGAGCAGGGTGCATTTCCAAAGACATCTCTGGCACAGGTGTCATCAAGACAGAAAAAAACAGTTTAAAAGCAGTACAACTGCAAAACCAGAAGAAAGGAGGTGTAAACACTTAATAATTGCATTTTGGTGTCTCAGACAAGTGCTTTTCACATAAACTGAACAATGCACTCTCAATCCACTTCCAGGGCACTTTGTAGCTGGAATTTACTGTGTGAAAGGGCAAAAATTCACTTGCAAACAAATGCTAAAGTGCATTGAAAGTGCATTCATCACATGTGAAAGCTCAAGTTTGGGCTCACGGGAATATGGTGTTTTAAGAGGTTTCCCCGTCTGTGAAGATGAAAAACCCAAACATGTCACAGTTATATCATTGAAAAAACAGAAACAGCCTTTGTAGTGCTTTCATGTGTCCTGTTGTCATTTTGTGAGTAGATGGGTGAAAGCTGCTGCTGACTTTAATAAACTTCAGTTTGGTTGTGACAGGGAATGTGTGTCATGTGTTGTCAGTGAGTACACTGAACCAAAGGTACTTGTATTAAGCTTTTGCAATGTTTTACCTCTAATCTCTTTGTAGGTTGGATGTGATAGCTCACCTCTTCTTAATGAGCGATTTGGAGAAAGGGAATAAGAAGATGTAATGAGCTCTTGTATCAAACCCTGAGCAACTTGGAGGAAGCCTTGGATCCTCCGTACTTAAGAACATAAGAACATAAGAGAAGCCATGTTGGATCAGGCCAATGGCCCATCCAGTCCAACACTCTGTGTCACACAGTGGCAAAAAAAATTATATATACACACACACTGTGGCTAATAGCCACTGATGGACCTCTGCTCCATACTTTGAGAACTGCCTCTGTAGTCAAACAAAATATGAGTCCAGTGGCACCTTTAAGACCAACAAACTTTTATTCACTGTAAGGGCTTTCATGTGCATGCACAATTCTTCAGATACAATGAAATGGAATTCATTATTCATACAGTAAATAAAACTTGGTTGGTATTTTAAAAAGTGCTACTGGACTCATACGTTATTGTCTTTCTTCAGACTAACATGGCTACTCACCTGAACCTTCCTCTGTAGTTATATCCCACTGGGGATGTTCTGTGATCTTCTGACAGATGCCTCTTCACGGTGCATCTGTGAATCATGAGGATATGCTCAGGGATTCCTACAGTGTAGTCCTGAACAGCATTTCACCTGAGAAGAGAAGAGATTAGATGTATACTACACCCTTTGCTACCTGAAGAAGTCTCAGAGGGGCTTACAATCTCCTTTCCCTTCCTTCCCTACAACAAATACCCTGTGAGGTAGGCAGGACTGAAAGAGTTCTCCCATAACTGCCCTTGAGCAGAACTCGCTCTGAGAGAACTTGTGGCTGACTCAAGGTCACATCAGCAAGTGCACATGTGGGAGTGGGGAATCAAATCTGGTTCTCCCAGATAACCACTACACCAAACTGAAAGAATAGCAAAGAGTCCAGTAGCACCATTAAGACTAACAAATTTTATTGTAGCTCAAGCTTTCAAGAGACACAGCTCTTTTCGTCAGTCTGATGAAGAGAACTGTGTTCCTCGAAAACTTCTACTATTCTTTCTGAAGGAACTACTATTCTTTCTGAAGGATCTCCAGCATAGGGGAGGAATTACCAGGGAACAGAACCCAGGGTGCTGTTGATTTGAGTGGCCAGAGACACAGGTGCCTTACATGATCAAACTGCATTGTCTGCTGGTCATGTTACGCCTTTTTTGTATTTTTTAAAATTAACCTATTAGTGTACCTGTTCAGTGAATTTGTGCAGATGCCAAGGAGAATGAGATGGAGCTCGCACTAGTTCTGCCTCATTGTGGTAGCAATGTGGCCAGCAGTCCAGAGAAAGAAAACAATGAGATGGCTCTCAAAGATGGATCTGTTATCTCTTTGCATTGGTGGCAGTGCAGTCTTAACCAGAGTAGCACCCTTCTAAGCCAGGGGTCCCCAATCCACGGTCCATGGACCAGTATCGGTCCATGGCCTGTTAGCAACCGGGCTGTGAGTTGTATAATTATTTTATTCTATATTACAATGTAGTAGTAGTAGTAGTAATAATGAGAAGAAGACAATAATGACATTGGATTTATATCCTGCCTTCCACTCAAAATCTCAGAGTGGCTCACAATCTCCTTTATCTTCCTGCCCCACAGCAGACACCCTGTGAGGTGGGTGGGGCTGAGAGAACTCTCCCCAGAAGCTGCCCTTTCAAGGACAACCTCTGCAGAGCTATGGCTGACCCAAGGCCATTCCAGCAGCTGCAAGTGGAGGAGTGGGAAATCAAACCCGGCTCTCCCAGATAAGAGTCCGCACACTTAACCACCACACCAAAATAAAGTGCACAAGTGTATTTTCTTGAAACCATTGTCCGACCCTGCCCCCCCCACTCTCCCAGTCCATGGAAAAATTGTCTTCCACAAAACTGGTCCCTAGTGCCAAAAAGGTTGGGGACCGCTGTTCTAAGCCCACTGGCTTCTGTGGACTTAGAAAAGTGTTAACTGTGTTTAGGACTGCACTTGTCCATTTCCATGTCCATGAGTGGTGAAACCATAATAATTCATATTCTGTTTGGCAATGTATTCTATTCTGAAACAAATCCAAGGAAGTGATTTTTTTAAAAAAAGGGAGACAGATCATAATATCCTTGGTGGTGGGGAGAGAACATTGAAGAGCATAATTTAAAGATGCATGAATACCTGCTTACTTGTGGCATATGAATGTCAGCCGCTCAGAGATAAAAACCACACTGCTTCTTTGATGCTCAGCAGTGAATGTTTTTTAAAAAAGAAGAGCTAGGTTTACTTACATGGGAAGCTGTGGACTACATTCAGACCTAAAGAACAGTCCAGATTCCTTGGGCTCATCTCCATTAGTGTCCCACACAGAGATTGCAAATTAGGGTGTGTTTAATAAGGTATCTGAATCAGGCTCACAAACCAGGATTTGAAACCTCAGTGCAATCTTGGTTTAGACTTAGAGGAAAGGGAGCATGTGAGCCCAAGGCCTGCTCTCATCAAAGGCAAATGGGAGGGATTTTTTGTGATGTCTTAATGCAACTGTTGCCTCCTCATATATGTAACACAATCGGCATCATAAAATCCTCTTTCCAGCTTTGCTTTCCTCGTTTTCTCCCTCCTCTTTTTGTTTCTGTCAAATACTATTGCAAACCTCAGGATGGCTTACTTCACTGGTATAGCACACAGAAAGATGCAAATATAAATTATTTGAAGAATTCTCCTCATACATTAAGATGGAAAATTCACAGCAGCTCTAAAAAGATTGAAAGACCCACTTATTTCTCTGCCCCATTCCTCCCAGACTGCAACTAGAGTGCAGGATTATGGAAGAGGCTTAGACCAGTTGCGTATTCATCCTATGCCTAAAGAAAGTACCTGGGATATGAATTGCTTTCCTAACCTACTGGTCAAACTGAAGGTAGAGATCATGGCTCTGTATTCATCTTTAAAAGCTAAATTATAGTCACACTTGAATTGGGGCCACACAGTTCAGAGAGAGAGGGTTTGATCCTTCCAGCCCCATATGGTTTTGCTAATCAAAACAGACCTTCCCATGACTGTTAATACCCTCCTGCAAAACTTGGTTCCTTCCTAGGAACTAAACCTCAATCGCAGAGAACAGACAATCCAAAGCCTCTGAGGTTTTTACTTAATTTACTGAGCTTTGATCTCTGTTAAAAAAAAAAAAGATACAAACTTGAGAGCTCTTTATGAAAATAAACCAGGAGGCTTTTTGGCATAAAATACTGACTAAATATGAGTTGCTTTCCTAATGTTCTGGTCAAACTGAAGGTAGAGATCATGGCTCTGTATTCATCTTTAAAAGCTAAATTATAGTCACACTTGAATTGGGGCCACACAGTTCAGAGAGAGAACGTTTAATCCTCCCAGCCCCATATGGTTTTGCTAATCAAAACAGATCTTCCCATGGCTATTAATACCCTCCTGCAAAACTTGGTTCCATCCTAGGAACTAAACCTCAGTTACAGAAAACAGACAACCCAAAGCCTCTGAGTTGTTTACTTAATTTACTAAGCTTTGATCTCTGCAAAAAAAAAAAAAAGGGAATATAAACTTGAGAGCTCTTTATGAAAATAAACCAGGCACAAAATACTGGCTAAATAATTGACATGAGTTTAGTCAAAACTGAGCTGGGCACATTAAAAGGTGTTTTAAGGGCTAAACTTATTCATGCTGCAAATCTGGGCCTGTATCAGCTGGGATTGTTGTTGACCAGTAGTTTGTTAATGATAAGTCTATAAAAATGTGTATTGAGCAAGTTTGGGGACTTATCACCAAATCTTGAGGATGATCTACATTCCATTCAAATTTGAAAGAGCTACTGTATGTGAGATAATGCTTGGGTGCCAGGTGGCTGGCCTTGGTCTACCATGTGTGTTCTCTTGAAACTTCATATAACTAGTACAATAAGTTAATAGCACAATACATTCACAGTTGTCAGTGGTCTCATTTCAGTGCATTCCCCTTATGGGTGGATGGATGGATTATTTATAGCCCACCTTAGGGACTGTCTCTCCCCACATGTTCCCCAGAGGGTACTCAGGTCAGGAACACAAAACTTACTATCGATCCCTGGGTCAAAGGATGCAAGACTGAAAACAGCTCAAGAAAGAGCTTTCTCAGTTGCGACCCCTCACTGGTAGAACCAACTGCCTCAGGAGGTCAGCGCCTTGCGGGATCTTGCTCACTTCCGCAAGGCTTACAAGATGATATTATTTCAGTTAGCTTTTAACTGAATGACGACGACCAACAAGATATTGGATCAAAACGGATGTTTAAGATCACCGAATGCCATTCTTAAATTTTATGGAAATTAGCACCAGTTTGACATTGTTTTAATCTAATGTTTAATTTAACTGTTTTTATTGTTATTCTATTATGTATTGTGAGCCGCCCTGAGCCTGCTTTGGTAGAGAGGGCGGGATATAAATCAAATAAACTAAACTAAACTAGCCCTCCCTCCCCTGCAGTGCAAGGCTCAGGGCACCTGGTCTTTTTGGCTACTGTGTGACGGAGTGTTGGACTGGATGGACCACTAGCCTGATCCAACATGGCTTCTCTTATGTTCTTATGATAAAATACAATGATACAATGACAATACAGTAAATTAATCTAATACCAACAGTTATTAAAATCTAACTACAATGTCAAGGGCTGCAGCCTAACATAGTAAATTTTTTGGCAAGTGGCAGTAATTGAAACTAAACAGCCCAGAATAACAGGATGAAGTTGGAAGTACAAATCCAGCATATAGTGAAGAACTCACAGATAAAGAGGACAAAGGGGGAGGTATTTTATTTTAAATTCTCTTTGACGTAACTGCAATAAAGACTATTATAGAAATCTTTGGTTCAGCCAAAAGATTCTGGCCATCCTATTCCAAAAAAGAATGCAAGTGAACAAAAAAAAAGAACAGAAACCATGCTGGATCTAGCCAATGGCCCATCCAGTCCAACACTGGGTGTCACAGCTGGACAAAATAATATAATTTTTCTCTGCCTAATTTGCTCCACAGACGGCACAATTTTTTTTTCTGCAGACTGCACAAGTTTATTTCTTGTGGCATACTGTGCCAATCCTTTCTATGGCCACATCACACCTCATTTCATTGCCTTCATTATTATAGTGCAGATCAACCCCCAGACAGTTTATAAAACTGCTTGTTTGTGTGGACTTTAGACTATTTTTTGCTGATGGATATGTTCTTTTATGCTAACTCTAATAACTGAATTTTTGCAATGTTTTGCTATTTGGTCAATATTTCAAGATGGGGAGGCATATTTTTGAAATGTGCTGAAAAAGCAGCATAGATTTTTAATTATACACACATGAAGCTGCCTTATACTGAATCAGACCATCTGCCCATTAAGGTCAATATTATGTATTCAGATTAGCCATGGCTCTCTGAGGTCTCAGGCAGAGGTTTTTTACATTACCTGTTGCCTGATCTTTTTAACTGGTGTTGCAAGGGATTGAACTTTGAACCTTCTGCATGCAAAACAGAAGCTCTTCCATGAGCCACAGCCACTCCTCTCCACAGTATGCAAGTATGCACGACTAATCTCGCATCTCTGATGGCTTGCAGTAAAACATTCTTATTTTCATTTTGATCAGCGTGCCACAGCAAATATATTTGATGTTACCAGGATCAGCCAAAGTTGAGTAGAAGATCAGTGTATTCCTAAACAGAGTTAGATCTTTCTAAGCCCACTGGGTTTAGAAGGGTGTAACGCTGCTCGGGATTGCCCTATATGTCTTTTTAAGTAGCCTTGCCCCATCATGGCAGATAAGTCACACCCACGCTTGGTGATGCAGTAAGAATTTAGGATAGTCAGGGGAACTGTCTGGCTACTGTGCAATGCAGCATTCTCTACACCTATGTACTCTATGCCTTCATCAGATGTAAGACCTTACACGTACAGCCTGTTGTAACCAAAAGGACAGCTACTGTTATTGATGCTTTAATTAATTCTGTTTTCAAAAACAGAGAGGCTATAGTTGTAGAAAACATCCAGCCTACAGCATGAACTCTCTTCTGTGATTATTGGTGTGTTTTCAAGTCATAGTGGTGTTTGAAGGCCCCTGTTTAGATCCTTGAAGTGAAATGCACTGATGTGGAAACACTAGCACCAGTCATTTCAGCAGTGACCAAATGTGAAATGGTTTAATGGAATAAAATCCCTCCAAGGGGCATGATGTGCTATTTTTTTTTTTTATCCTAAGGTAGCTCTGTCAAAACATTAAGTTATCAAATCTGATAAGTACATGTGATGTACAATAGCAAACAAAGGGAGACATGATTAGTGGCTTACACTGTCCATTTTGTGCTTTGGAGACGGGATTAATCTTTTCAAATGGACATGTGTTTTAAAGAGTAAAATCCCTCAGCCAGAAAAGGTATAATCTTCATCCAATATATGCCTTTTTAGACCCAAGAAAAATGACAATAGATTGGCAGAATATTAAAATTCAGCTCCTGTAGAATTCAGTGTGAAATGTTATAATAATAATAATAATAATAATAATAATAATAATAATAATAATAATAATAATAATAAAAATATTTAATTTATATCCCGCCCTCCCCACCGAATTATGCATAGATTCTAAATTTTAGAGATATCTAACTGGTGTAAATCTTAAGTTTTTATGTATGGATTTTAAATGTCAAATCTTAGAGATATTTCTGTTATATTTAGACCAATTCTATTCTTAAATGTTTTATTGAATCGTTTTTGCTTTTGACTTGTACTGGTCACTGGCCAAATAAATTGATTGAGAATTCAGATCTAAAATCACTTTAAGCAAAAGGCTCATCCTTCATTTTTAAGATTTTGGCTCAGTATTATACATAGTGAGACACAAATCTCTGCATGTGCAGCACAGCATGTATTTTTCAGGAGACTAATGCATGCTGGGATGAAATTTGTTCTTTAGCAAAAGTTGAATGTGTTTTTTAAACCCCTTGTGACCCCAGCTTTGTAGGTTTAAGCAACATGTTGATCTCATTGTCTGTTCCAAGACCATGTAAATTTCTTTCATGCTTGGTATACTTAATGCTTCCAAAAGTAGACAGAGGTTGTAGATAGAGGTGAGCTATTTAAACCATTTTGGGGCCAAACAAAGTATCATAAGATACAATCTTTCAAATTCTTTGGAGTTCTGCACCATTCTGGATTTTAACACTCCAAAAGGTGGGGCAGGGGAAGAAGAAAAGATATTTTAAGCCATGATGTTAATGCCTCTTGCCTGGTTCTTGTACAAGATGTGCTTCAGACCCCTGTTGGGTCAGGTGATGCTAGGTACACCTGCAGGGCTGGCCCTGCCACTAGGCAATTATCAGGGGTGCCCCATTTGACTTGGTGATGTTATCAGTGCGGGGGGCACCTAGACTGTCTGCCTGACAGACAGTCTAGGGTCAGCCCTGTGCACCTGGCATCAAGTTTCTGCTTAGCCTTCTGAGATGAAGAAGGGAACATGCCATTTAAAAATCTGGGAACCAGTAGAAAATATGGAACTCTGTCCTGGATGCCCCATGATGCTAACCAGGGTTGGCTCTGGTAAATACTTGGATGGGAGATCACCAAGGAAGCCCAGGATAGTGATACAGAGGTAGGCAATGGCAAACCATCTCTGAACATCTCTTGCCTTGAAAACCCTAAATGGTTGATATAAGTCAGTTGCAACTTGACAGCAAGTTCCACCACCCCCAGAAAGTATATGGAATATGGGTGGCGAATTCATTTGTTACAAGGGATGGAAATACTGGTATTATTATTATATACCCTCTTCTGAACCCATTTTTAATGTGCAGGGTACCAAATATAATGCCAGTACTTGATATCAAAATTTGATTCAAAATTGCAGGAGTCAGTTAAAACAGTCCCTTAATTAGTTGAATTATTTGCAGATCATGAAGCACCCATCAGTCATGTGAGGTTGGATGTGTGGGTGAAGTGCCATCAAGTTGCAGCCAAACTGTGGTGATCCTATAGGGTTTTCAAGGGTAACAGAGGTGGTTTGCCATTGCCTGATTCTGCATAGTGACCCTGGAATTCCCCGATACTCCAAATTCTAATGAGGGCTGACCCTGCTTAGCTTCTGAGATCTGATGAGATGAGGCTAGCCTGGCCCATCTGGGTCAGGGCCAGGAGAGGTGGCTTGGCTTTATAAATTGTATTACCCTCTATAATTTAACGGTGGACATAATTCCTTCCAGTGCAATCCTAAAGTTGTTCTGAACAGTACAGAATGGCAGGTTATTTCACACACTGGTGCATCTTGGAGAGCCAGTTTGGTGTAGTGGTAAAGTGCGCAGACTCTTACCTGGGAGAACAGGGTTTGATTCCCCACTCCTCCACTTGTAGCTGCTGGAATGGCCTTGGGTCAGCCATACCCCTCGCAGAGCTGTCCTTGAAAGAGCAGCTTCTGTGAGAGCTCAGCCCCACCTTCCTCACAGGGTGTCTGTTGTGGGGGAGGAGGTAAAAGGAGATTGTAAGCCACTCTGAGATTCAGAGAAGGGCAGGATATAAATCCAATATAATCTTTTATACAGGAGTCTCTGGAGATGTGTTGGTGTGATGCTTTGGCAAGGTGATGGTGCTTTTGCTGTTACTGTGGACTGGAAAATGGATGTGTCAAGGAGCAATGAGACAAGGCAATATCACCCTCTCAGCCCAAGGTCCACCCCCAACTCCCATTAAAGCTAGGCTGGCAAAAGAAATAACAAGTAAACATGTTCCCATTGAGTCTAACATGTCTGTTAAGTGCTGTTAAGTCACTGCCATCTTATAATGACTTCATCAAAGGGCTTTTAAGCCAAGTGATTAAACAGAGATGGTTTCCCATTGCCTTTCTTTGCAGAGCCTTTCTTGATAGTCTCCTATCCAATTACTGACCCTTCTTAGCTTCTGAGATCTTCCAAGACTGGGCTATACTGTAGCTTTTAACTGAATAACGACCACTGCCGAGATATTAGATCTAAATGTGTATTTACGAACACTGATTGCCATCCTTAAACTGTATTGAAATTAGCACCAAATTGTATTAAAATTGTTTTAATCTAATATTTAATGCAACTGTTTTTATTGTTATGTATCTATTATGTATTGTTATGTTATCTATTATGTATTGTGAGCTGCCCTGAGCCTGCTTTGGTGGGGAGGGTGGGATATAAATCAAATAAACTAATCTAAACTACCGTTCTGCATCCCAGTTTTGTCTATTAAGATTGGGAAAATAACTGCCTTCCACCACACCTACTCAATCACAGTGTTGTTCAGAATTCCAACTAGGTTACAATTACAACTAAGTCAATTACAGCATACCTGATGGTAGATAAACCTCATCCAGGATGTTGATATTGCAGATTATAGGAGGTTACCTAGTTTGGGGCTACGAGAGCCAGTTTGGTGTAGTGGTTAAGTGTGTGAACTCTTATCTGGGAGAACCGGGTTTGATTCCCTACTCCTCCACTTGCACCTGCTGGAATGGCCTTGGGTCAGCCATAGCTCTGGCAGAGGTTGTCCTTGAAAGGGCAGCTGCTGTGAAAGTCCTCTCAGCCACACCCACCTCACAGGGTGTCTGTTGTGGGGGAGGAAGATAAAGAAGATTGTGAGCTGCTCTGAGATTCGGAGTGGAGGGCAGGATATAAATCCTATATCTTCTTCTAAGTCTTGCTCCATGTCATGCATGCTTAGAACATATACATGTTTTCCTGGTTTCATAAAGCATTTTACCCCGTGACATTTAATGATGAATGTGTTTCCTACTCCTTGTCTTCCCACCCAGAAAATTTAAGTTGATTTTTGAGTGCGGAAACAGCTTGTGAAAGTTATCAAGCCCTTTTCTGAAAGCTGTATTTTGTTTCCAATATCACAAAGGTGTCTCTTGGCATATTAATGTGCTAGACTTATCTTGTGAATGCTGTACCATCTGTTGATCAAATCTTGTCTCAGCTCACTTTCCAGAGGAGTTTCATGTTATGGCAAGTTGCAATGCCAACACAAGGGTGGGTTTCACAAGATGAGTTTACTGCATCACAACCCCCTTGCCCTGCCCCAAGTCAGCATATGTTTTCTTCAATACATAAATAATGGCTGCATAAAACAGCTTTAAGACCAGCTTCATATGGCTCCACACATGACCTTTATCATGATGACACAATTCTTCATTTGCAGGCTTGTGATGCCTTAGTTTTATTTATTTATTTATTTGATTTATATCCCACCCTCCCCACCGAAGCAGGCTCAGTTGAAATCTCTCAGAGCCTTTACAGGGAAAATTCTACACAAACAGCTTACTGGCAGAGCTGTGCATATGCTTTTATATTGCAAATTCCTACATGTGGTATTTCTTGGTTCACGGATAAAGATATAACAGAATGAGGAATAAATTAGAATTAATAGACACAGTAACTAAAACATCTTGTACTGCGGCTTCTAAGCCTTGTTTTAAAAATAAGGTCATGTGCTCTTAAGGCAAATCCATATATTATCAGTTGCTTAACACAGCAAAATATAAGGGAATTACTGAATTCTGTCACTACACACTAGCCTCCTTTGATATGGTTTCGCCTAGTTAGTTGTAACCCTTCCCCCATTCACTGAATTGGTAATAAACCACAGTAAAAGGGCATGTGTGGTGAAATGCATTTTATTTTAAAGCTATCAGGAGCATGTAACCTTGATATTATGGTAATTTTATTGGCTACCAGTCCATTTCCAAAGCCCAGTTCAATGGGTTGGCTTTGACCTCAAAAGCCCCATATAGTTTCGAACCAAGGTATCTGAAAAACCGTCTTCTCTCATATGTCCCTGCCCAGGAATTCACATCTCTTGACTGCCCCATCAATCAAAGAAGCTTGTTGGATGGGTATCCAAGAGAGGGCCTATTTAGTAGCAGCCCCATGATTATGGAACACACTCTCTGGGAAGTGCACCAGGCCCCCCTCACTTTTGATCTTTAGGAGGCAGCTGAAGATGGCTTTATTTAGGACCGCATTTGTTTGAGCTTATTAGCAACCCTGAATTGTGATTTTTAATCTTAGTTTTTTGTTTTTAATTTTAAAATTTTGTGTTTTATCTATACTGCAAGCCCCTTAAGCTGTCTAGGGAAGGAAGATGGTTATTATTTATTTTATTTTATTAGACTTAAAGCCACCCTTCCCATAAAACAGGCTCATAGAATCATAGAGTTGGGAAGGGACTTCTAGGGTCATCTAGTCCAACCCCCTGCACAATGCAGGAAAGTCACAAATACCTTCCCCTATATTCACAGGATCTTCATTGCTGTCAGATGACCATCTAGCCTCTGTTTAAAAACCTCCAAGGAAGGAGAGCCCACCAGCTCCCGAGGAAGCCTGTTCCATTGAGGAACCGCTCTAACAGTCAGGAAGTTCTTCCTAATGTTGACCGTTAGAGCGGTTCCTCAGTGGAACAGGCTTCCTCAGGAGGTGGCTCAGAGCAAGTTACATCATTTATTAAAAATATAATAAATGGAAAGAAAAAAGAAAGAAAAAGAAAGGACACAAACCACTCATTCTATTTTAGAAGTTTTTCTTTCTCCTAACAGAAGACATGCAGGAAGAGTGAAGCCATTTGTTTCCAGGTATCACTCAACTCCAACCATCAAAGCATTGAAAATAGTAAAAACCATTGTTACTGGAGACAGCGAAATTGTCAGCTTGCTCCTTGGCTGGAATCTGATACCTTGTAGAGACACAGAGACTTGGGGCTGCTAGGGGCTAGATTGTATCTTCCTGGAGATTTCAGGAAATGATTCTTTGACCCACAAAGGGGTATAAAAAAGAGAGGAGGTAAAATCCCTTGGCATTAAGGAAGAGAGATCCATTTTGACAGATCCTGTCTTCATAACTGAGGAATGAGCATTCATAACTGAGCTTCATCTTGATGGATGCCATTGCCATGTGGAAACGGCAGGCTGCCTGGAGAAAGAATGCAAGGCAATGGGGAGCTTTTAAAACACCATAACTCCTAAGTTAAAGAGCCTTCTTTATTATAACATCAGGTTGGGCATATACAGAGTGAGGGATGGGAATTACATTGGCATACCTTTATTTTGTATTCCTTGCTCTGTGACTGTGCAAAGAGTATGTGTGTGTGGAATTTTTACTTTCAATACATTCCTTACTGTTTTAAATACAGGCATTTATTCTCAGTACCGCAGAGATTTCCATCATTTGATCTCACTATTTAAAAGGGGTACCAGAGGAAGGGAAGAGGTTAGCTGCTCAGTCACTATTTCTCCAGAGTGCACAACTATGGTAAGCAGTCCCCATGGTAACCAGTTGCTGGGTGGAAGGAGATGTAGGCCCTACATGAAGCCTCGGAAGGGCAATGAGGGGCCCTGGCCTGGATAGGCCAGGCAAGCCCAATCTTATTGGATCTCAGAAGCTAAGCAGCATCAACTCTGACAAGTACTTGGATGGAAGACCTCCTTGGAATACCAGAAGTTAGGAGGGCAGGGGCAGGCTTTATTCAGGCACCTCTCTAAATATCCTCCATGCCCCCAGAAGGGATTAGTCACCAGAGGTCACTATGATTTCCTGGTGTGCATGCACACACACATGCACATAAAAATTACAAAAATGAACAAGAAGAAGAACATGGAAAGGGAAGCTGGAAGTACTGTCCCTCTTGGTGGGTAATTCCTAAAATGACCAGTTGTGCGGCATTGGACTTGGATGATAAGAGGGGAAGAAAACCTCTCTGGAGACTGGGTGAGCTGGAAGAGTGTCATGTTCCTGGGTGGAGGTGGGGGAAAGTGTTGAATTCCTGGGTGGGGACAGTTCCTGGGTACTTAGATGCTTTGGAAGGCTGAACACAGCAGGGTTTGCAGGTCAGTGGAGCCATTCTGCCACAGCATTTAAGGATATGGGTACCCAGTTGAGTATGTATTCAGCTGTGATATGACCTATTGCTGGAATATCCTTTGCTCCAAATGCTGTCATTTTGCAAATTTATATTTCATGCGACTAGACTGAGCATGCCAGGGAAAAAAGTGGACAGATGGTTGGAACGCTGAAGTCCAGACTTTTTAATGACTGATTCATGATTAAGGTTAGACAAATGGTGTACTGACCAAGCAGTGTGTGCAGAGATGCAAAAACAAGAAACAGCAAACAAAACTTCAGCTGAAAACATCCTTGCCTTTCTCAGTAGAGTTTCAGACTTCTGAAGACAATGGCCTTTCCTGAATTGCTTTCTCAGGAAACTCCATTTCATACCAAGCCAGATGGTGAGGACAGAATGTAAATCAGAAGCTTTGTAGTAATTCCACCCCCACCCCCGAAAGGATGATTTAACAGAATCTTTAATGCAAGAATGCCCTGAACTGGATAGCCCAGACTCCACAGATCTCAGAAGCTAAGCAGGATTAGCCCTGGCTAATATTTGAATGGGAGACCTTCAAGGAATACCGGGGTCATAACATGGGTGGAGGGAATGGTGGACTACCACCGAATGTCTCTTGCTGTGAAAACCCCACTATGAGTCGTCATAAGTCAGCTGACTTGACAGCACATGCGCGCACACACACATGCAATCCTGCTGGAAATGGTTGCTCTGAAAAGTTTAACATACCTATTAATGTGTTTACCTCCCCCCCTCAACCTCCCCCTCACCCCGGTGCTATAGAACCAACAAAATGAAACTGTCAAACCTCTTCTTTCTAATGTCCAATTGTGTTGCACATGTCCAGAAAGTAAAGGGGGGATCGAATAAGTTAGGATGTACTTACTTTATTCCTGGCCTGCTTATGATAGAAAAAACAGTGCAGAGGGAAGGAAATTTTATTTCAATATGTTAATAGCTAACTCTTGCACATTTTACATTGCACTTCCTTGGGGGATGAAAGCTGGTTTAATGGGAGCATTGCTGCTTTTACATTTCACTGATCCTGCTGAGAAAGCTCAATGTGAAACATGTGGGGGTTATTAACATAGTGGAATAAAATGTTCTTCCTACTGCACTGTTTTTTCTTCATCTCTTTGCTTCAAATGGTGCAGCCCTTTGTTTTCTTCCTGCTTTGTGATAGAGCGGGAGAAGGAATAACTATAGCATAGCCCTGACCTAGATGGTTCAGCTAGATTGAACTTGTCAAATCTCAGGAGCTAAGCAGGGTGAGCCTTGGTTAGTACTTGGATGGGAGATCCCCAAGGAAGTCCAGGATTGCTACACAGAGGTAGGCAGTGGCAAAGCATCTCAGAATCTCTTGTCTTGAAAACCCTATGGGGTCTTCATAAGTCAGCTGTGACTTGATAGCAGTGCGCACACACATAAAGATATGCAATTGTCCTTTGTGGTCCCTTAGTACCTTGAAGACATTCAGATATCTGAAGTCTTGTGCCTTTCTTGTTTCCTCCCTAACTGGACCCACCCTCTCAAATTCCTCTGCCAGCTTTAGTATCTGTGCTTAAGTATCTGTAAGGGAATGGGAACTGTGAAGCATTGCTTGGCTGTGGATTTAAATAATCTCTCAAACTAAATTCCCTGTTTGTAGTTCAAATATTTTCTAAATATAAGAACTAAAACATTTTGACTTATAACTGGATAGAGCTATTATATTACCCAGGAAGGAACAATTAAACAAGTAGTCTTTAGTCTTTCCAGACCAAGGAAGTAGCAATCATGTGGTAAGGCAGTCATGTGATGCTAGTCATGTGACATGAATAGAATGTAACAGTTAGATGCCTTTACCTACATCTTGGCTAGGGTCATGGACAGCAAAAGAGCTGGGGTCAGGAAACCCAAACCAGACACCAGGAGGAATGCTGTGATGAGAAACAAGCCAAGTCAGGACCATGGAGAAGTCTCTCCACCATTAAATGAGCTCGCCTGTTGATGTTCTCAACATGCTTCCAAAGAGAGGCAGGAATCATGACACTCTTGCTCTCTTGTTGCAACAAGTCCTTCCAAAAGATAGATGAAAAGAATGATTGTTCTTTAGGTGCTTAAAAAAGACATCTAAGGGTCCTGACCAGTGAGGTGAAGATTACTGAATTAAACTATACATGTGCAAGAACATTGAGCAATACCATTTAATTGCAAACTAAGTGCCAAGCATTTTCCTGATTCACATCAAATAGTTACTGGACATGTCATTGTTTTCCTGTGATATTTGGTCTATAGAAACATAATATTTTTAATCTTAGAAATGAGACAACTAAAGAGTAGCAAGCTCAGATGACTTCCAGATCACATTGAGCTGACCGTTGAGTAAATTAACAAAAGTTAAGAAGCATAGGTACAAATGATACTGGGAGGTGGGGCAAGGAACTCCAAATGCTCAGAAGTAAAACTTTTTCTTTTGCTCTCCTCCCCCCTTCTTCAATCTGGTCATGAGTAGTATCAATCACAACCAAAAGACCTCCAAATTCAGCTGGATCGGAGTGAGTCGGCACTGCTGTTACTATTAGATCTCACAACAGCATTCAACACAGTTGACTACAATCTGTTGACTCACTGCCTTGTGACGTGGAATATATAGGTTGGCCTTACAGTGGCTCTCCTCTTTTCTCCATGGACGGGGACAGAGCGTGGTGCAAGGAGAGGATGTGCCCTCAAGACACCCCCTGATTTGTGGGGTTCCTCAAGGGGCACACCTCTCCCTGATGTTGTACAACATCTATATGCATCCCCTTGCCCGGCTGGTACAGAGTTTTGGGCTAGGGTGTCATCAATATGCAGATGACACTCAGCTGTATTCACTGTTGTGTGACCGGTTGGCCTCAATCCTGTCATCCTTGGCTGAGGGTTTGGGAGGCCATGGTGGGCTGGCTGAAGCAGAGTAGGTTAAAACTGAATCCCCCAAAGATGGAGATTCTGTGGCTGGGGGGACCGGGGTTGGAGTTGAAGTGCAGATTGCCTGCTCTTGACGGGGCACTCTTAACACCGGTGGCAACAATCAAGAGCTTGAGAGTGACTTTGGATGCCTCTCTTTCAATGGAGGCTCAGATCATGCATATTGCTAAAATGGCATTTTTTCACCTCCGCCAAGCCAGGTAACTAGTTCCCCTCCTGCCTCGTTCGGACCTAGCCATGGTAATCAATGCGACAGTCACCTCCAGGCTAGACTACTGTAACTTGCTCTACGCTGGCCTACCATTGACTTTAACCCAGAAACTCTAGTGGATCCAGAATGCGGCAGTGTGAGTCCTGATGGGAACACCGTGGACAGCACACATTCTACCTGGTTGAGTACCAAATTAGATTTAAGGATTTTTGGTTATGACCTTTAAGGCCTTGAGTGATCTGGGATCGACCTATCTATGGGACCTCCTCCACTATGTTCCTGGAAGAACACTATGCTCTGCTGGTCAAAAACTACTGGTGATCTCCAGCCCTAAAGAGGTCTGGCTGTCCTGGCCCCGATCTGGTGGAATTCTCTGCTGGAAGACACTAGGGCCCTCTGGGATCTTTTACAATTCTGCAGGGCCTGTAAAGCAGAGATATTTCTCCAGGCTTTTGCTTGAGGACAGCAATGGTTGCCAGGCTTGCACCCTTCTCCCCTCCTCCACTTAAGGGGAGGATTGCTTTCAATGTTTTGAAAGCAGAATTACATTATAAAGAATGTCCATCATTTGAACACTCTCATCATTTGAACAATGAATTTAGTTAACAAAAGAATATTTGCTGGCTTAGAAATTAGTAACTAAAATACCTAGGAGAAATTATTTAACTGGCCCTTCAGTGGTTTGATCCATTTCTTTCCTTACACCATGGACATTCAAATAAGACATGTGTCACAGCTTCTGTAATTCCTAAACTACAACTGCAGTATCTTTCCAGAAATACCTGCTGTAGTTCATTACCTACTAAAATTCATTTATATCTTAGATCTCTCCCACTTTTGTAAAAACCAATATCTTTGACTTTACAGAGTTAATTATCAAATCTTGTTCTGGGCAGTAGTTAGAAAAGGGCTATATTAATCTTTGTTTCCTGATGGGAGATTGTGATGTTAATGTTGTATCATCAACATGTAGTAAAATAAGTATTTTCAGGGCCCCGAGTTTTGGCAAATGAAATTTATTCCATATAAGAGCTGGTGATAAATAATTTAAAACAAGGGTGGAATTCTAGCAGGAGCTCCTTTGCATATTAGACCACACACCCCTGATGTAGCCAATCCTCCAAGAGCTTACAAGGCTCTTTTTTTAAGCTCTTGGAGGATTGTCTACATCAGGGGTGTGTGGCTTAATATGCAAAGGAGCTCCTGCTAGAATTCCACCCCTGATTTAAAAACATTTAAAAGTAATGAAACCATCAGATACCTTAAAATGACAAAACAAAGCCAGTACTGAGAACTGCACAACACAGAAGCACAATTTTTTTTATCACAATTGTGGGATAACCTAGCATTTCCTATCAGATCCCGCAGAGAAGAAAGCAAACAGTAATTTATCAGGATCATTGAAGGGCAGCAAAAAAGCATGGGTATCCAACTGCAGCAGAGCAAATTTAGGGTGAATTTCTGAAGCTGCCATGAAACACAGAAAGTTGTAGAATGTAGTTTTGGGCATGACGTCCCTAAAAATTTCAGCTTCCTTCTGCAAAATAGCAAATGTATTGCAAAATAATTCACTGTGAATTTAAATTCATGCAGGTCACAGAATTCACCTTTTCTAAGGGCAAGTTTGAGTCACCTGTACAGTTTTTGTCTTTAAGCACAGAGTACCAACAGCTGTGATTTGTACTTATGACAGAACATTTCAAACTGTATCACTGTCTGAAGCTCTTTATATCAACAAGGAAGGTTGACATTCCACCTCTAACTAAAAGCAGAAAGCCTGGTAATTGCTTTTAGAGCTTGAAAAGTGAATCTGTAAGATAAAAGCTTTAGAAAAAAATTGCATCCCAGGATCATCCTCCAGTGTTGCCTTTCTGATTGGAAAAATAAATAAGGTCAGAGTGTTCCACAACTACTTGGACTGATTGAGGCAAATAAGAATAGGATGGAGGGCCTTGGCTCATTGGTAGAGCATTCTGCTTGGCATGCAGAAGGTCGCAGGTTCAGTGCACAGCATCTCCAGTTAACAAGGATAAGGCAGAAGCTGTTGTGGGAGACTTATATCTGTAGGACACTTTCAGCAATGAATAGGAAAAGAGCAGCATTCCAAAGGCATTAGGCATTTGTAATTATTGCTGTTTATTTGATGACCTCAAAGCAAACAGAGAAGTGGTGCATGCAGCAAGATTATGGTGGGGCAACCTGTAGGAAGCCAGCAAATCACTGGATCTTCAGAATATTAATTGATCCATAATTCATTCCTCTGAGGAAGACTTGAAACAGTCTGTATAGTAAAATAATTCCATCGGGAAGGATATGAAATATGGTTATGAGAATAGGTGCACGTACGCATATAATACTTGTATTTGTGGTTTATGTCAAGGCAATGAGTAAAGGATAGGCATTGTACAGGCTTAGGGATGTATTGGGCACACAGTGAATGTGGTAATCAGTGTTCCCTCTAAACCGAGTTAGCGTGCAGTGTTCCTTCTAAACCAAGTTAGCGTGAGCTAGTGCAGTTTTTTTAGCCTCCAGCTCACACATTTTTGTCTTAGCTCAGGAAAAATGGCCCCAGAATGCAATAATTTATTCAGTAGCTCACAATACCAGTAGCTCACAAAGTAGAATTTTTGCTCACAAGACTCTGCAGCTTAGAGGGAACATTAGTTGTAATATATAAAAGACACTGGATAACTGTATATATTGTATTTTGTATCGAGATGTTTATTGTACGAAGAAATAATAGAAATAAATCTGTATTTTAAATACATGAATGGTATATAATCAATAAGAAACATTTTGAGAATAGTGAGGTTGTATGTAATTTTCAACTCTATTTAATATCTGAGACACTGGAGATCGGATGCCATTAGAACTAAAAAATATTGACCTAGATGGTCTGATTTGATACAAGGCAGATTCATGTGTCCATGAAAAGGAGGGGCTTGCAGCTTTACTGGCATCCATCTGCTGTTCGTTAAGATATGTGGTGAGGGGTCTGGAGACCAAGTCCTATGAGGAAAGTTTGAAGGAGCTGGGGATGTTTAGCCTGGAGAGGAGGCAGTTGAGAGGTGTTATGATCACCATCTTCAAGTACTTGAAGGGCTGTCATGTAGAGGATGGTGTGGAATTGTTTTCTGTGGCCCCAGAAGGTAGGACCAGAACCAGTGGGTTGAAATTAAATCAAAAGAGTTTCCAGCTCAACATTAGGAAGAACTTCCTGACTGTTAGAGCGGTTCCTCAGTGGAACAGGCTTCCTCAGGAGCTGGTGGGCTCTCCTTCCTTGGAGGTTTTTAAACAGAGGCTAGATGTTATCAAAGATTTCAGAGGCTAGATGGCCATCTGACAGCAATGAAGATCCTGTGAATTTAGGGGAGAAGTGTTTGTGAGTTTCCTGCATTGTACAGTGGGTTGCACTAGATGACCCTGGAGGTCCCTTCCAACTCTATGATTCTATTTAAAACAATGACAACAGTAGAAGCTCATAGCACTCCTGGACAGGAGCATCTGGGCCAGGTTGTGGCATAGAATCCAACTCTTTTTTTTTTTGTATCTCTGGCCTTGTGCTGCTTCATGATTAGGGCAGAAGCAAGCTGTGGCAAGGCATCGGAGGGGAAGGAGCCTACTTACTAGCATGGGTTGTTCCATCTTATCCTTGGGACATCATTTGTGGCACTCTTGCCACCAGATTGACCTCCATTGGTTTAAGCAGTCAAAGATTTTGGCTTATGCTGCTTAATCTCCCTTGAAATTCTAACAATTCTAAGTCATCAGTGGAAGAGATTTCTCAAAGGGCACAGCTGCAGCAATCTGTGCCCTTTGGTAGAGCGATGGTTTTAGAAAGCTGCAATTTTCCTTGGTGATTTCCATGCGGTGGAGGAGGGGTCGCAGCCTATTATTCTTTGAACTGCCACATCAGAAAGCCAGATTATGGACAAGAGTGCATGTGTAAAAATGTATGTGCGCAGACACGTGTGTGGAGATGCCTCGGGGGGGGGGGGTACGTAAGTGGTCCATCTGGCTTTGTCAGCAATGAATATTTTCAGCCGTTCAAGGCCAAACATTCTCTCTAATGGATTGCATTTTCCGTAGCAGTAAATCTGAGACCCACACAGCAACCACATTTCATTCATATGGCCGCGTTCAAAGCTTTGATGGATAAATTGCAGGGCTTTGGCCCTTAGACATCTTCTTCTTTAAGCAGTGATAGATTGTAGGATTGGGAAGGGATTCTCTGAGCCTTTCAGTGTGGAAATTCTCAAACTGTGTGCCTGAAGACAAGTGCTGGGCTTCCCATGAAACAAGTGTTAAATACTTCTTTTTTTATGAATGAGATTATACCCACAGCATCTGCATGAGTCACTGCTCTTCCAGATCAGCTATGAAGGGCTTGCTGACCCATACTGGGATTTCTCTGAATTCTGTTCTGATTTTAGTCCCTTGCTTTGCATCAAAGCTGCTCCCATCAGCTCCTGCTTGCCGGGCTCACTCCTCTGAATGTTTGATCTTCTTGAGCCCAGTCCTTGACATTCAGCCAGTTTGGTGTAGCGGTTAAGTGGTTAAGTGCACAGACTGTAATCTGGGAGAACCGGGTTTGATTCCCCTCTCCTCCCCATGCAGCTGCTGGGTGGCCTTGAGTCAGTCACAGTTCTCGCAGAGCTCTCTCAGCTCCACCTACCTCATAGGGTGTCTGTTGTGGGGAGAGGAAGGGAAGGAAATTGTAAACTGAGACTATAAATCCAGTCTCAGAGCAGTTTACATTATAAATCCTCCTCTCAAATCACAATAGCCTGCCTCCAAATGTTAAAAGAGTGCCTGTTTTTAGGAGGAGAAACCCAGTTTTATTTTAAAGAACATTCCAGTGACAATTTAAAACATGTTGCTGCTTGTACCGATGAAGGGTTTCTTTGTGTTGAATTCTATGGCAAAGACTGATAGGGGATTTTGTTAGTGGTTGTTTTCAAGCTGATAAGGTTTTGCTTTGAATGCCAAGCACAAAGAAGGTTTTGAAGAGATAGCATAGTATGATTTGTTGTTGTTGTTCAGTTGCACAGACGAGTCCGGCTCTTTGTGACCCCGTGGAGCACATCATGCCAGGTCCTTCTATCTTTCACCATCCTCCTAAGTTTGCTCAAATTCATGTTTGTTGCATCGGTAACACTATCTAACCATCTCATCCTTTGCTGTCTCCTTCTTCTTTTACCTTCAGTCTTTCCTAGCATCAGGGTCTTCTCCAGTGAGTGCTCCCTTCTCATTTGGTGGCCAAATTGTTGGCGCTTCAGCTTCAGTATCTGATCTTCCAGGGAACGGTCAGGGTTGATTTCCTTTAGGATTGACTGATATGATCTCTTTGCTGTCCAAGGGGACTCGCAAGAGTCTTCTCCAACACCTCCCTTTATTTTTTGTTGTGGCACATGGGCAATGTGATAACTAAACCAGGAGGGGGAGCTCTATCCATGCCATCACATAACTATGGGGAATGGTGGCCATAACAATAACCCAAGCAAGGCAGGGTATTGCAAATAAAAACCAATAGTTCCTTACTATCTTTTAGTTGCAGTAAGAGTGTAGCATGTTTTAAAAACCCATTTTTGTTTTTCACAGGGTCACAGTGTCATTGCTGTACCATCAGAGACTTAAAATTGCATTTCCAATTTGAACTCTTAGCTTTTAACAAGTGGGCAACCCATAACAAAATGTTGCAGAGCATTTGCAGCAAGAGAAGGGAGTTACCACTTCTGCTGCCATCTGCAGGGGTTAGAGAACAGCAGCTGCTGGAAGAATCCCAGCAGAAACTCTTAGAGCCCTGAGAGTGGCTGCAGAAAATAGACCCGAGTAAGACTCATAGTGGTGGAGGAAAGTGCCATCAAGTCGCAGCTGACTTACGGTGACCCTGAGAGGTTTTCAAGGCTAGAGACGTCAAAGGTGGTTTGCCATTGCCTGCCTCTGCATAGTGACTAGGGCGTGTGCATTTGGCTATAGCTGAGCTGAAAAAACAGGCAAGAAATATCTGGTCCAATCTTTTTGAAACTCAGGGGGGTCTTCTGAGTGGAGGCACCAGAAATTATGCTGAAAATATTTGATGCCTCTATGTCACAAAAACAAACAAATGAACAGTCCCCCCAGACCACAGATAGATTTCCCATTGATTATAGTCCCGTAGTGTAATGGAGGTGAAAGAGTTTGGGATTCTTGAAAAAAAAAAACCCAAATCTGAATACCCTACCGGTATTAGAATTCACGGTTTTTGGAGGAGAATCCTGACTTGGGGGGGGGGATCCAGTACACCTCTGAAAAATCCCTATTTTTTTGGTGTGTGAATGCCCCAGTAGTGATCTTGGTATTCCTTGGTAATCATAGGGCAGAGGAAAATGCTACTTCTCCTCCCATTCATCTGTCTCAGTTGGCTGCTCTTCCCCTGTTTGCATTTCCACCCCCTTTCATTCTCCTCCCATCACTCCCTCTTTTTCCCTGCCCGCAACTGGCCAATCCTTCCTTCTTCCTGCTGCTACTTGCCTTGTCTGCTCCCCCCATTGGCTTTCTCCCCTCCCACCATTTCTCCTCCTCCTTTTCTTCCCCAGTACTCACCCACTCTTGTTATCAATCAGCCACACAAATATTTTTCCTTCAGCACCATCTCAGAAACTAATGTTGAATATAGCTGGATGTAGGAAGTAAACATATTACTGTGGGGAAGCTTGTTTTTTAATATGGAGGACAGGAACCCCAAAATACCATGGGTAACTATGACAATGATGATGATATTGGATTTATACCCTGCCCTATACTCTGAATCAGAGAATCAGAGCAGCTTACAATCTCCTTACTTTCTTCCCCCACAACAGACACCTTGTAAGGTAGGTGGGGCTGAGAGAACTCTCACAGCAGCTGCCCTTTCAAGGACAACTCTACAAGAGCTATGGCTAATCCAAGGTCATTCCAGCAGCTGCAAGTGGAGGAGTAGGGAATCAAACCTGTTCTCCCAGATAAGAGTCTGCGCACTTAATCACTACACCAAACTGACCTGTGAATGGTTCAGGAGAATCAGCCAAGAGGGTGCAGGTGAAATGCTCTGCATTTTCTTTAAGAAAACACTCTCTTATTCTTTGACCATGAAAGTAAGCTTTGTTGTAGTTGGGACTTTATCAATATATTTGCATGGCCCACATAAATACTGCAGAAATCTTTAAATATTGGAATGGCAAACCCAAGGACACTACCATGGGAATAAGCCCTGTTGAATAACATAGTACTTACATCTTAGTAGACCTGCTTAGGACCGCTCCGTTTGCCACCCTTTACAGTTGTGATGATCTCTGCTGAAGGTCTCCAAACCTTTCTGTTGGACCATCCAAAGTACCAGATTAGAACTGAACTATTTTCTTTCCTTGTATAATGTTGTTTATTTGCCTACTAGTAAAAGTAAGCCCCTCTGAAATCAGTGACCTAATTATATATGACAGTTATTAGCCCAGCGAAATGGGAGTCTGCCTGAGAGAATCTGTTGGAAAAAGGCCAGTGTTGCTACAGTTTTACTCTACTGCATCTGAGATTCAAATCGCAGTGTTAATTAGGCAGCTCTTCTGTGTCCGATCCCTTCGGTCTGGCTCTTTAAGGCCACATGCAGGCGCCTGGCAGACTCCATAGTAGATAACAATTTTATCTGCTTTTCGCTATTCGCTGCCTTCTCCTTCCTGAAAAATGAAATCTGCAAGAACATTTTGTATGAGACAAGTAGTCTAATGAGGTGTTTTGCTTATGGAGCCTCTGCTGGTACCAATTACTGTGGCCTTAATCGAAAAGTTTTCACATGCACCAATAAAACATGTGAGCATCTTCCTGTGCAGTCAATGAAGCATCAATCGGTTTTGACAGAACTCATCCACGTGTCTTGGTGGGGAGGGCATTTTGCAGGAAGCAAGCTGGTTTCTTTTAACATGTAATCTTTGGTGGTCTGTGCTGGGTGCTTTGTTGAGAGATACAGCAATGAAACTGTTCCAGCAGGTGCAGTGCTGGGTGAGTGGTTTTGTTTACTCCATGAGACAGCCTTCAGTGCATGCAAGGCCCAATTAAACAATGAGTTCATACACAGAGGCCTGATTCTGTCTGCATCTCATCCTTCCTCAAACAGTATGGTGATAATTATTATTCTTTTTTGTACTCTTGCTTCACTGTGAACTGAGCTGGTACCTTTGTTGAAGACCTATTTCAGAATGAGTTTAGTAACATTCCCCTTTCCTGCAAGAACTTCTCAAGCTACGTGCTCTTCATTCGTCTTTTGTTTCCACATAATTGGTTCATTAAAGTAGCAAAACTTCCTTAGCAAAAGGATCCTCCTCCCACACACATGAACATATACTTATAAACCCACTCACAAATTGTACAGGAAACATCGGCTTCCAAACCCACTCAGTGAAGGGGGGGGCGGGGGCTTCAATAACTCTTAAGCAATATGAATTTAATTGCAAAGGTCTTGGCAGGACATGCTTTATTTCAGATTGTGCAGTGAACATAAGGAAGAGTCATGTTTTGGCAAAGGAAGCCTTGCTTAAGGGTTGAGCAGCTTTACAGAAATAAATCTGTGCCCCCATTAGGTAGAACTCATGCTAGGCTTTGTTTGCTATTTGTCTAGCATAAGTTCCAGTGGAGCCGTCCAAACACCAAATGCCATCTTCACCTGTATCCTGGTTCTTCCTTAGGAAATCAGCTGTGTGTTGGTACATGCAATATAAAGAGTGAGCTGGTGTGTAAAAATATTGTTAAAATAGACTGTTTCTAGAACAGCTTCCTGGCGTCCTCAGGCACCATATGGCTGATTGAACAAAAACATCTTATGTTGCCTGTGGGAAAACTGCTCCTGTTTAGGCTTTGGGGAACCTTTGTCAGCAAGAGAGGTACAGAAACTCTTTGCCTAAGGCTGCTGAGCCAACTTCATAGTACTCCTTAAACTCTGGGGAGCTTTTAGCGTACGAGGTTTCAAAAACTGAGCATGTTTTGACTTTGGAGACAGAGGCACAGAGGTGTGAGTAGGCCAAAGACGGGAGCAGCTTGGTGTGCAGAGAGGGGCATGATCTGTGCCACCACTGGCCAAGGTGAGCCCCAGGGCAGTGCAAGGGAAGAGGTAGTGTGTGCAATTCATGCTAAATGTTATCTTCCTGTGACATGATGGAATGGTTGTGACTCAGGAGAGTATCTGCTTTTCATGCAGAAGGCCCCAGCTTCTTTAGTTGAAACAATCAGGTAAGAGGTGACGAGAGCCAGCATGATATAGTGGTTAAAAGCAGCAGGCTATAATCTGGAGAACACAGAATCTTTGATTCCCCACTCCTGCATATGAAGCCTTACTGTGTAACCTTAGTCCAGTCACAGTTCTCTCAGAACTCTCTCAGCCTCACAACAGGTGACTGTTGCAGAGAGAGGAAGGTAAGGCAATTGTAAGCCACTTTGAGACTCCTTAGGGTAGAGAAAAGTGGGATAAAAAACCAACTGTTTTTCATGTGAAAGACCTCTCTTTGAAACCTTGGAGAGCCACCAGGAGTCAGAGCAGACCTTGAATACATGAAGCTGCCCTATACCATTAGTCCATTAGACTCTCCAGAGATGAGGCTTTCCAGGGTCTCAGTCTGAGGTCTTCTTTCAGATCACCTACTGCCTAGTCCTTTGGACTGGAGATGCCAGAAATTGGACCTTGGACCTTCTAAATGCCCAGCAGATGTGCTATCTCTGAGCCACAGCCCTTCTTCATGATATGCCAGTGGTCTGATTTAGTAACCTGGTATATACATTTTTGCTAAGATTGAGGAAGGGAAAAGATGCTGGCACTGGAATGTGGGAGTGATGAATAGTACATCTCTCCAGAGTTGAGCTAATTTGAGGAGTTTTTGTGTGCATTGTAGAGAGGAGCTTTTCTTCTTTTGCATTACAGGTGTTCCTTTTGAAAGATTGAGAGTTTAGATAGGGAAGTATAGATAGCTGAGCATTTTATATAATGGAGCTGGGGGAGGTTCCTTTCCAGCATGTAAGAAAGAAATGGCTGGAACTGGCAGTATCATAATGCTCCTGTATAAATCGATGGTGCAGCCTTATTTGGAATACTGTGTGCAATTCTGGTCACCGCACCTCAAAAAAGATACTACAGCATTGGAAAAAGTGCAGAAAAGGGCAACTAGAATGATTAAAGGGTTGGAACACTTTCCCTATGAGGAAAAGTTAAAACGCTTGAGGCTCTTTAGCTTAGAGAAACATCGACTGCGGGGTGACATGATAGAGGTTTACAAGATTATGCATGGGATGGAGAAAGTAGAAAAAGAAGTACTTATCTCCCTTTCTCACAATACAAGAACTCGTGGGCATTCAATGAAATTGCTGAGCAGTTGGATAAAAGGAAGTACTCTTCACCCAAAGGGTAACATGTGGAATTCACTGCCACAGGAAGTGGTGGCGGCTACAAGCATAGCCAGCTTCAAGAGGTGATTGGATAAACATATGGAGCAGAGGTCTGTCAGTGGCTATTAGCCACAGTGTATTGTTGGAACTCTCTGTCTGGGGCAGTGATGCTCTGTATCCTTGGTGCTTGGGGGTGGCCACAGTGGGAGGGCTTCTAGTGTCCTGGCCCCACTGATGGACCTCCTGATGGCACCTGGGTT
This sequence comes from Heteronotia binoei, assembly GCF_032191835.1. Taxonomy (NCBI): domain Eukaryota; kingdom Metazoa; phylum Chordata; class Lepidosauria; order Squamata; family Gekkonidae; genus Heteronotia; species Heteronotia binoei. Next base: position 35,164,368 of record NC_083243.1, on the reverse strand, counting down.
TTTTGGCCACTGTGTGACACAGAGTGTTGAACTGGATGGGCCATTGGCCTGATCCAGCATGGCTTCGTTTATGTTCTTATGTTCATCTCAATTGTTTGGAGGCCAGATTATTTAGGTTGTTATTAAGGCCGGGTCCCTGATAATCTGTTATGGCCAGTGTATCAGGTAGGGAACCCCTTAGGTCTCTGGGGAAACTATGACTTTTGCATCATTAAAGGAGTTGCTTCACATCCTTTGTACTCCCTCAGCATGACTCACTATCATTTTTAAGTCAGTTTGATTCAGGCTCAATTTTTCATTGCTAGGCCCATGCTAAGATATGTGAGTGTACAGGGATCCAAAATGGTGGTCCTCCTTGATAGAGACTCCTGTGGCATCAGTTCTAGATGCTGGAAGAGACAGAGTGAAACCGAGTGACTCTGCTTTGAGTTAGTTGAAGGGCCTTGAGATGTGAGGTAGTTCATTTTCTGCCCTATAGGAGTGCCTTTCTGCCTCCACCAGCATTTCATCAGCTTATTTTATAAAGAAAACAAAGTTCTAAGGAATTAGTAGCCACTGGAACATTCCAGCACTTGAAGAACTGAGAATGTACACTACACTATTTGGAGTCAAGCCCATTGATATACAACGGCTTACTCTTACAGTCTAGAGATTTGCTACCTGTTTAGAAATCTGTTTCTAATACATTTCTGATGGCATATTTGAGAATAAATATAATGAAGGAAACATAAAATTTCTATTCTCTGCAGTGCTGCCCCTGGAACTTCATTGTGACAAGCACATAATGTTATATTTGGAAGCAAGTTTGTAAACCCACATACTGTAAGAAATATATAGCGAGAAATAGGATCCAGACATAAACACATTGCAATTGTGTATATAAATTCTTAATTGATGAGTCAGTGAGCTTTAAACCAGCAAGATATTCTGTAACCAGCAAGATATTCTGTAACTTTCCTCTGCCCTGGACTGAAAAGAATCTATGCAGAACTAAAGCTTCAAATCTAGATATATAAATATCAGATATAACTCAAAAGTCACTATGGCTTATGGCTCACGAAAAAAGTTGGCACATAGCATTTAAGAACCTAAGAACATAAGAGAAGCCATGTTAGATCAGGCCAATGGCCCATCCTAGGGTGGCCATAATATCTGCAGGCCAGCCAGGGACACCTTGAGGGGGGGGGATGAATGTGTGTGTGTGTGCGCGCGCAAAGCGCCCGCCCGCCGGAAACAGGAAGTGACGTCACTTCCGGTGATGTCATGCCACTGCCGGAAACAGGAAGTGACATCACTTCCGGTGACGTCATGCCACTGCCGGAAACAGGAAGTGACATCACTTCCCGTGACATCGTTTTCCCTGTGCCACCTGCCGGAAGCAGGAAGTGACATCACTTCCTGTGACATCATTTCCCCCAAATGCCACTGCCGGAAACAGGAAGTAAAATGAGTACCCAGCTTGCTGGGGGGAAAGTGTAGATGACCGGGGAAGGCAATGACAAACCACCACCTAAAAAGGTCTGCCGTGAAAACGTGAAAGCAGCGTCACCCCAGGGTCAAAAACGACTGGTGCTTGCACAGGGGACCTTTCCTTTCCATTGGTAATAACGGCTAGGAGCACCTTCATTGGAGGCTCATAGAATAAGACCCCCTGGTCCAATCTTTTTGAAACTTGAAGGGTGTTTTGAGGAGAGACACCAGATGGTATGCTGGAAATGTGGTGCCTCTATCTCAAAAAACAGCCCCCCAGAGCCCCAGACACCCGACAATTCTCCATTATACCCTATATCAATTCTCCATTACACCCTATGGGAATCAGTCTCCATAGGGAATCATGGAGAGCCCAGCAGACATTTCCCTCTTCCCCTCTGCTTTCTGATGACCCTGAAGTGGGGAGAGGGCCTCCAAACTGGGGGATCCCTTGCCCCCAACCTGGGGATTGGCAACCCTATCTCCTCAGGCTGCTTTCATGGCCAGCGGCTGGCCAATCTCGACTCTCGTCCGGCTTTCCTCCCTGCCGCGCTCCCCCCACAGGCGCTCCTCCGATCCTGAGGAAAGAGCAAAAGCAGCCCTCCCTCCCAGCAGAGAGACATGCTTTGCAATCCATTAAGAGAATACTGGCACATTCAGAGTTTCTGTAGTAATTCATTCTGCCCGCATTCTATTACATCCTATGAATGCAACAACTCCTAGTCATTGATCCCAGTACTAATATTATTGGTCATTTCAGGAACGTTATTTGTGGGCAGTGTAAAACTTTTACTCACTTTATCTTCCACCCTCAAATAACTATTACAAAAACAACCTAGATTCTCCTTTCCTAAAACTAAGAAGTATTTCCTGATGCCACCCTGCCACCCCAGATCTGAGGACTCTCACATGCCTCTATTAAAAGATGCTCAGAAGTACTTTCCACAGCTTCCAATGGCAAACAGAAAAGGATTTCACACACACACACACACACACACACACACACACACACACAAAGATTGCCTTTAAAACACTATAACTCTTTTTTGGGTTTTGCTGTAAGTTCTATGGAACTAGACCCTCTTTTTTGTAAGCTCTTGGAGGATTGGCTACATCAGGGGGTGAGGCCTAATATGCAAAGGAGCTCCGACTAGAATTCCACCTCTGAATAATACCCATCTTGATAGACCAAAGGTCAGTATAAGACAGCTAGAAAGCAGTATAAGCAGCTAGAAAGCGGCTTTGGCTTGGCATGCAGAAGGTCCCAGGTTCAACCCTGGCATCTCTAGTTAAAAGGATCATGTCATGTGAAGACCTCCACTTGAAACCCTGGAGAGCCAATGCTAGCTTGAGCAGACAATACCCATCTCGCTAGACAAAAGGTCAGTCTACAGCAGACTGGAAGGGTCTGTGGCTCAATGGCAGAGCACCTGCTTAGCATCAAAGAATCACAGAGTTGGAAGGGACCTCCAGGGATCCCTACAAAAGAAAGAAAGAGAGAAAAAGAGAAAGAAGAGAGAGAAGGAGGGGGGGAAAAGACAACAGGGGGTTGGTCTTTTCCACAACAAGCCTCTTGTCGGAGACAGATATTATTTCTCTTTAAAAAAAAAATACACCACCACAACAACATCCAGAGAGCAAACAAGCAATCTTTACACCAAGCAGCCTAAGCACCCTGTGATAGACAATTTTACACGGCAAAGTGGGAGAGGAAACCCCAATTTTAAAAAGCAAGCTGGCCTAAGGATAGGGTTGCCAAGTCCAATTCAAGAAATATCTGGGGACTTTGGGGGTGGAGCCAGGAGACTTTGGGGGTGAAGTCAGGAGACATTGGGGCGGAGCCAGGAACAAGGGTGTGGCAAGCATAATTGAACTCCAAGAGAGTTCTGGCCATCACATTTAAAGGGACAGCACACCTTTTTAAAATGTCTTCCTTTCATAGGAAATGAAGATGTTTCCCTCTCTCCGCCCCCACCCTTTCTGGCTAGTCGGCTCTGAAGAGGGGATTGGCCTCCCTACTCACGAGTTGCTGCTACAGGAGGTGCAAAAGCACATGGTCCTGGGGCTTCCCTCCTCTCAGTTCCTGGCTAGTTGCCTCTGAAGGGGGGATTAGCCTCTCTACTCACGAGTTGCTGCTACAGGAGGTGCAAAAGCACATGGTCCTGGAGCTTCCCTCCTCTCCGTTCCTGGCTAGTTGCCTCTGAAGGGGGGATTAGCCTCTCTACTCACGAGTTGCTGCTACAGGAGGTGCAAAAGCACATGGTCCTGGAGCTTCCCTCCTCTCCGTTCCTGGCTAGTTGCCTCTGAAGGGGGGATTAGCCTCTCTACTCACGAGTTGCTGCTACAGGAGGTGCAAAAGCACATGGTCCTGGAGCTTCCCTCCTCTCCGTTCCTGGCTAGTTGCCTCTGAAGGGGGGATTAGCCTCTCTACTCACGAGTTGCTGCTACAGGAGGTGCAAAAGCACATGGTCCTGGAGCTTCCCTCCTCTCCGTTCCTGGCTAGTTGCCTCTGAAGGGGGGATTAGCCTCTCTACTCACGAGTTGCTGCTACAGGAGGTGCAAAAGCACATGGTCCTGGGGCTTCCCTCCTCTCCGTTCCTGGCTAGTTGCCTCTGAAGGGGGGATTAGCCTCTCTACTCACGAGTTGCTGCTACAGGAGGTGCAAAAGCACATGGTCCTGGAGCTTCCCTCCTCTCCGTTCCTGGCTAGTTGCCTCTGAAGGGGGGATTAGCCTCTCTACTCACGAGTTGCTGCTACAGGAGGTGCAAAAGCACATGGTCCTGGAGCTTCCCTCCTCTCCGTTCCTGGCTAGTTGCCTCTGAAGGGGGGATTAGCCTCTCTACTCACGAGTTGCTGCTACAGGAGGTGCAAAAGCACATGGTCCTGGGGCTTCCCTCCTCTCCGTTCCTGGCTAGTTGCCTCTGAAGGGGGGATTAGCCTCTCTACTCACGAGTTGCTGCTACAGGAGGTGCAAAAGCACATGGTCCTGGAGCTTCCCTCCTCTCCGTTCCTGGCTAGTTGCCTCTGAAGGGGGGATTAGCCTCTCTACTCACGAGTTGCTGCTACAGGAGGTGCAAAAGCACATGGTCCTGGAGCTTCCCTCCTCTCCGTTCCTGGCTAGTTGCCTCTGAAGGGGGGATTGGCCTGTCTACTCACGAGTTGCTGCTACAGGAGGTGCAAAAGCACATGGTCCTGGGGCTTCCCTCCTCCCCCAAACACCCCAGTTTTCCCTCCCCTCCCCATCGTACCTTCTTCTCTCTCCGCTCTTCCTTCTCTGGTTAACTGCAGTCGGGCGGGAAGCCTGGAGGCGGAGCCTCCAGGGCAGGCAGCAGGGCCCAATCTGGTGAGAGCCCTGGTGCCTGGCATGCTCCCCTCGCCTTTCAGGTGCCCCTGTGATTGGCTGGGGGAGGCAGGCTGCCTTGTAATTGGCTTCATCATTAAAAAAATAATGGAGAAAAAATGACGGACAGGGGCACTGGCCAATCCGGGACTCTGAATGGTCCCGAGCTTGGCCAATCGGGACGCGGGATTCAGGAGGTGGGGGCGGGACTTTCCCGGGAGGGCGGGACGTTCTGGCCACCCTAGCCCATCCAGTCCAACATTCTGTGTCACACAGTGGCCAATATATATATATACACATACACACACACTGTGGCTAATAGCCACTGATGGACCTCTGCTCCATATTTTTATCTAACCCCCTCTTGAAGGTGGCCATGCTTGTGGCCGCCACCACCTCCTGTGGCAGTAAATTCCACATGTTAATCACCCTTTGGGTGAAGAAGTACTTCCCTTTATCCGTTTTAACCTGTCTGCTCAGCAATATATTTAGCTAGGGGGCAATGAAATTTCAAGGTATAGATTTTACACACTTTAGTATTTGTTCAAAAGAAATATGTATTTTTTTGTAAGACATAAACCCCAAGAGAGTGTTATTCACAACCTGACATCTTCATGTTCGAGTGCATAATGTAGCATAATGAGAACAAAAGTAATTGAAGAAATGGTTCTATTCAGTGCTCAATAGAACTAATTTTGAATTAGTGGGTTTCATCAAGGCTTTGCAGCTATGGCATATCTATTTGAATCAGGTTTGAAAAGCTGTTGTAATTTAATTGCAAGTACATGTATTTAACTTCCATTATTTGAGAAGCATTAAAGTTTAAGAATAGTATTATCCTTTTTTATACATAGTGAATTACTGAACCAAGTTATGATAATGTGCAGAATTTGGCACATAATACCATGTCAAAGCCTCATGTAGTTTCCTCTCTAATCGGAAATAGAAGCCTCCATATGTAAATTGAACTATCACATGCAAATACCTTTTTGCCCATTGTTGTGCACCATCCAGAACTTTGGTCTGCTGGTGGTACAGATTTACAAGCTGTATTATTCACCTCTGTCTAGTTACCCCTGTTCTTTCTTGTCTCTTTTGGAGTATTTGTTAGGCCTGCCAAGTCTAGCTATACTCAAAAGTGGAAAGAAGGACCAAAGGCAGAAAGAAGAGGAGGAGGAAGACATTTCTAACATCTGCTTAGGAAATAGGGGGTGTTCATTAGCTAAGTTTTTGCTATCTAATTTTAAATACAGCCAAAGCTGATACGAGTTGCAAGAGAGAGTGTCCCTTTGAAGAAAGTAATCCTGCAGTTAATAAAATGAGTAAATTTGATCAAGATTTTTTAATTAATGTGAAAATATCTAATAGATTTAACCTGTTACAGGATCTAAAGGAAGACAGTGTTTGTTCTGTCTGTTCTCAGAAAGACAGCTTTACATTTTCTTAATTAGGATCCTAATATAAACTCCCAAATAAGAGGGATGAAATAGTGTCAGAGAATTACTGTCTGTTTACCACACAAACAGCGATGATTGTTGAGACTTTCAAAAAATTTTTGAGAAGTTTGATTTCCTGACCTCTTGCATCCAGTTGATTATGGAAATTTAAAGGAACTAGTTCCCAGGAAGATAAAAGTACAAAGAAGTCCAGAATTGATTAGAGCTGGAAAATATAATATACATAAGACAAAGGCAATGGATCCATTTATATTTGACTAATACAGTGTTGTCTTGAATATTGATCCCTTTCAAGGATGTATTATTAATTGGGATAATAAATGGACAGCGAAAAAACATCTAGTAGGGAGTACTACTAAATAGACATTCTACTGCAATTGACCTGTATTATATTAAAGAATCTCAAGCCCTACCAAAATAACAAAATTACTTCTGTTTTTCCACAATACTAGATTTTCTTCCTTAATATAGGCAAGGCAAGAATGGTTAAAGAAATATGGTATTGCTTCACAAAGATAATTCAGATTGCAAAGAGAACGTCATTGTTGTCCATTAAGAATCCTTTAAGTTACTTACAGCACAATCCGGGGTGGGGGCGGAAAGTCTTTTGAGAGCAGATGAGCCACTACGTGGGAGCAGGAAGGGTTTGCGTCAACGTACAACCGGCGCCGCCACAGTTGAGTTACATGGGCGGAGGGCCAAGTGTGGGTGGAAGTGAGGCGTGGCATTCAGGCGGAGGAGGGAGTGGAGTTGGGGGCGCAGTCAGGCTTAGGCGGTTTCCTGAGCGGTTTGGCCCATGACATGCCCCCCCCGAGAGGCACAACATTATGCCTGCAAAAACAGCGACGTGTCCCATAGGCACTCGTTGAAACCAAAAACAAAGGTCACCTCGGCCACTTCAGAAGCTTGCAAACCCCTTAGGGAGCTGCGTGATTGCCTCGCCAATCCCCTCGCACCTCAGGCTGATGAGCCCCCTCCCCAGCACCGAATTGCGGTCTCCCCCCTCCTAGAAATACTTCCGCTCAGGCCTCGCACAACTCAGTTGTTAGGGAGAGAAGCGCATGGCGGGAAGCTCTGCCGGCGAGCTCCCGGCCATACAGACTTAGAGTGAGGGACAAACAGGCATGTTGGTGACGAGTTTTGCACTGTGTAGTTGCTTTGACAGTATCTTTGACTTGTGAGGGGGAGAGAGAGGTCTCTCCCCTGGGGCTAACTGCTCTTGTTTCCAGGTCTCCACAGGTTCCAGGCTCCCGGAGGCTCTGCATGCGAGTGAGGACTCTCGCCCATGGCTGGGTAAGTTCCACTGTCCCCCCCTCCCCTTGCTCTTGACCACTTGGTGTGCAAGCGTCTCTGGCACTTGAACCAGGCAGTGGGCTCCGGCAGGGGGCATTTGCTGACCCCGCTCCCCTGTGCTGCCGCCTGCTCCCTTCCCTTGGTCTGCCCTCTGCTGCGTTTCCAACCCCTGGCAGGGCACGGGGTTGTGTGTGTGGCAGCTGCTCCGTTGCGGGAAGGTGGATCAGAGACTGCCTTTTAAGAGAACGCCCGGCTGAAACGCAGCCTGCTCTTCCAGCCACCTCCCCTGCAGGTGCTCTTGATCTCTGTCTCTGTTTTGTAGGTGGGACTCCAACACAGAGGTTTCCGCGAGTGTTGCTCCACCGCCCCCCCCACTCCCTCAGCTGTTTCTGCCCGCCGCTCTGGATGGAGCCCCACCCATGGCAAGACTGCCCAGCATGCATCAGGGAGACTGTTGCACTCTGTTCCAGAAAAATAAAGTCTGAGCTGTGCCCTCGTTGTCTCTCCTGCTTGGCATCTGCTGCATGTTCCCTGGGCACCCCGCCCCCCCGTCAGTGGCCTCTCCGAGGGAATGCCTGGGAGGGTGGGCAGATTTGGTTTGTGGGGGGAGGAACGGTCTATGAGCTGCCACGCTGCCCCCCACATGGCTGGACAGGGATGGGGGAGTGCCACCCCTCAGCCTGCCCGGGCTGACAGCCTACCCAACACCACAGGGCTGTTGTGCGCAGGGCACTAAGGGGGGGGCTGATGAAGTGGATTCAGAGTTCTGCGGCTGATGCACTCGCACTCTGAGTTCTGCGGCCCCCGGGGGAAGTGTTCCGTGCACATGGCAGGGGGCGTCAGGGCAACACAGCGGGTCTGTGTGGGGGGATGTCTGCTGCTGGGCTGCTCACTCCCAGACATACATTCCAGCTGCGAACTTCTGCACTTGGTACTTCCTGCTTGTCTGCCTGCCATTGGCAGAGTCTCTGACAGCGGGTGTGAGGGGATTGACAGCTTCTCCGTGGTCCCATGCGGGCCTGTCTCGCCCCCACCCCCACCTTGCCACCAAGCCAGGCTTCTCGTGTGCGCATGCCCAGCCTCATTCCTGTTCCCTCCCCGTGTTGGTGGGACGTCTCTCCTTTGTCTTTGATGGTCTGCTCATCATTGGCTCCGTTCTCTGTTTGGGGGCGGGTTGGGGATGGCTATCAGCCTCTCTTGGGCCGCCTCTGCCCATCCCTGACTGTTTTGAGCCGTGGTGCATGCGCCAGGACTGGTCAATGGGGGTGGGGGGTGGGATGGCCCTCCACACCGGCTGCCTCCGCCTCCCTTGCGTGCCTACGCCAGTGGCTTTGCCATGGCGACCGTCTCCCTCACGGCAAGCCATGCCTCTCCCCTCCCCACGCTTCAGCGTGCTGAAGTCCTTAGGAAGTTTACTAGCGGTGTGGCAGCTATGCCATGACCGGCCACCACTTATGTCTGGATTTGGCTGTAAGGCCCTCAAAACCTTAAAGGTGGAGAAGAAAACACCAACAAGTTAGAAGAGTAATGAAAAATATTAAGTAAAGAAAAATATTAATACAATTGTGATATCTTTAGCTGAACCTTTTATGGAGCATGGCTCTCACACACCATTGGAAACAGATGAAGTGGAAGCAAGGCTGTTAACTTCTTTTAAAGCACTGCCAGAACTAGATCAAAATATTGTTAATAGGATTTAAGAATTACAGCTAACTCTTGTTGATATTTCAAAGGGCCATCAAAAAATACTGATTGTTAAAAAAATGAGCCAATTCCCCTTTGGTAAAACAAACTCAAGTATTAAGTTCTATAAACTCAATCCTTTAGAAAAATCTAAGAATTTGTGAGCAAGAGCCCCCTATTTTTACTTATATACAGACATCGTGATCACTGCTTTGGTTGCCAGGGTGCCTGGAGGTTCAACTCACACACAACTGCTCTGATGTGGGTTTTACCCGCCATTTTCTGAGAGACTTATGTGGATACTAAAAGTCTCAGTTTTACAGCAGCACTCTATCTCTGAATGGGTGCTAGCTGGGAGTGAAGACAAGCTCCCAGCCACTCTGTGCGCACATAATCTCAGCCATCGCAGTGGAAAAAGTCGTGCCACCATGAGCTGTCCTGTCAAGCAGTTTCCAGCCCTTCTCCATGAAAGCCATTGTCCAAGGCTAACATCATCAGCGAATATTTTCCTGCACAGCCAGACTCCATGATGGAGAAACAAGAGCCTCACATATCCAACAGTTGCTTCAGACATTTGCATAAGGTCATCATGCTTATCTTAGGCATGTATCCTGCCAGACTGCCCAAGCTTTTGTCAAATGGAACAGCAGACAAAGGATGCTGCCAGTCAGAGGAGTAAGAAGAGGAAGACCAGCCTTAATCTGGAGCCACTGCTATTGTGTAAATTGGGTGTCACCTTAGATATCAATTTGGCCCTCTATTGTCATTTTAGATAAGTCTGTGTAGCCTGTTTTAATCCCCTCAACACATGCCTCACCCCAACTGTCATACTGGAGCCTCCCCCTGTCCACCCCTTTTTGGTGACATAGGAGTCACGTTCTACAGATTAACCAGTCACATGACCTGCTGGTCGCAGACCACATGACCTCATCCTCTGAAGGCACAATTCAGGTAATATAAGGCCAAGCACATGGCAGTTCTCTCTCTCTCTGCCTGAGCAATATGTAACCAGATTGTTCCCCCCTCCCTACTCTAAGTAAGGAGCATCAGACATAATAATAATAATAATAATAATAATAATAATAAATTTTTATTTATACCCTACCCTCCCCGCCGAAGCAGGCTCAGGGCGGTGCATGTCTTTATCTTCTAGTTGTAACTGGACCCTAAGCCCATCAGGACCAGGTAGTATACCCTGTCTATGTTTTACCCTTGTGTTACCCCTGTATTTTTCATTCTTTATTTCTTAGGCCTGTATGTATGATTTTATGCCCTTGTATGCTTGTCTTTATTTTATAATAAACACCCTTGATTATTAGACAGCATCTCCTCGTTACTGGGTGACTTCCAAAGGTGAAATCTACACAGATCAAAAATGTCTCGCTAAAGCCTTGTTGCCCACCAAACTAATTCCCCAAACCTAATTTTAGGGCAATTTGGCTAACAAACTTTACATCAACTCATAGTAATGATGGTAGGATTATTCCCTATCTAGTTAGAAAAGCTGCTTGCAAAGTTTCACAAGGAAATGCTGGTTACTTAAAGTGATCTAAGATTTTTATTCTAGCAGCATCTAGAGGAGATGAAGGAGGAAGATTGAGCGGAGGGATTTCTTGCCTAGTGTCTTCTAGGCTAGATGTTACCTCCCTAGAAATTTTAAAATGCAGTCCCTTCACTATAGCTATAGTGTTACATTTCAGAAAATTGCCTTGTGTTGTGGTTTCAGTGTATCTGCCGCCTGCTGCTCTATCTTCTGTAATTGACAAGATCTGGAAGAAGTTTAATATTTTCATAAATAGTTTTATTGTAAGGTTTTGCCCAGGTTCAATCACGAGACTTCTTGAGTAGGATCTAAAGAAGTTTTAATGATATTTAAAGCAAACATTACATAGCAAGTGTTCGCTAGTCCAGGTCTTGCTAGACTGACATATAATCAAAACTTATCAATAATTATAGAAGAGGGGGCAATGGCTATTCACTTTTCTGCACCTGCCAAAAGTCTTTTGAAAGTCTCTTGGAGTAAAATACAGTTGTTTCTCAGGCCTTAGTAGTCAAAGCCAAGTCTGCTCTTCATTTGGTGCCTATCAGCGTTACCCAGGGAGACTAGGTTAGACGTGACTCCCTGCAGCCTCTTTCTACCTGCGAGTTTGCATCCCACATCACACAGACTGCTAAACATTCCAACAAGAGATCTTGTGAGTGTTAATAACTGAAAACAAAGTTTTTACACAATAAGGTTAGTATCATATGGAATCTAGAATGGGTTACATTTAGCATGATTAATTGGTAAGGATAATAATATCAGGATAATAACAACAGCAATGCAGTTGTCAATTAGAAACAGCAACCATGATATGGAACCTTGTCAGGGAATCGTTCCTGACACTTATTATGGATTGTCCCTCTTTGCCATTATTTATTTATTATTTATTTTATTTCATTAGATTTTAATCCACCTTCCTCCTGCCAGGGCTGGTCTCAGGGTGGTGTACAACATAGTATATTAATGACAAATATAATTTAAAAGCATTTTAAACAATATAAACACGCTAATAGCCTAAGAGATGGTGCTAAAGAATTCATTGGTGCCACTGCAACATTAAATGGCAACAAATTGACATTCTGATAATAAAGGGATTAAAAACAGCTGATAGAACCAAGTTTGAGTCCAGTGACCCCTTTAAGACCAACAAAGGTTAAATTCCATGTATAAGCAAAAAATGAGTGACATAGCTTGTGTAGTGAGATGAGAAGCCAGTATCTCTGTTGGGCCCTTGGGGGTTCCATTGAGTTTTGTAACTTCAGGGTTTTCTGGTGGAGAGGCTTCTGTAGCTACACTGCAAATTTGGTGCCTCTCCCTCAAACCCCCTCCACCCACAGTCCCAGATTATAGCCTAGAGATGTCTCTATTGACTTTAATGATCCATAGAGTTTAATGGAGCCAAATATTTGCCAAATAGATTCTGTATTCAGCAGCCAAATCAGATCAGAGAATCTGATTTGACTGTATACAGCGCTGAGTGCAGCTGAATCAGCTGTTATTCAGGGTTGTGTTCTGTTCGGCCAGACCTAATGCACACTCCTATTTTCTACCCCTCCAAATTTAGTATCATATGCAGATTTAATAAGCATTCTCCCTTTTCCTTCATCCAAATTATTTATTGAGGAACCATTAACAAGACCCTTTGGGTGCAACTTGTCAACCAGTTACAGATCCACCTAACTGTAGTAGGATCCAAGCCACATTTTACCAACTTGTCAACAAGAATATTACGTGGAACCTTATAAAAAGCCTTACTGAAATCAAGTCAAACTATGTCTACAGTATTCCCCCGATCCAGCAAGGTAGTAACTTTCTCAAAAAAGAGATAAGGTTAGTCTGACATGATTTGTTCTCAAAAACTCATGCTGGCTCTTAGTGATCACAGCCATCCTTTCTAAATGTTCTAGGACTGATTGACTGATGATTTGTTTCAAACTTTTTTCCAGCTATAGACGTCAAGCTGATGGGTTTATAGTTATCCAATCCTCCTTTTCCCCCTTCTTGAAGATTTGCCCGCCACCAGTCTTCTGATACCTCACCTGTTCTCCAAGAATTCTCAAAAATAATAGCCAGAGGCTCAGAAATTACATACGCAAGTTATTTTAGTACCCTTGGATGCACTTCATCTGGCCATGAAGACTTAGTGTCATTTAAAGAAATGAGGTGCTTATGTAGTACCCCTGTGCCAATCCAAGGCTACAACTCCTTTTTCTTATTATTTGTTCTGAGTAGATGTAATTCTACTCATTGGAAGATTGCAGTCATAATGTGCAGTGGGGTACTCCCATACACAGGGGGGGGAAGCAGTTGTTTATTAATATTATTATAAGGCATTATGAGACTGAGGTTATAAAGTAATGACAGTGGGTTATATTCTTAAAATTGACTCAGGTAATGTTGAGGCTTTCCTGTAATATACAAAGCTTTCCTCTGATACATGACAGAGGTTTATAAAATTATGTATAGAGTGGAGAGAGTTGGCAATGAGAAATTTTTCTGTCTCTCCTAAAATACTAGAACTTGAAATCATCCACTAGCTGTGGTGATTAAAGGGAACTTCCATGTTTAGAGGTGATCGACCTCTGAATCCCAAGAGGCAACATTAGGGGAAGGTCATGGAACTGGATCAGAGGAACTGGATCAGATGCTGGACTAGATGGACCACTGGTCTGATACAGCAGGGCTCTTCTTATGTCACATGCTTGTCTTGTCCCTCTAACAGAGGCTTAATGGGATGTTATGTACCTCTATGCTATGAAAAGCTTCTACTGCCCATGTCTACACATTGTCTCTCTTAAAGGGACAGACCTGGATGAAACACAAATTGGAATTAAGATTGCCGGAAAAAATAACAACCTCAGATATGCAGACAATACCACTCTGACGGCAGAAAGTTAAGAGGACCAAAAAAGCCTCTTGCTGAGGATGAAAGAGGAGAGTGAAAAACTTGGTTTGAAACTCAACATTAAAAAAAAACTAAGATCTTTGCATCTGCCCCATTACTCCTTGGCGAATAGAAGGGGAAGACATGGAAGTAGTGAAAGACTTTACATTTTCAGGATCCAAGATCACTGTAGATGGTGACTGCAGCCATGAAATTAAAAGACACCTGCTCCTTGGGAGGAAAGCTATGACAAACCTAGGCAGTATAATAAAAAGTAGAGACACCACACTGCAGACAAAAGTCAGTATAGTCAAAGCAATGGTATTCCCAGTAGCAATGTATGGCTGAGAGTTGGACCATAGGGAAGGCTGAGCACCGAAGAATAGATGCTTTCGAACTGTGGTGCTGGAGAAGACTTGAGAGTCCCTTGTACAGCAAGGAGATCAAATCAATCAATCTTAAAAGAAATCAACCCTGACTGTTCCATGGAAGGACAGATACTGAAACTGAAGCTCAAACACTTTGGTCACCAAATGAGAAGGGAGCACTCACTGGAGAAGACCCTGATGCTGAGAAACATTGAATGTAAAAGAAGAAGGGAACATCAAAGGATGAGATGGTTAGACGGTGTTATCGATGCAACAGAAATGAATTCGAGTGAACTTAGTTGCATGGTGGAAGGTAGAGGGGCCTGGTGTGCTGTGGTCCATGGGCTTGCAAAGAGTCAGACTTGACTGTGCGACTGAGCAACAACAAAAAGGGATAGGAGATGTTTTCTTTCTTTCCAGGTTGCTGGCAACCCTGCAATGGTATTACTGTTTCCACCAGTCTTGGAGAAAATGGGCAGCAGCCATCTTGGCAGTTCCTACATTACATTATCTTTGGGGAAATGTAGGAACTCGTGAAGAGTGCATGTCTTGTGAGGCACTAGGACTGATTGATATTTTATTCAGACTTACCAATACATAGTGACAGTATTTAGTAGCATTAGGATAATTTAGCAGATTCTCTCAGGCAGATTCCTCTAAGGCACAAATCAGTCAAAACACCAGATTAGTCATTTAAGGTTGCATTTTTGAAGAGCAGGAGGAAAAAAACACCCCCCACACAACATACTCTTCTATACTCTGTCATTGTATACTGCGCAAGACATTAATTGTATGTGGAAAGACAGTATTGAAACAGCAGTGTGAACTCAGTTGTGAGACAGTTAAGGGTGTATTTGACATGCAACTGACATAAAATGGAACTAGAAAAGAACATAAGAGCCCTGCTGGATCAAACCAATGGTTGTCTAGTCCAGCATCCTATCTCACACAGTGGCCAGCTAGTTATTCTGGAAGGCAAACAACAAAACATAGAGGCCAAGGCTTGTCTCTTGGCTTGCTTGTAATGTTGCAATTCCTTGTATAGAATCCACCTGTCAAGTCTGCAGATTCAATAACGAGTCGATGTAGATACAAAGAAACTAGTTTATTGATACTGGATACTTGTGGCCTAAGCCAAGGCTTGAAAAGACTAAAGACGTACAGTAGATACATTGCATATAAGGAGTACTTCAAAGGCATTCCTATGGGTAGGGGAATTGTGCAGGGAACATTCACACATAGATGTTACCAATACATTCCCATGTTGTTTAGGGGCCTGCTGGCCTTGATGCTTTTCAGGCTCCTTCCTCTCCCCCGGGCCTGAGCTGAGAAGGTTCAGATAAGACTTTTCACACATCACCATTTCAAAGCAGGGAGATTCTCTAAGGAGGGGAGTAGGGAGTAGGGAAAGGTTGCTAGCAGCATTTGGTTATACTTTGGTTCTACCCAGCATGCTCTTTGGTTGAGCCAGAGTTAAAGCCAGAATTGACATACTGCCCCCCCCTAAGCCGCATCTACCGCCCTGTGGGAGCGTGTCTGATGGAACCTCTTGATTAGGTCTGGGGCTGATATATCTTTTTCTGCCACCCACTCATTTTCGCTGGAGGGGAAGTGTTTCCATTTTATTAGATAATGTAAGACCTCCCTCTTGACTTTAGAGTCCAGGATTTCTTGGACTTCGTGGTGGTTCTGATTCCCAACCAGGATAGGTTGTGGGGCTGGTGCTCAAGGGTGCCAGACAGAAGCCCTGGGGTCCCGACGGAGCAAGCTGCAATGAAATACAGGGTGCACTTTGTTAAACATTTTTGGCAGCTCTAGTTCTACCGTTACTTGATTGATCACTCTCAAGATTTTGAAGGGCCCCAAGAACTTATATGCCAGTTTCTTAAAAGGTTGGCTTAGTGGCAGGTTCTTAGTGGATACAAATACTGAGTCCCCTACTTTGAAGTCCCAGGCGGGGACGTGGGACTTATCATATTGTTTTTTGTAGGCTTCTTTGGCTGCTTCTAGATTTTCTTGGATTGTTTGCCAGTTCCCACTCGGTCCTTGCCACCATTGCTCAAAAGGCGTCGATTCAGGGGGAGGGTCCCCCCTGGGCAATAGCGGCATTGGCTTCCCTTCATACCCGTGGACGGTAGAGAAGGGTGAAGCCTTGGTGGAACTATGCATGCTATTGTTGTACCCATACTCAGCAAAGGTGAGCAGGTCTACCCAGTCGGACTGTCGGTGGTTAATGAAACAGCGTAAATATTGTTCTAGTAGCCCGTTTATGCGTTCCGTCTGAGGGTGGTAGGCGGAACTCAATCCCTGCTCTATTCCGGCTAGTTTGCAAAACTCCCGCCAGAAGTTGGCAACGAATTGCGCGCCACGGTCGCTAATGACCTTGTCGGGGAATGAGTGAAGCCGGACCACGTGATTGAAGAACAGGAGTACCAGCTTTTTAGCTGTGGGTAGCTGGGCACATGAGATGAAGTGCGCTTGTTTTGAAAAAGTGTCCACTACTACCAATATCACTGTTTTCCCATGGGAAGGAGGCAGCTCCATGATAAAGTCCATCGATACCAGTGACCAGGGGCGCTTGGCCGTTTCTAGGGGTTTGAGCAGCCCTGGGGCTTTACCACCCCTTCTCTTTGCCATGATGCAAAAGGGGCATGAGGCTACGAATTCCGACATGTCCTTTTTAAGGGACGGCCACCAGAATTGTCTACTGATCAAGTGGAGCGTCTTGACGTAGCCAACGTGCCCTGCCAGTTTATTCGAGTAGCAGAATTGTAACACCTCCGCTCTTAAGCTCTTGGGGACATAAAGCCCGTTCTCCCTCCTTTGGATGTCTCCTGGGCAGTCGTCTCCCTCCCTCTCAGTTTCCATGGCCAGTTTCTCGGTGCCCAATTCCCCCAAGTCCCTTCTTTTCTGCGACCGTGTAGTTACTATGGTGGCTACTTGCGAAGGGGGAATTAAAGATTCTACCACTTCCTCCCTCTGGCTCTCATGTTGTGGGAGGTGGGACAAAGCATCCGCTAGGAAGTTCTTCGCCCCCAGAATGTGACTCAAAGTGAAGTCAAATTTGAAGAAGAATCCCGCCCACCTAATTTACTTTTCGCTCAGCTTCCTCTTGCCCATGAGGGCTTCGAGGTTTTTGTGGTCGGTCCAAATCTCAAAAGGCATTTTGGCTCCTTCCATCCAGGACCGCCACGTTTTCAGAGCAAAAGTTACAGCGAAAGCCTCCTTGTCCCACACCGACCAGTTTCTTTGCTCGCCTGAGAACTTTCTGGAGATATAGGCACAAGGTTTCAGTCACCCCTCCCCATCTTTCTGCATTAGTATGGCTCCGACGGCCACATCGGAAGCGTCACATTGCACAATGAAGGGCCGCTGCTCATCGGGGTGGCTCAGGACCGGCTCGCTAGTGAACAAGCGTTTCAATTTATCAAAGGCCGTTTGGCACTTGGGACTCCAATTGAGGTGGGCTCCCGGCCGCTTTGCCTCTGGCCCCTTCCCTTTGGTCTTTAACAACTCGGTTAGGGGGAGGGCAATCTGGGCGAACCCTTCTATGAAGGTCCTATAGAAATTTGCAAACCAGAGAAATGATTGGAGCTGTCTACGTGTTCTCGGGGGACCCCACTCTAGCGCTGCCTGCACCTTAGCCGGGTCCATCGCCAGCCCCTTCCCTGACACCCGAAACCCCAAGTAATCCAATTCGGTTTTGTGGAATTCACACTTAGACAACTTGGCATACAACTGATGTTTCAACAGAGTGCTTAGCACCTCTCTCACTAACTTCACATGAGACTGTCCGTCTTGCGAGTAAATAATTATGTCATCCAGGTACACCACCACCCCCTTGAATAGGAATTTTCTGAGAACATTGTTTATAAAGTTCATGAATACCCCCGGGGCCCCCTGTAGTCCGAAGGGCATGACTAGGTATTCAGACTGTCCCATAGGCGTGTTAAACGCAGTTTTCCACTCATCCCCCTCCTTGATGCGCACTCGGAAGTACGCGTCTCTCAAGTCCAGCTTGGTGAAAATCTTGCCCTCTGATACTGTTCAGTTCTTGGAGAGCTCTCTCTCCTCTGTTGTAGGGAGGGAAAGGCAATTGTAAGCCGTTCTGAGACTCTGAATGAAGGGCAGAGTATAAATCCAATCTCTTCCTCTTCTTCTTTCCGCAAATTCAGCTTAAGCAATGCCACAGGGTTACTATGAGGATAAAATGAAAGAGAGTGATATAGGCTGCTTTGGGTCCCTATTGAGGAGGAAGGCAGGGTTTAAATGAAGTAAATAAATAAAAATGATATATTGTTTGTACCTTAACATTGGAGGCATGCATCTTTCTTGTTGATAGATTAACAAATTAATTCCTTTGGCAATCCTAAATGTGTGTTTGGGAGAGTTGATTTTAATGGTTTTGTGTATTTTAAATTGTTAGCCATCTTGATGGCTCTTGTAAAGGAGGAAAGGTGGAATACAATTTTTGTTAAAAAATAGTCTGATTGTTGTGTCGGGCATGGTGGGTGTTATGTGTGCATGCCTGTTGATTGTGGGCAGCAAAGATGAAGAAAAACAGAATACATTTCCTTCCAAGATTTTTAAACATATTGAGCCTCGTATGTAACAAATCAAAGAATACTAACATACTGTCTTCCCCTCCCTCCATTGGATGGTCTAGCATGAGTGGAGGAGGTACCATCTCTAAAGGACATCACTTTAGTTAGAATTACTATCCAGTTATATCCTTCAGATCATGTCTCTTAACTTTTTTTTTTTTAACAAAACAGTGTTAGGCTAAAAATTACATTGATTTTCTAGCTAAAAGTTCTGAAAACTGAGCAAAAGGGCATGGAAAGGGAACAAGCAGCTTTCCAGGGGTGATGCTGTAAAGTGAGCCAGTGTGATATATTAGTTGGGTTGTCAGTCTAGGAACAGAGAGACCTGGATTTCAATGCCCATCAGCCATGAAGCTCTCTGAATGTTTCTTTCAAATGGAAGATAAAGTGCAGGAGAAACACATATGTCATTCTAAACTTGGAAGAGGTGTAGGATGAAAGTCAGAGAAGATTTAGAGCCTCTCTACGGATCATACTGCCTTTCCTCCTTGTGCCTCTGGTTTTGCTTAATTTTTTGCTACAAAATTTTTTGCTACAAAAAATTGACATTGTCCCTGTGTATTTACATTTTTAAAAGTACAATATTAATTTAAATTTTTAGGAAGAAAACATGTAGTGTGGGATCTGCATTTATATATTATTGAATAATTTATTACACATGCTGATGTTTTTTGAGTGGGGGGGGGGCTGATGTAGAGCAAAATTCTAAGCCCATGTACAGTGAACAGAGGTGGGTTCTACGCAGTGGGCTTTTCTGCACAGTATCACCAAAATTCAGGGAAGTTTTAAAAGAAGCTTACAGTCTGGCATTGGACAACATTGTCAAAGAAATTCCAAATGCTGTGCCTCTTGGAAGGGGGACAAAATCCTGTTTCAAATTTGGGTGACTGTTTGTAGGTGACAAGAGGGAGGGACGGTGGCTCAGTGGTAGAGCATCTGCTTGAGAAGCAGAAGGTCCCAGGTTCAATCCCTGGCATCTCCAAAAAAGGGTCCAGGCAAATAGGTGTGAAAAACGTCAGCTTGAGACCCTGGAAAGCTGCTGCCAGTCTGAGAAGACAATACTGACTTTGATGGACCAAGGGTCTGATTCAGTATAAGGCAGCTTCATATGTTCAAGAGGACAGTGAAAGAGAAATATTGTGCAGGAGAGGCAGTGGGCCACAGATGATGTACTGCAAAGGTCCCCAACCCCGAGGCCGGGGACTGGGACTGGGCCACAGCCTGTTTGAAACAGGCTGCGCAGCCTCGACGCCCCTCCCCCACAGCACCTCCTCTTCCCCCCATTTTCACCATTTTAAGGCCGGGGAAGGGAAGGAGGCAAGGGCAGCATTGCTCACTGCTGCTGCTGTGGTTTTCCCGCCCATCAGCTGATCGACGGGGGAATCGGCCTGTGAGGCCTTCACAGCCCCTTCCTCAGCCTTAAAATGGTGAAAACGGAGGGGGAAGAGGTGGCAAGGCTGCCAAGGGGACGGCAGCGAAGGAGGGAGGAGGAAACGGGGAAGAGGCTGTGAAGGGGGCGGCAGCAAAGGAGGAGGCGGGGGAGGAGGAGGCAGCGAGGCTGAGCGGGGGCAGCAGTGAAGGAGGGAGGAGGAAACAAGGGGGGGAGGAGGAGGAGGCGAGGCTGTGCGGGGGGGGCAAAGGAGGGAAGAGGAAATGGAGGGAGGAGGAGGCGAGGCTGTGTGGGGGCGAAGAAGGGAGGAAACGGGGAGGAAAATGGGAGGCGGCAGCAGCGAGGCTGCACAGGGGTGGCAAGGCTGTGCGGGGGCAAAGGAGGGAAGAGGAAACACCGCGGGGGGGGGGGCTGAATTGGGTGCCCCCACCCTGCCAGTCTTGGGGCCGTGGTTGGCAGGCCGGCCCTGGGATCGGTTCCCAGGGCCAAAAAGGTTGGGGACCACTGATGTACTGAACTGGTTTGAGCTGTAAGCTGTAGGTTACAACCAGTGGAGTTCTGCTGTTACCTGCTTTGGGTCTGTCTTGTAGCAGGCTGTCTCTGGGAGCCATTCTAGATTTGTCAGTCTGTTTCTTCATTTCATGATGTAGATATTCTAAACATGGGAATTTCTGTTGTAAATCCTCCAGGTGAGAGTCCTTGACTGAGGGATCAGAACAAATTGTGACATTGTGCTTGGCTGTACACAAGGCCAGCACATAGGAGTAGGCCAAGTAGGCAGCCACCTAGGGTGCCACCTGTCCTTATGGGGTGCCACTGGACGCCCATGCCCTGCTGTTCTCACAGACCTAGGAGGGCAAGAGTGTTCGGGCAGCACATCAGTGTGCGCTCTGCTCTGCCTTGCAGGGAAGACAGGCTCTGAGGAGAGCACAAGCCGCCCCACTGCTCTCACCTTCCCAGGTCTGCACAAAACTCAGGGAAGGTGGGCTCCAAGGAGAGCATATGCTGCTCCGCTGCTCTCACCCTCCTGGGTTGGGATCAGGGCCTAGGGCTCCAGGAACTCTGGCGCTAGCCCTGGCTGTACATGATGGAATGTTTTGTTTTGGGCGGTAGCCAGAATTTGGTGTAATGTAGTTCTTATGCACCCTTCATGTTCTTTTATAGTAGTGTCCTGAAAATGTACTTGATGTATAGCCTGGCGCATGCTCAGTTGATGGTGAGGTGAAAATTCTTGAAGTCCTGATAGAATCTCTTGAGGGCTTCCTTTCCATGTGCTGGGGAGATGAAAATAGCATTAATGAATTTTGAGTAGAGGTTAATGACCAAGAGTGGGGGAAGCATTGTTCTGAAGCACAAAGATGCTTTCATATTGTGTTGCCATGCCCATGGCAGTACTGTTGACAAAGAAAATACACTTGCATTTCCTATAGAGGGCCCCATCCGTGGCCCTCTAGGTGTAGATTCAGGTGAGTAACCTTACAAAGACTTTTGCAGCTTGACTCTTAACTAGTCCTTCCTGGCAGCCAAAACCCACCCCCAATATGTAAGGCTTGAGAAGAAGATATTGGAAGATGAAGAAGATACTGGATTTATATCCCGCCCTCCACTCCGAATCTCAGAGCGGCTCACAATCTTCTTTATCTTCCTCTCATACAAAGACACCCTGTGAGGTGAGTGAGGCTGAGAGGACTCTCACAGCAGCTGCCCTTTCAAGGACAACCTCTGCCAGAGCTATGGCTGACCCAAGGCCATTTCAGCAGCTGCAAGTGAAGGAGTGGGAATCAAACTTGTTTCTCCCAGATAAGAGTTCACACACTTGACCACTACACCAAACTGACTCTGAGGAAAACTGGTCCATAGTATCTGATGAAGTATGCCTGCACACAGAAGCTTATACCTAGGATTAAAAAACCTATGTAGATACTGAACATGCTAACCTTGAAAAAAATGACATTGGCTGCTAACTGACAGGCAGCTCTGGGCAGCATCAAGACGACCTGGAAGTGAGCTGCCCAGAAAAGAAGTGCCCGGGAGCATCCTGACGCCCTGCAGAAGAGGGACGGACCACAGGTGCCCCAGGGAGCATCCAGAGCAGTCATGCCCCCCCATCCGTGGCCCTCTAGGTGCTTTCTGGCACTTCCTAGCCATCCAGATGGCCAGGGAGGCACCACGGAGATGCCCCATCAAAAAGACACCAGTTTGAAAGTGGTGCCTTTTTAAGCGAGCTCCCAGTAAATTGGGGATGGCTCTGCGGCAGGACAGGGATGGTAGGGAGATGCGCATGTGTAGACACACTTTTTGGCTGCTCACCTGCCATTCCCGGGATGGCTTAAATTGCCCACCTGTAACCAGCCCTTAAGTATCTTTGATGCCAGTCTCCAAGTGGGCCCTGGGGATCCCCTAGAATTAACAGCTCATCTCTAGACCACACAGATCAGTTCCCCTGGAGGACATGGATGCTTTGGAGGGTGGACTGTATAGCATTGCACCCTACTAAGATCCCTGCCAGGTTTCATCTCCAAATCTCCAGGAGTTTCCCAACGTGGATCTGACAACCCTACCCCCCATCCCTCACCAGCGGGCAAAAGGGCCTTGGCAGCCTTATGATAAACTCTTCTCCCTGCCCATTTTATATGAGTCCGTATAGATAACAAGCCACAAAGTGGGGTATTGCACTACTTACATACGCACACACCATCTGTACTTTCTTTCAGAAGTTGCTTCCATAGCAACAAGTGCATCATAAAGAAAGGAAAGAATTGATTTTGCAAATTCTGTACTCCCTTGAGAAGCCATTAGTCTTTCCTTTCCTTAGAGTAGGCTGACAGCCTTAAAAATGTTTTTGACTTACATTTTTTGTGTGCAGTGTTTAACAGCTTGTGAGAAACCAGTCTCTTCCTCAACCCTCCGGCATCATGGTATGTCATTGGAAAATTTGATCCCCGTTTGTTTGCTTGTTAGAAGATCTGGAACTAGAAGCATCTTTCCAAAGATTAAATTGTTTGCTTTTCTCTTATTTAATATTGGACTTTTCCCAACTCAGTTAATTCCCTTTGTTTACAGATTATCTGCTGCTGAGAAAACATAAACAGGGTGTTTGGAGAAATCATTGGCTTGTGCAAGGGTCATTTTGAAATGTAAGAGATTTTACGGTACTTAGCAGTGCAGTCCTAAACACTGAAGTCAAAGGGCTTAGAAGGGTGTAACTCTGTTTAGGATTTCAGTGCTAATCCCGTGTAGTCTCTACATGACTGTTACTCAGTGTTCCCCCTAAATACATATTCTCATTCTTGAAACATATAAGATGGTTCCAAGTGGAAATATAATTGGTCTTTGGGTAATATCTTACTAGTTGACATTAATGGGACATCCTAGGACACACTTTTGAACCCTAGAGTACAGGTTTTCCACCATTCATAAGTTTTCATAGGTAAAGTTTTATCTGCTGACCAGGTTTTGTATGTGTGTGGAAAAAATAATATGGTTATATATCTTGCTACTCAGGGCTTTTTTTGTAGAACTCATTTGCATATTAGGAACTCATTTGCATATTAGGCCACATTCCCTGATGTCACCATGGTTTGGCACAGGGCTTTTTTTGTGGAGCACCTTCCCTATGAGGATAGGCTGAAGAGTCTCAGGCTTTTCACTTTAGAAAAAAGATGACTGGGGGGGCATGATAGAGGTTTATTTGCTGACAGAAGCCACAGGAATAAACAGCTTTAAAAGGGGGGTTAGATAGACCTATTGTCCATGAATCTATGGGCCTGTTCAGACACACAGTTTAATCAGTTGTCGCTGTTGTTAAAAGTGGCTGATCAGACAGCAACATCTGCCCTCCGGTAGTCAATCGTTGTTGCCCCCCCCCCCCAATCCTTCTCCAAACAGGATTATTTTGTTACCTGCTCCTTTGTGGTGTTTTTTGAGTTGTCCGGTTTCACTTCATAGTTTCCTCTGTCTGGATAGTCCTGCTGAAATATTAACCAACTTCCAGATGTCTGAAGGCTGTCCCAGAGCAAAAGGAGCCTCAGACATTCAGTTTACGGTCATTTTTTTTTTTACTACTTAGCAATATGCGCATAACCACAAAACCACATAATTTTTTTTAACTTATGTGCATGTGCAAAATGTGTGCATGTGCATTATTCTCTTATGCGCCTAACAAAAAAAAAGAACTGCATGGTGCCATCATGTGGATGGCAGAAGATAGTTTCACCGTGGAGTGATTCGAATTGCAGTATGGCAGTCTGATCGATAATATCCGGAACAAAGATATTCAGAACAGAACCAGGTCAGTTTAACATGGACTCAACAGGTTGTGTGAACAGGGCCTATCAGTGACTAAAAGAAACCACCATGCTCAGAGGCAGAACTTCTGAATCCCAGTGCCAGGTTAGCATCAGCGGAAGACCTTGACTTGTATGCCTTATTGTTAGACCTCTAGAGGAACTGGTTGGCCTTTGTGTGAGACAGGATGCTGGACTAGATGGACTGTTGTTCTGATCTCATGTACTTATGTCAAGTAGGTTATGTCTAATGGCAACGTGTTAATGACCAAAATGTTCTATCATTAACAGCCTTGGAAACTGAAGGCCCTGGTTTCTATTATTGAACCAATCCATCCCATGATTAGGGAACCCAGTGGTGCAGAGTGGTAAACTGCAGTACTGCAGTCGAAGCTCTGCTCACAACCTGAGTTTGATCCTGGTGGAAGCTGGGTCCAGGTAGCCAGCTCAAAGTTGACTCGGCCTTCCAAGGTTGGTAAAATGAATAACCAGCTTGCTGGGGATAAAGTGTAGATGACTGGGGAAGGCAATGGCAAACTACCCCATAAAAAGTCTGCCAAGAAAATGTCATGATGTGACATCAGCCCATGGGTCAGTAATGACTTGGTGCTTGCATAGGGTACAACCTTTTCCTTTTTTTAATCCCATGATGCGTCTTCCTCTTCACTTGTCTGGCAATCCTATCTCTAGACTCAGTTTAGTAATTTTTGCTTCTAGGGAGAATTCAGGCTTGATTTGACTTAGAGGCCACTTATTTGTCTTTTTGGCAGTCCATGATAACTCTCCTCCAACACCACACATTCGTCCATTAGGTTAGTCAGGAAAAACATTAGTGAATAGGTTTGTTCACAGTAATCAAGCTGGCTCTAAAGTCATATGGATGCAAAAGTGGCTCAAATAATTTTTAAAAACCTCACAGAATCCAAGAGCCACAAAACTTGTAGAAAACACCAGAATATAAGAGGGGAGGGGGAGTAAGAATCCCAATTCTGTGGCTTCAAAAACTCATTCTTGACTAAAGTTTTACCTCCTACAAGTGTACAGGATTGGACTCTAGTGAGGCATCTTTAGTAAGGCATGAAAGGAGAATGAAAATAAAGGAAAAAGAAAAAAAGCCAAGGGAAACAAGTGTGTTTTCAGCAGCCTTTCAAAAACCCTCAGGCTCACTGGCTAGCCTTGGGCAAGTTATTCTCTCTCACTCTAAGGTTCTTCAGAGGATTATTGTAAGAATAAAATCAGAGGGCTCCATGTATGCTGCCCTGAATCCCTCAGAGGAAGGCTGGGAGTATTGTAGTGTGAGAGAAATAAATATTTATGTATTTTTCCATCATCACTGTGATAGACAGTTCCTCAGCTGATGTCATTTTCATTATGGAGATTTAGTTAAATCTCTTGACAATTCAAGGCAGAAGCTGACTGACATAATAAATATAATCTTTGTGCTTTCTGCTTTGATTCAATAGTCATTTTAAATAAATCAGTTACGGAGACTTCAACCACACCACCCTACCCCCAACGCCCAGACTT
This sequence comes from Heteronotia binoei, assembly GCF_032191835.1. Taxonomy (NCBI): domain Eukaryota; kingdom Metazoa; phylum Chordata; class Lepidosauria; order Squamata; family Gekkonidae; genus Heteronotia; species Heteronotia binoei. The sequence goes on along the minus strand of NC_083243.1, from coordinate 35,138,523 downwards.
GCCTCTGGGCTATGCTTATGCAGTGAATGGCTGTAATGGCACTACAAAATCTTTTTTTAAAAAGATAAACATTTCTGTGGCTGAAACAATATGAAGCTGGTAAATCCAGCTTCAGATTTCAAATTATATCTTTGTTGTAAATTGATTAGTTTCTGCTTTTTAAATTATAAGATTATATGTTACAAAACAAAAGAGTGAGGTTGCAGTGATAGTAAAAATATTGTCCTGATAATTTATAAGCTAAGATTTTTCCAGATACAAATCTTGAATCCTACCAACTTTTTCTATGAACATAAAAGAGTAGGATAATCTTACCAGATTCCTTTCTCATTAGAGCCTGTCCCCTCCCCCACAGATTTTTTTTTTAATCAGGAGTCCCCAACCTTTTTGAGCCTGCTGGCACCTTGGGAATTCTCAGAGGGGAGGTGAATGCCACCCCAAAATGGTTGTCACATGAGAAATGGCCAAACCCAAAATGGCTGCCTCAGGAAGTGGAGAAAAATGCAATATCACCTTCCTCACTTTGCAAAAAGCATCTCAGAGGGTGCGTTCACACAACCCTTAATAACATGTTTTGAAAGTGGATTTTTGCTATTCTTAACAGTAAAAATCCTGTTGCACATAGGCTTCCCAAACCTCCCGCTCTGGCGGGAGACCCCTGGGTTCGCAGCCTCATCTCCCGCTCTTCAAAAATTGGGAAGCGGGGGGTAGGGGGTGGAGGGGGGAGAGAACATACCTGTAGGCTTCATGTTATTATAGAGCTCCTGAGCCATTTGTAAAATGTATGCCCCTTTAAGGCTGGGCAGGAAGCAGGAAGGGCTTGGGAGAACGGCCCCTCCCTTTCTTTTGCTTTCATTTTCACAGCAAGAGTTCTCCGGAAGAAGATCTGGTAAGTATTTGTGTGTGAGAGAGAGGGAGGGGGGCAGGGGATTCCCTGGTTTGGAGGCCCTCCCCCCTTTAGAAAGCGTGTGGGGGGGAAATGTCTACTGGGCACTCTATTATTCCCTATGGAGAACGATTCCCATAGGGAATAATAGGGAATTCATCCGTGGGTATTGGGGGCTATTTTTTGAGGTAGAGGCACCAAATTTTTAGTATAGCATCTAGTGCCTCTCCCCAAAATACCCCCCAATTTTCAAAATGATTGGACCAGAGGGTCCAATTCTATGAGCCCCAAAAGATGGTGCCCCTATCCTTCATTATTTCCTATGGAAGAAAGGCATTTTAAAAGGTGTGCTGTCCCTTTAAATGTGATGGCCAGAACTCCCTTGGAGTTCAATTATGCTTGTCACATCCTTGTTCTTGGCTCCACCCCCAATGTCTCCTGGCTCCACCCCCAAAGTCTCCTGGCTCCGCCCCCAAAGTCCCCAGATTTTTCTCTAATTGGACTTGGCAACCCTAGTTGCAAAACACATTAGTGTAGCGTGGGGGAGAGAGAGAGATAAATTAGCCTCTGCCAGTTCTGCTCCCTGAAATCTGTTTAACTGGAGATTATAGGGACTGATCCTGCAGCCCTGTAGTCTGAAACTTATCTAGGACCTTCCCCACCCCTGCATTTCTCAAGTTACATGTTAGTAAGCTTACTGTTGCGAGAGGGGTGAAGATGTGAGCAAGCACACACAAACCGGCTCAGCAACATTCTGCATTAATATCTGCAACTGTACAGAGTAGAGTTGCCAATCCCCAGGTGGGGGCAGGGGATCTCCTGGTTTGGAGGCCCTCCCCCCACTTCAGGGTCATCAGAACGCAGGGGGGGGGGAGAGGAGGGAAATGTCTGCTGGGCACTCCATTATTCCCTATGGAGACATTCCCAGAGAAAATAATGGAGAATTGATCCACGGGTATATGGGGCTCTGGGGGGCCCCCTGTTTTTTGAGGTAGAGGCGCCAGATTTTCAGTATAGCATCCATTGCCTCTCCCCAAAATAACCTCCAGGGGGTCCAATTCTATGAGCCCCAAAAGAAGGTGCCCCTATCCATTATTTCCTATGGAAGGAAGGCATTTAAAAGATATGCGATCCCTTTAAATGTGATGGCCAGACTTTATTTGGGGTTCAGTTATGCTTGTTACAGCCTTGCTCCTGGCTCCACCCCAATGGCTCTTGGCTCCACCCCCAAAGTCCCCAGATATTTTGTGAATTGGACTTGGCAACCCTAATACATAGCCACTCAAGAAATATTATGGAACCATAATATCTCTTAAGGAGGAACTAACTTCCCTGTTAGAAGTCTTGAAAAAGAACTCTAATCTGGGATACCTCTTGGGATGAAGTTCAGCCTGCACAAAATGGTCAAGATAGGGTTGGGTTGCCAGCTACCAGGTAGTATCTGGATATCTCCTGCTAGTACAGTGGATCTCCAGATGACTGAGCTGCCAAATTGTATTGTTCATTTTTACTGATTTTAACTTGTTTTTATATTGTTTTTTTTATGCTGTTATCTGCCCTGAGTCCATTTAGGAAAGAGCAGAGTATAAATTATCTAAATAAATAAATGACCAAGATCAGTTCCCCTGGAGAAAATAGTGGCTTTTGAGGGTGGAGTCTATGACATCTTATGCTATTGAGGTCCCTTCCCTCCTCTAACTCTGTCTTCCCCAGGCTCCATTCCCAAAATCTCCAGGTATTTCTCAACCCAGAGTTGGCAACCCTGGGTCAAGGTATTCTTGGGGCATAGCACACTGAAAACCACTTGAAGACTGGGTTCAGACCAGCATTTTAAGCTGACACAGGGATGGCTCACAGACGGATTAAAAATTCAAGTCCAAATTTGCTCATCTGCCTCCTGTCCCGCTCCCATACTTGCCCCGTCCTCTGGCATCTCTGAGGTGACTCAAAAAAGCTACTAGCAGATGTTTCTGTCACATGCCATCTTTCTGGGTGTTTCAATGTGGGAGCGTGCAAGCCAGGTGGGTTGGTGGTGTGAACCTGTCAATCCGCTCTAGGCGCTCACCAATATTGCTTTTTAAAAAAACTCTTATGAGCGCATATGCACATGGCCACTAAAAATGTATGGAAAAAAAGAAACCCAAACCGCACCAAGGTGATGGTGTGCAGCAGCCATCTGACCACGCCAGAGCGCCTCCTGCACAGGAAACAGGCGACTTGCGCAGGAGTGTCCGATCAGGATTCAACCACTCTGTTTTGAACCAGCCTGATTTGAGATGCCTCCTATGTGCCCAAAGCTGCCAGTCTGGACACAGCTGAACTGATACAGTGTAAACAAGAGAAGAGTTTTCCTTGGCTTGTCCCCCTTCTAGTGAAAGGGAAACCATTTCCAACCTTCTTTATATCACCAGCAAGCTGTGAAATGAGCTAAACTGCAGCTCTCAATAAACCTTGGGAGTGTCAACAGCAGCAGTCATTTTGTAGAAAATAGGTGGTAGAGCTGATCCACGGATTGTTATGCAGCTGCACATACTATTCAAGGAGATGGAACTCTCAGAAGGGTTCAGTAGCTGTGCTCCTGTGAACTCCCACTGAATCTGAGGCCTGGTCAACAGCAATAGGGAGGAATGTCCAAGCATTAAAAATACTGAATGGGCCTGCAGGAATGAGGAACATACAAGTAGCCGTGTTTTAAAAGCAGTGATATAGTCTTTGTGCAGAGATGGCAGCCATGTGTTTGCTGATGGCTTTTAAAGACTTTCAGGAACTTGGCCAAAGACAACAATGTTTAATGTCTTAAATGAACATGAGAGATTATGGGATTTGTGGAAGAGAGGAGAGAAAGAGGCTGCCTGTCTTTGGAACTTAGTATGAGACCAGATGTTACCTCTCACAGCAAAAAAAATTGTGCCTGATTCCAGACAAGCAGAATTTAAATTTTATTGAAGGACACGATGAGTGGAGAGCCCATTTAAATTCTTGCTAAAAATTTGGTTGCATGCCTGGAACAGAGATGCTTTATATTCTGAAACATGCACACAACTCACTGAAAAATTTCCATCTAGTTTGGGTGCTGTTCCCCATCCAAAAAACATCAAGTAAAACATTTAGCCAGAAGCTGGAAATCTTGTAACCAGAGTTTATCTATCACAGCAGCTGTTTGCAAAAGTGGTTATTGTGGGATAACAACTTCCTGAACTTTATTGAGCCACTTGTTTATTTACACATAGAAGGAAGGAATCAAAAATTAATGGGAGTTAGAGTCAACAACAGAGAGCCTACAAGTATTAGGATCTGGGAAGATGTGTGCTAATAGGCAACTTTACACCTTAAATCATAGAGTTGGAAGGGACCCCCAGGCCAACCCCCTGTACAATGCAAGAAATTCACAAATACCTTCCCCTAAATTGACAGGATCAGCATTGCTGTCAGATGGCCATCTAGCCTTTGTTTAAAAACCTCCCAGGAAGGAGAGCCCACCACCTCCCGAGGAAGCCTGCTCCACTGAGGAACCACTGTGTCAGGAAGTTCTTCCTAATATTGATCCAGAAAATCTGATTTAATTTCAGCCCATTGGTTCTGGTCCTACCTTCTGGGGCAACAGAAACCAATTCCACACCATCCTGTCTATGACAGTTCTTCAAGTACTTGAAGATGGTGATCATATCACCTCTCAGCCTCCTCCTCTCCAGATTAAACATCCCCAGCTCCTTCAACCTTTCTTCATAGAACTTGGTCTCCAGACCCCTCACCATCTTTGTCTGGACCCTCCTCTGGACCCATTCCAGCATGCCTATATCCTTCTTCTAAGTATCCTTCTTGCCTATCCACACTTTCCCTTCTCACTAATGTTACTACCCACTCCTTCCATTCAGTAGATATGGCTTGTACCCTCTCTTTCCCGAAGTGTCAGTAGAGTTTCTCCTGCAGTAAAGATTTTGCTTTCCCAGCAAGCTCACCAGGAATTGCCTTCAAATCATGGTTTGCAAACCCACTTCAGAGTTAAAATACAGCTTCAAATTATGGTCTAGACAGGACTCCTGATTAGCACTAACCATCATTTGCCTAGTTTGGACATTATAGCAAACTGTGATAATGTAAGCCAAGAAAAGGAACATAAATCAATCCAGTCTGCAGCTAGAAATTTTTGTGGAATGCGAAATACATTTTTGTGAAAATTGGGCTCATGGGACTTAATAAGGAGGCTGTTAAAAAAGAAATTGATGGGGGAAGGATCAAAAGAATAGAGAATTAAAATGAATACTATTTCCTTTCCATCTTCCTAACTTTATGGTATTAATATATTATGGGACTATTTACTTAGGTGCAAACTATGTTACATTTCCTAGAGAGTCTGATCTGGGTGTTCTGCTCAGTGTCCCCATAGCAGCTCCAGGGAATGACATTTGTCTACAAGAGTCCAGTTGGGCTAAGGACCATGATGTAGGGGGGAGGAGGGGTTCTTGCCTCTCCTTACAGCACTTTTTTGAGACAAAACAGCCCCTGAGAAGACTGTTTACTCTGCTTCACAGCTGCAAAATGGGGAACCAGCACCTGACTCATTAGAATATGTATGCATTTGGATTTGCCTAAAGTTACCATCTTCAAGATGTGGCCTGGAAATCTCTTGAAATTACAACTGATCTCCAAGCTACAGGCATCTGTTCCCATGGAAGAAACTGCACTTGTGGAAAGTGGGCTTGATGGCTTCACAGCCCTGCTAAGTTCTTCCCCTCTCCAAACTTAGAATCATAGAGTTGGAAGGGACATTCAGGATCATCTAGTCCAACCTTCTACACAATGGAGAAAATTCACAAGTACCTCCCTCTTACACTCTGTGACCAGTGTTCCCTCTAAACTGAGCTAGTGTGAGCTAGCTCAAAGATTTTTAGCCTCCAGCTCACACATTTTTTTCTTAGCTCAGAAAAATTGACCCCAGAGCACAATAATTTATGCAGTAGCTCACAACTTTAATACCGTAGCTCACAAAGTAGAATTTTTGCTCACAAGGCTCTGCAACTTAAAGGGAACATTGCCTGTGACCCCTGCTCCAAGCCCAGAAGATGGCAAAAAAAAAACCCCACCTCTCCAAGATTCCTAGCAAAACTGGCCTGGAGAAAAAATGCTGACTGACCCCCGACTGTCCCTGGCCCAAAAGATGCCTGTCTTGCCTCTACCAGGGCCAGGTCCTTTTCAGTCCTGGCCCCAACCTGGTGGAATCAGCTCCCTATAGAGATCCGGGCCCTACCTGGCTTACTAGCCTTTTGTAGGGCCTGTAAAACGGAGCTGTTCCACCAGGTCTTCGGGTGAGGCGGCGGGCATCTATCCATTAGATCAGTCGACCTCCCCTACTGTATATACTGTATATCCTACTGCGCTGACTCACTGCACTGTCCAGCTACACCATCTCATCAAAACTGTTCTGTCGAGCTATTTGTTCATGGAATAATTGCAATTGTTTTTATTAATATATGATTTTAATGTGATTTTATTATGTTGTGCTCCGCCCTGAGCCCCCATGGGGAAATGGGCGGAATATAAATATAATAATAATAAAAAGAATAAGAATAATTAATAATACAACATGGTCCCCAGTCTTATCTGTTTCCTTCCTTCCCTCGCTGACCAGCAGCATAGGGAATTTAATGCCCCAAGGGGGGGAGTAGTAATAATAATATAATCTGGGTACAAAGCAAACACATATTACTTAAAAATTATGTGTACCTTCACAACACATCATTGTGACCGTCATCATTGCATTGCCAGTTTGGTGTAGTGGTTAAGTTTGTGGACTCTAATCTGGGAGAAACGGGTTTGATTCCCCACTCCTCCATATGCACCTGAGTAACGTTGGGTCAGTCACAGTGGTCTCAGAGCTCTCTCAGCCCCACTAATCTCACATGAATCTGTTGCAGAGAGGGGAGGGGAAGGAAAGGAAAGGAAATTGTAAGCTGCCCTGAGACTCTGAGTGAAGGGTGGGGTACAAATCCAGGCTCTTCTTTCTTCTCCTTTCTTCTTTCTTGCATAGGGTGCAAACCTATATAAACTGTGAAACTATTTTAAACCTATATTCTAAATTCTGTTTCCACAGATTCCCGTTATGGGAGGAGCGTTTATGGACTCACCCAATGAGGACTTCAGTACGGAATACTCCTTATTTAACTCATCCGCCAATGTCCACGCAGCCGCCTCGATGCCAAACCTGCCAGAAGAGGCTTCCCGTTCTTCAAATGATGCCATTTTGTTATGGATTGCAATTATAGCAACGATTGGAAACATTGTCGTTGTCGGAGTTGTGTATGCGTTCACGTTCTGAGAGAGAAGCAAGAAGAAGGCCTAATGAATTTGGCAGCTGATGCTGCATCTTGCTAGTGTGTGTCTGTATATGCACACATCCATATATAAAATGTATATCTTTATAAATATATGTAGTTAAAAGCTGTTTGCTACATAAGAGCAGGTGTGATAGTGGATGGGAAACCCCTTGAGAAAACCCCTTGAGAATAAATGGTTTTGGGGGTGAAACGTGTAATTAACAGCATATCCAACGATGTGTAAATCTAATGCAAAGGGCCAGTGTGAACACACAGTACTGATGTGGGAACAACAGGTTTGCTCAGCATTAGCTTTATTTTCTGCTGACTAGTAAACCTGGTGTTTGCTTTCCTTCATTGTTGTAGTCTTTGTTTGTAATTTGCCCCAGTGTGGGTTTGAATTCTGACAATAGATTTTTGTATCAACACCTCGCCCATTTTCATTCTGCAGTAACTTAATGTCCATTGCTTTTCAGAGGCACAGGACAGGTGAGCATACGTTCTCATTTTGTAAAGTTAGTTTTTGTCAGGAAGATGATGGGGAGAGCAGTGTGTTGGAAGAATTGTTTACTGCTGAAAGCCGGATGATACACATTGGCCATGCCATAAAGCTATATCACAATCAGCTCGTAGGTATTTTGATTAGTTTCCAGGTGCTTCTTCAGTTAGAAAAGAGAAATAGCTTCGATTTGTAGAAAGCAGTAACGTAAAATGTGTGTGAATTTGATATGTTGGCTGTGTAAGACTGACTTGGAAGAAGGCAGAACCCTTGTAATAAGAAAGGATTCACAGTGATTTTGTTAATAGAAGGCAGCTGGATTAGTCTGAGTGTTTATGTAATACTACATCCTGTTTGTTATAGTAACCAACCAGCTGTTACGGTAACCAACCAACCAGCTGTCTCCCACTGCCCAGCCAATGGAACTTGGTCCATACTGCCTCTGAAAATGCCTAATAGTTGTTGAAAGGCCTTATCAATGACCTTTTAAAGCCATCTAAGAAGCCAGGGGTCCCAAGGTGGTGCCTGCAGGCACAATGGCGCTCATTAGCACCTTTCATGGTGCCAATTAAGTGACTTTGGAAGCAGGTGGAGCCATGTAGGACTCTTGCCCTGCAGGGTTTCTAAGTGGCTGTGCAGATGACATTAGCATTGATTCAGCTCCAGCTGCCACTGTCATGTCAGTTTTATTCTCAATCCTCTTTCCCAGTGTATTTTTAAGAAAATATATTGAACAATGGGCCCTTTAAACCTTGATGAGAATTTCCCACAAACACGCCCACACATATATAATCTGAAATGATATCCTGATAGGCTTGTACCCGTGAATCATTATGCAGTCGTTGTATGGAAGCAGAGTTCAGATCAAATGCAGGCTTTTTTGTAGCAGGAACTTCTTTGCATATTAGGCCACACCTCCCTGATATAGCCAATCCTTCTGGAGCTTACAGTAGGCCCTGTACTAAGAGCCCTGTAAGCTCTTGGAGGATTGGCTACATCGGGGTATGTGGCCTAATATGCAAAGGAGTTCCTGCTACAAAAAAAAGCCCTGTCCAAATGAGTTTTGCTGATCCACAGTCAAAGATGGAGGGAAAGCCCACAAAGCTCCAAACCGATGGAGAAAGTACCCATTGAGACAAAACGAAAGTGGCGCTAGTGACTGTTTTCAGGAAATGTCACAAATAGACACAGATAGGCTGGCAATATATTTTTATGTATTTGTGTTATTTTTTTTTCTGTTGAAGTCCCCAGTGTTGTTCTGATTGTGCCAAAGTTACCTGCTTCTGAATGCCTGAATCGCTCAATTCTCTCACAGCTTCCCATTTGAAAGAACTAATGAAAAGCAAATGAGTTCAGTTTCACTTTCCTGAATGAATCCGAGAGTGTTGCTAGCCTTATAATTAGAAGGATTGGGTATTTGTAGATGTTTCAGCCCCTCAGTAAAGATTTTGATGCTGTACCCCATCTTGCGGTGAAATGGCCTTTGTACAGTCAGTAGCTGTGAAAAGTTATTTCACCATGGTTACACTCAGTTGGAGGGTGCTTATTTTTACCCAGTGGATTTCCTGTGCTGCTTGATGAATTTGCCAATCCAGTGCTTCACTTGAGCTAATTTGTGGGTTTTAATCTAAACTCATTTAGCAATGCTTTGTGTTTATCTGCTACAGAATTGGACCAGATTTAAAAAGAACACTCGGATTTGAAAAAGAACAGGATAACTATATGAGATAAAAAGATCAGAATGTATTTAAGAAGCAGATTGCCCTGTAATCTGACAGAAAAAGTACCATGATATCAGAAAAGAGAGAAAGTAACCATTGTTATATCTTTGCCATATTTTCTGTAGCCACAATTTTATTTTGTCAGTTGGCATCTTACGTGTCACAAAGTTTTATGTTTTCAAAGGGAAAGGTGCCTTTGCCTTGCTTTCCCATTATATTTTCCATTGTCCTATGATGGTTTGCAATATGCAGAATCTAACCTAAGTAATATGCAAAGAGCTTCTACAGTGACCAGCTGCAATCAGTGGTCCTACTGGGTGTCCACCATGCCCTGGAACAACTGCCCTATCTACCGCCAGCCCCTTTTAATTTGTGTAATATCAGGCCTGAAGAGGACTTCAGACTAGGGCTTTGGCTCAGTGGTAGAGCATCTGCTTGCCTTGCTGCAAGTCCAAGGTTTATTCCCCAGCATCTCCAGTTAAAAAGAATCAGGCAGTAGGTGATGGGAAAGACCTTTGCATAAGACCACGGAGAGCTGCTGCCAGTCTGAGTAGACTGTATGGAACTTGATGGACCAAGGGTGTGATTTAGTATAAGGCAGCTTCATGTGTCTTCATGTGTGACTAGTGTCAAACTACTACAAGGCTGGGTCCCTAATATTAGATTTAAAACCAGCCCTAATAAAGATATTATTTTAGTGCTTTGAGAGAGTAAACACACAAAATAAAAGAGACCACATGAGCTATGAGAAATACTGTGATCTACATTTTATGCTTAGATTTTGCCCTGTAATCTGACAATATATGTTGGAGCTTTGGTTCCCCCCCCCCCCGACTGATTTGTTAATGTAATTCCAGTTGATCTGATGCATGCAATTGTGTATGCAGAGAAAATTACCTAGCTGGGAAATACTGGTATGAAACAGATATGTGGACATTTTCAAAGGGTTGATGCGATCTAGTTTGAGTGCACAGAAATGAATTCTCCCACATCTCCTCTGTCACTGCTGTGACACTTGAAACAGCTAAGAATGCCCCCGCTTTCCACTGAGGGAAATGTCTTCCACCAGCAGAAAATACAGCTGAAATCCACCCCAAAGGGACTAGTGTTACTGGAGTGGCCATCATCTGTGACCGCAGGGGTGGCTTTATGCTATCTCAGTACAACCGGTTGGCTCACATAAATGTTCCTCCATGCATACGTATAAAGAAGTGATATGAACTGCATATGCTTCAATGGGGCGTGGATCATGGCTCAGTGGCAGGGCATCTAAGTCCCAAGTTTGATTCCTGGCATCCCCAGTTAAAAGGACCAGGCAGTAAGTGATGTCACTTACTGCCTGGTCCCTTTAACTGGAGATGTCAGGATCTCTTCCTGAGACCATGGGGAGAGTCTAAAAGTCTGAATAGACAACACTGAGCTTGATGGACTAATGGTCTGTTTAAGGTATAAGGCAGCTTCATGCATTGCAACCGGCGAGTTCTTGTTACCAGCAGTTTATCAGGCAGGCTTGGATTGGGGTCGAAAAGTTTTGAGCATTCATGGAATTTTGTGTTAGGCAGAATGAAAAGGCAGCAACATTTAAAATAATTGTGTTTTGCTCTGTACAACAGAAATGTTGCTGCCTTCCCCATTCACCTGATGAAGATTCTCTGATATTATAGGTGGTCCAGTAAAAGATCTCCTCCTGTCTAGTTTGAATCTCGTGGACACTGAGACCAAGATGATAGCCACTATCTACAAAAAAACTCTATAGGGGTACAAACCATGTTCAGTGCTATCTCACTTGAATGAAAGGTGAACTGGCATCTTCCAGGGTATGCCAGACTTTTGATGATAATTTCCCCTCCCATATACCAAACTCATACTGGCTAGAATTTAAGCATCTATGTGCTGCCAAATCAGAGTGATGTTTTTTGTTCAATGATCTATTGTGGATGTTTATCTCTCTTCTGAAGAGCCTCCTTTTCAATATCCAGGAGTTATTCATGATCCTAATAACTTCCCCACATTCTCCTGCAGGGAGCTTGAGAGTTATTAATGTGCAGTGCAGCTCTGTTTTAACACCATGCCCCCGAAAATATAATTTTGCACATTTTCCTGCAGCTAATGAGAGAAGTGGAGTAAGCCAGTGAAATGAATTTTTTAAAAGGAGGGGGGCTATGTCTAGCAGTTTAAGTAGGGCAAAGCTGAGGCACCAGAAAGAAAACTCTTTTTGTATCATGGCATGAGCAAAATCACGCTTTCATGTAGGAAGAAAGGCTTAGTGTGAGGGAAATAATCTCTCCTTTAAAACAGAAGTGGGGGAATTGTGTCCCTCCCCAAAGCTTTTATATGCAGCCCACAGGCTTGTTAAAATTTTGAGTGTCCCACTGTCATATTTTTATTTTTAAAAATAGTAAGGTTGAAGACATGGGAAAAAATATCCATAGTGGCTTAGGGGTAAATATGTTGCCAGCTGTTTCCTTAGATCCTTATGAACCTCTCTGTACTTAAATAATATATCTCATATAAATATTTGTAGTGTTCCAGCTGAATGATAAAAATAAAGCAGGTTCTTTTATGGAGCTGGCTTCCAACTAGAACTGAGAGGCCTGTCAGTTAAATGATCAATGACTAGTCAAATGGCAATCTAAAATTGGCTTGTAGTCAAATATTAACAAGCACCCTTCTTTCTGTGGCAGCCTACCCTGATGACTGCATCATGGTAGTATTCCATAGCCATGATAGGAGCACTATCCAAATCTTGACAGAAGTAGTGTGTGATGTTGCAAACATCGTTATCCTAGAGTTCTACCGTTCTAGGCTCCTTTGTACCTACAATGCATTGTTTTAAGCAAGCTTTGATTCTTAAGTTATGAAGGACGTTAAATAGGCTTTTTACGTACCTATGTAACGTGAATACATTTGCGGTAAATTGATTTGTTTTTCTCAACTTCGCCAATACTTTTTTTTTGTATGTTCTCACTTGCGATCTTTTTGGCAGTCTGATAAAAATGGTTCAAACACTTATGCAATGCCCTCATTTTGCAAAGCATGGCCTTCCAACTCTTCTTATGGTATCTAAGAACACATCTATCTCATAGAAAAGAGAATGCTGAAATGGCTGCGCTGTAATGGTGTCTGGGATGAAGCCTATGGCAATGAATGGTGGTGGTGAAGACCAAACATGGAGGAAGAAGTCAGTCTGAAGGATATCTGGGTACTCCTGACACTGCTTTGACCCAGGGAAGGTGGGACAGGTAGAAGGTAGGAAGGAAGAGTGGTTGAACCAGAGGCCTAAGGAAAGGAAGAATAGTAGAGGGGGCTAGGGGGAAAGAACAGGCAGGAATGGAGGACTCAAGAGAATGATGAAGAGCATGAAAGGGAAATGAGTGCTGTAAAAGAAAATGGACAGAGAGAACATTAAAGTTGCAGAAGTTCATATATTGATATTAAACAAATTTTCATCTTATCAGTTGCCCTTAGATATTATCATTCTTATACTCTTTCTTTGATACTACTTGCTTATTTATACTACTTGTGGATTGGGAAGTACAAGGGGGAAGCCTACAGTTGTACTGTTTTTATCTTGTAATAATTGTTCTATAGAAACCTTTATTCTTGTAATAAATTGTTCAAGATACAGGGAGGGGGCTGAAAAGGGTTCTGTGTTTACCTGGGCTTTGTATAATGTCTTGTATTCATGAGTGGTTTTAGCAAATCAAATATGTAGGGTTTTTTACCTACAGTGTTCCTTGTTTTCAGGCCTCGTTATTTATTATTATTATTTATTAAGATGCAATGGAACTGCTTTTGTTAAAGTACAATTATATTTGTGATTTTTTAAAAAAAAATTAAAGTTATCAATGTTTGCAAAATGATATTGAATTCCTTGTCTTTATGAAAACTGATTGGTTGTCAAGGCTGAGCAAAGCTCCTCAAACCAATTGCCCTTTCATCACACCCCCTCCAGCCTACAAATAGCAGCTCTCCAGCAGCCCTGGCCCCACTCAACGCACAGCAGCCAAGAAGGTCTGAGCACCTGCTCCGGCTGCAACGCCACTGAGGATGTTCTCCACAGCTGAGAACGAAACGTCTGGAAGAAAAACTTTCTCCAGTAGAACACGGCACTTGATCGCGAAAGATTCTACAAACCCTAATGATGTTACCAGCCGTGAAAACCTGAAATCTTTGATAAAAGCTCCTCATGCTTATGTGAACAAAAAAGATGATGCAACAGACCAACTCAGCTACTCTGATGGAATATAATTACGGGCTTTCCCAAACCTCCAATTATGTTTGTTAATGGAGCTGTAGCTCACTCTTTCTCAGTTAAAATTAGTGCACTTTTGACATATATATATATGTGTGTGTGTATGCAAAAATAGGGGTGATTACAGACCAGCACTCAGAGACGCCTCAGAAATGGACTAGAAAAATCCTTCCAAACACAAACATCTGCCACCAATCCCCATCCTACACTCCCCTTGTCCTTCGGCATCCTGAGAGTGGCTCAAAAAGCTACCACTTTCAAAGTGGCAGCAAATTTTTGAGCTGCACGCCAGTCACCTCCTCAGTATCTGGAAGTGGAAGGGTGCAAACAAGGCACCTTGGTGGTGTGAAACCCCCAAGCTGCATCTGGCTTTTTTTTTTTTACAAAAAATGTTTAGAGTGCATGTGTGCATGCACACGTGCATTAGCCATCTGATCGTGCCCATATGGCCCGTGGACAGGATGGGGACGGCTTGCGGGGAAGCGTGTGAAAGGTTTGGGATGGTTCTTTTACAGCTGGCCCGATTTAGAACACCTCCCATCCACCTCTAAATGCCCGTCTGTTATCACCCTAGATGTACAAGCTGTCCTCCCAAAGAAGTACCCTACCCTTGTATAGGTGAAGCTGCTTTATACAGAAATCCCTTCCTGCCTGGGATTTTTGAAAGCTACCACAAGACAACACAGAGAGAACTAGCATCTAGTTTAATGTTGAAGTGGTTCTCCAGGGTCTCGGGCAGGAAACAACCTGAGCTCCTTTAGCTAGAGATGTTGAGGATTGAACTGAAGGCCATCTACCTGCAAAGCATGTGAGTGACCACTGCACCATGACCCTTTAGCCCTGTGCATCTCCATGAATATTCTGTTCTGGGCCTCACTCCTCTGAAGAATGGAACTTCTGCTGCATCTCTGTTTCAGGGCTGACAAGACTCATCTGAGGCTGACTGAAAAGCAGCAAAGCTAGAACCCTGAATTGGGCAGGGGCTGTGGTTCAGTAGAAGTGTGTCTGCTTGGCATATAGAGAAGGTTCCATGTTTGACCCCCCCCCCCCCCCCAGCATCTCCAGTTAAAAGGATCAGGCGGCAGATGAAGTGAAAGACCCTGTGACCCTGGACAGCCACTGTCAGTCGGAGCAGACAGTGCTGGATTGATGGTCTAGATCAGGGGTCCTCAAACTACGGCCCACGGGCCAGATGCGGCCCGCTGAGGACGTTTATGCGGCCCGCCGGGTTATGGCAAAATCAGACCGGAAGTGACGTTCGACCTAAACTCGCGTTAGCAATGCACACTTCCGGCACTGGGCTGAGGCGGCGGAGACAGAGTGTGAGGTGATACCGAGGTGAGATGAGTTCCCAGGCCGGGGTGTGTGGTGTGGGGAAGGGAGAGAGATGCAGAAGACGGAGAACTGATGGCCCACGTCCTTGTACAGTAACGGCAGTCCGGCCCTCCAACAGTCTGAGGGACAGTGAACTGTCCCCCTATTTAAAAAGTTTGAGGACACCTGGTCTAGATTCAGTATAAGGCAAATTCATGTGTAATTATTTAATAGGGACACCCATTCAGCCTTTCTGGATTTGTTGATCTTTTTTTTTTCCCTGATGGGCCCACTCATTTTTCTCTCATTTGGAGACATGAAGCTGCCCTGTACTGAATCAGACCTTTGGTCCATCAAAATCAGGATCATCTACTCAGACTGACAGTGCCTTCTCCAGGGTCTCAGGTGGAGGTCTTTTCTGTCACCGACTATCTAGTCCTTTAAACTGGAGGTGCTGGGGATTGAACATGGGACCTTTTGCATGCCAAGTAGATGGTGCCCAGAGCAAGGGCAGATCCAGGCATGGGTATCTCATGACACAATAATGTTTTGGGACCTAAGTGCACCATACTGCACATAACTATGTGCCACAAGGCAAAACCCTTTGGCAATGCTGGTGTCTCTTACCTGGAAACAGCAACAGCTGGTTTCACTACCCTGGTCTTACTGAGTTCCATGCAAAAAGAAAGCTCAGAGGATGCTGACCAAGTCAGGCCCATAACCAGGATTTTTTTGGGGGGGCATACTTGGTGGGGCACCAATTTAATTTAATTTCCCTCCTCCCCTTCCCCTGCACCTGCATCAGCTCTGATGCTCCAGCCCAGGCAGGGGTTGCCCATTCCCACCCACCCCCCACTGAACTAGCCACCAGGATGCAAGCAGGTAAGCTCTTTCAACAAGCAATCGCCATGGCCTCGCCGGCTTTTCCTGCGGCTTTCTGCTTCTCGGCTAGGCCCCACACTTCCTTCTCTCCATTGCTGCCTCCTGTGGGCTGGTGAGCGAGGAGGAGAAGAGGAACTGTGGAGAAGGAAAAGCCATGGCTTAAACACAGTATTTAAAAGTTAAAGGGAATGGGAGGGTAGGGGTGCCCCTAATTTGAAAGGAGTTTCCCCCCCCACACACACACACACTGCTGGTTACAGCCCTGCCAACACTTCTGGCTCAGAGCAAGAAGATCATACCACCCAGTATAGTCTTCCTCCCTAAGCCTATCATGAATGCCTAGATACATTTATCTTTTGTTTCCACCCATCTAACAGTGTCTCTGGACCTGCTTTTTGCCCTGACTTTGTGCTCCCAGTCTTGCTCTGTTTGCTCGATCGCATAGATATTTCTGGGCTTATTTGGACTTGGATCTGACCCTGCCAAGACTTACTTTTTGCATCTTCAGCCTACAAGTGCCAAGCAACAGCTACTTGAAGAGTGTACTGCTACTGAGTTACCCAGTTCCCTTCCCTTTTAAACCTTGAATCAAATCATAGTTCCTCTCTGCTTCACCTCTCCACCAAATCCACAATCTGCTTCCTGGCCTTTGCTTGCTCCATTACTCCAGGCCCAATTCATAAATATATCTTACTGCGTGGGTGGCTGCTAGAATCATAACCACAGGGATGCCACATTTACATAAAGTGTGTGTTTGTATATACATGTCTCTTCTCACTGCTGCAGTGATTCCAGCTGTTACAGTGCATTCCTCCATGTGAAAAAGACACAAACTGGTGTTAGTAAAGCAACTCATATCCTGAGAGTTACTCTTTACTTTTATAAGGCTCTCCTGATTTGGTAAATGCTGTACAGTTCCTATTCCAATTGCCCCACAACAATTCCATTACTTTTGAGGCTAATATAATATCGTGTGCAAGGATTTGAATCTAAGCCTCCGAGGTCACATTTTCTTTGGGAAGGAGCTGTGGCTTAGTGGTAGAGCATCAGCTTGGCATGCAGACGGTCCCAGGTTCAAGCCTCAGCATCTCCAGTTAAAAGGATCAGGTAGAAGAAGGTGTGAAAGACCCTTGCCTGAGACCCTGGAGAGCCACTGTCCCTCATGCTGATCTTGAGTGACAGATAGTCTGATTCAGTATATGGCAGTTGTGTGTGGGGGGGGGTAAATCATACTGGCTCGCCAAATCAGCAATGAGGATGAGTAGATTTCTGTGGCTGTGGTGGATGAAGCAAAAACAACAACCAGTTTTCTAATCCAAAACCACTTCTTTGAGATCTTGTACTATCATACCTTCCTTTGTAGGCTTTCTGAAAGGATGCTGGCTCCAACTTCTAATGCTCACACATTAAACCTTTTCAAATGCCCCAGTTTTACAGAGAATTGCCCATTGGGGGGAAAAAAAGTCTTCTAAATCTGTTTCACCATTATTGCAAGAAGGCAGCTTTGTAAACCAATCTGCGTCTGTAGCTGTGGTAGATGGAGCAAAAGAAGAATTTTAGCTTTTCATGCACACATGGAGCTGCCTTATGCTGTATCAGACCATTGGTCCATCGAGGCTAGTGTTGCCTACTCAACTGACAGCAGCTCTTTAGGGTCTCTGGTACAGGTCTTATCACCTGCAGCTAACAGTCTTTTAACTGGAGATGTAAGGATTGAACTTGGGACCTTCTGCATACAAAACAGAGGCTCTTCTACTGAGCCATGGACCCTCCCTTGCCATGCCACAAACTGGGGGGTGGGGAGAATCACATAACTTCTGCCCAGTCTCAAGGGAGGGAAGGAAAATAGGACTTGCTTGAACTGCCAGTATAGGATGGCCAAAGTTTTATATGGATCGTTAATTCTTTAGATCCACAACTTTACGTCAGCAGCTAAGCATGGGAGGCCCAGGTCAAGATGGAGATGGAGGTCAGCAGAGCTGGGATTCACATTTAGTGGTGTGCTGTCCAAAATCCCATCCTCATAACCACTGTTCCCTTGAGATATCACTTCTTTCCCCTAGCTTGGCAAATGGTGGGTGGGCCAATTAGTACCGATCAGAGGCTGGGTTTATGGTCTGAGACTTGTGATTTCTCTACATGTATAATACCAACTCTAAGATCTAAATGATTGTGCTTGCTTTCATTCATCAGGGTTCTTCACTTACAGATTCTCCAGTTTCCCCTGAGTAGCAACTTTCTATTACTATTTGTGCACAACCAACACGCAGCCTATTTGAACTGCCAGTGCTCCCTGAGGAGAGAGCCACATCACAAAGCCTTGAAGCTCTTGTTCTGACCCATGATCCCTCATCCGTAAGTGCCGCTGCCGGCACACTGAAAAGAGCTGACTGAGTGGGTTTCCAGCAATGGGTTTCCTCAGAGGAATCCTGACGGAAATATTGTACTGAAAGCCAGCGTACCAAATCTGCTCCCTGTTGTGATAAACACTAAATGACGTGCCTCTTTGTGCTGAAAAATAATTCCCACTCAGCATAGTAAGCCTGCATAGGCTTTGAAGTTGTATCCATAGTACAAAGAAGAAGTTGATGAAACCAAGCTCTATCTAGCTTTGCATTCTGCCTCCCACAGTGACCAAAGAAGTGCCTTCAGAGAGAACTCAAGAAGGGCATGACAGGGGTAATGTAAGCCATCCTCACTTCTAATGGAAGCATGCTGGGTGACCTTGAACCCATCACAGTCTTTCAGCCTGGCCTATCTCACAGGATTGGTGTTGTAAGCAAATGGAGATGGAGAGAATGATGCCCTAAACTGCTTAAGAGTCTCAACTGGGGCAAAAAAGTAGGATATAAATAAACGCATGTGGGTAATGCATGCGGTTTTACTCATGGAGCTCATGATATACTGTCCCTGAGCATGGTGGATGCATGGATAATATCCTGCTAATACAATAGTAACCATCTCATGTGGATATCCCTGTTGGTCTGCTGTAGAAAAGCAAATTCAAGTCCAGTAGCACTATGACAGACCCCTGTATCTCTTCAACTCTCCGACGGATCTTCCCACCAAAAGTTCAATTCCCCTTAGTGACTGTCCCACCCTTTCTGTAAATATTGGTTTAGGCTTTTACTCAGCACAGGAACTCAAGGGAAAATACAAGAGTTGTCTTGTCTTACGTTGATAGATAGCTAGATAGATAGATAGCTAGACAGACAGACAGACAGACAGACAGACAGACAGACAGACAGACAGACAGACAGACAGACAGACAGATAGATAGATAGATAGATAGATAGATAGATAGATAGATAGATAGATAGATAGATAGATAGATAGATAGATAGATAGATAGATGATAGATAGATATTGCCAAAGTAAAAATTTGCTAATATATTCAGATTTAAATTCTTAGAACATTCAAAAGAGAGTAACTGTAGTTTAGTTCAGCTCTAATACAGCTTTTAATGATGTTTCTTCTGGAGAATAGCATTTGCTTATAGTTCCTAGACTTCTCCTCTTAGAAATCTGGTTTCTCCCTTCAGATGTTATAGCTTCCTAGTAACTCCTGAGGTTGTCCAAAGCTTGATCTCTCTCTGCTCCAGGTTCTCCCCAGAGCAACCCCTATTATCTGGCAGGAATTATTCTTCTTTTCCCCTAAGAAGCAATAATAACCCTTCCCAATTGGCTTGATTTGGAGTATCTGCCTAACTGCCCAGTCAACTCTTGCCAAATCTATTTCCAGTTACGGTATATTGCCTGAGTAAAGCAGTTTGGTAGCTTTCTTGACTGAGAATCTGAATTCTCCCTCAGAGTAGTTAAAATATAGTGAAGACAGAGGATAAGAACTTCTCTGTAGAAGAACCTTTCTGACTATCTCCTGACAGAAAATACTGACTCCAAATGTCTTTTGCTTTAGATATCAACTCTTTGGCTGCTGAGCCAGATGAAAGACTGGGGGCGTTTTCGCACTGACCTTAATCGGCAGCCACGTCCCTCTTCACCACGCAGGATCTGCGCGGATTTCGCACCAATTGCTGCGGAGCACCCGGAAGAGCCGCAAAGTCCCACGGCTTTTGCGGCGCAAATGGAAACCGCCAAAAACCAGTTTCCATTTGCGCCGCAAAAGCCGCGGGACTTTGCGGCTCTTCCGGGTGCTCCGCAGCAATTGGTGCGAAATCCGCGCAGATCCTGCGCGGTGAAGAGGGACGTCGCTGCCGATTAAGGTCAGTGCGAAAACGCCCTAAATGTAAAAGACTCTTTTCTTTTACAGCTGTTTTTTAAATTTCTCTGGTAGTTGATGCTGGCCAATCAAAGAGTATGTAGAGCAACCAATCACACAAGCTCTCTATTCAAGTGGGTCCTTGCATAAAAATAAGTTTTAGAGGAAGAGAAATCCCACTCTTCAACAAAGGCTATTTAACGTGCATGGAACTGATTCCTAGAATCCAGGACATAGTTTTTGTTTTAAATCAAATTCCCTGGATATAATTAATGGCAAGGCAGCACATTCCAAGAAGACAATACTCTCTGGAGAAGTCAATTATGCTAGGAAAAGTTGAAGACAGCATGAAAAGAGGAAGAGCCAACATGAGATGGATTGACTCAATTGAGGAATCCCCAGCCTTCAGTTTGCAAGACCTGGGCAAGGCTATCAATAGGACGTTTCAGAGGTCATTAATTCATAGGGGCACCATAGAAGCAATTCAATTACACTTAACACACACACACACAAGGAAGCACACAAAGATATTCTATTCATTTTGGGGCTGTGACGTTTTGTTTTGCTAAGGGCTGTAGGTTTAATTTGCTGCTTGTCCTGTTTCCCAAACATCTGCTGCTCATTTCTGTATTCTGGTGCCAGAATCAAAGCAGAAATTGTGCATAAAAGTTGCATCCCCAGCCACAAGTTGTTTGTTTCCACCAGCTGTCACCTTGTCTTAAAAGGAAGGTAGGGGAACACCTTACATTTGCATCCCTGGTGTAGATTTCATGAAAGATATCAAAGTTGTGTTTTGTATTTCAGTGAGGCAGGGTATATGGACCCTCTGGGTATGAAAGCTTGGCTTTTGGCCCCAGTGTTATCTAACACTAGCCTGAATAACCCAGTTTGATCCGAGCTTTAGGGCTTGGAGTAGTGTTCCCTCTAAGGTGAGTTAGTGTGAGCTAGCTCACAGTTTTTTAGTCTCTGTCTCACACATTTTTGTCTTAGCTTAGGAAGGATGGCCCCAGAGCAAACCAAATCACTTTCTCACAACTTGAATGTCAGTAACTCACAAAGTAGTTGGGTTCCTGAATTCAGCATTCAGTTCCAGCAACTGAATGCTGACAGAGATAAATCAGTTAGAGGCGTTCCATACAAAACCAACAAATCACAGAATGCCAGGAGATTTTGGCACTTCAAGTCTACTGAACCCATTAACATGACAAGATGGTCCCTTGAAGAAGGAGAGTATATCTGAAATGAAGTTGGACCAGTTCTTTTATTGTTGGACTTCATTAGAAAATTATTATGATTTGTGGACAGTAGCTATGTTGTGCACGGGATGGTTTTTCAACTGCATTATTGTATTGTATCTTTAAACCTATTGGAAATTGAAGGTGATTTGGTGAAGACTGTTTAATTATACTGCATTACTTTGTAAACTGAGAGAGTTTGCTATTTTTCCAGTTACCGCACCTCCATGGTCCCGATATTTGCTGACGTAAAATCCAGGTGAGGTCTGGAGTTCTCCTGGAATCACAACTAGTCTCCAGACTACAAAGATCAGTTCCCTTGAAGAAAATGTCAGCCTCGGAGGGCAAAATTGATGGCATCACATCCATGCTGAGCTCCCTCCACTCTCCAGACTCCCCCCCTCCTCTCTGCAGCCTCTACCCCCAATCTCCAGGGATCTCCCAACTTAGAGTTGGCAACCCCATGAGAGTTATAAAAGGCAGAACAAGGCAATACTTCCCATCTCCAAGCTTATGAATATTTACCTGGAAATAAGCCTCAAGAATGCACTCAGGCTTCCTTCTGAGTAAACATAGAACTGGCCTGTATAATTCTTTGTAAGTGTAAGCATCCATTTGAGGCAACCTTTTACATTTTTGATGGTATAAACAAGACTTCAGAGAAATTTTCAGTGCTTCTAATAAAGCCAGAAAATGAAGTTTATCTAAAATGATTACATATCATGAAAACCCACAAGAGTTTTCTCCTATGGTTTTGGAGAATTCTTTTGCCCTGGGAAGAAGAAGACTGCAGATTTATACCCCGCCCTTCTCTCTGAATCAGAGACTCAGAGCAGCTTACAGTCTCCTTTATCTTCTTTCCCCACACCAGACACCCTGTGAGGTGGGTGGGGCTGAGAGGGCTCTTGCAGCAGCTGCCCTTTCAAGAACAACTCCTGCAATAGCTATGGCTAACCCAAGGTCATTCTAGCAGCTGCAAGTGGAGGAGTGGGGAATCGAACCCGGTTCTCCCAGATAAGAGTCCTCACACTTAACCACTACGCCGAACTGGCTCCCTGGAGAAGGGTTGCCAGCTCTGGCTTGGGAGTACTTGGGAGATTTTGGCCTGAGGAGGGAAGGGTTGTTTATGGGAGGGACTTCCCTTGGGTATAATGCCACTGCCATATAGTCCACCTTCCAAAGCATCTGTTTTCTCTGGATGAACTGATCTCTTTGTCCAGGAGATTCTCCATTCACCCCCTGGAAGCTATACAGAAAACAGTATGGCTATACAGAAAAGTGGTATTGTAACAAAGGAAAAACTTTATAGAAGTAACAATTGTTAGTACAAGTCTTGGCTTGCTGTTCTGTATTTTGAAACAAACAATTTGATCTCAGTATTATTAACAAAAAACCTGGATGCCAGAATTTAACAATTGGCAAAATTACAATAGAAGGTCGATATTACAGCACTAGCAGCAATGTCACAACACCAGCAGCAATGCATTGCCTAGGTAACTATTCAGTTCATTCTCCTTCTTCAGGCTGCAGTACACTAGGTAAAGCTGTAAATATACAAATGAAAAATAAAATAATTATATGAGCCAAAGACCGCAGAAGGATCACAGTTCTGAAAACTGGAAAATACTCTCACCCTTGAGTTCAAGGATTGAATACCTAGTTTTTCCTTCAAATTTGTGCTTAGGATACCTTCCAGCTTTTACAATTGCTGTGCAGATAGTTGTAGTTAGAGCTAAAAATAAATTAAAGTCTCAGTACTCATGTTCTGATGCATTAAGTACATTCAAAACCCTTCCAAATAGCAACACTTACCTCTGAGATCAACAGTCTTCCATTACGGGTTACCCTTTGTCAGATTCAAAATGTCTCTGTGCTAGGCTCAGAGTGCAGGTTCCTAGTATGCTACTGAAATAGCACTCCAGCTTTCACAATGACTTGCAGGTAACACTTGCTTAAAGGAACATGCCATGTATGACACCTGGAGAAAACGGCAGCTTTGAAGGGTGGGCTCTATGGCGTTGTACCATTCTGAGGCCCCTCCCCTCCCCAGTCCCCACCCTCTCCTGGATCCACCCTCAAAGTCTCTAGGTATTTTCCAACACAGACCAGGCAACCCTAAGTGATGTCATCATGTTGGCGACATCATAGGCAACACTCTGGTTTGGGGGCAAAACTCTATGGTTTTATTGGCTTCAAATTTTCAAAAGGTTAGTATCGCCAAGTTCTTCCAACATCAATATGGAACAGAGAACAAAGCTGGAAGAACTTGAAGTTGGAACAACTTGGAAATACTAACCTTTTGGAAGTAATTTCTTGCACTTTGATAAGTAGTTGGAGACTTGACATTACAAACTAATTCAGGGAGGCTGGCATCTCTTGGAAAGATGTAAAACAGAATAGTGTACTGCAGGCATTTCCAAGAGGCGAGAGATGGATTACACTTGCATAGGGTGGCCAAGTTGTGCCTAGGATGGAAGGCTGCAGGCAGGGAAATGGGAGAGATGCAACACCCTGTGTGCCACTGTGTTACTTCTGTCAACAGGAAGCTCTCATTGAGGGTCTGTAAGCCTATGCCCACTTACTCCACCATCAATGGCTTGACATTCAACCAAAATGTCTACAGATGGCCCTATGAGGATATAATCATATGCTCTTCTACACAATCAGAAATACCACAAAGAACTGGGGTTGCCAGCATGAGGCTATTAACCAGTGTGTGTGTGGGTCTCACTGCAACAACATAATATTGCTGGTGGTGCATTGACATCAATTCCTGTGTGACCAGAAGTGTCACCAGCATGTAACCAGTGGCATCCTAGGAACTGGCCAAAATTCCATGAGTTAACCATAGGAAGTGATGTTAGCATGTCAAGATGGTGGAAATATTTTCCTCTGCCATTATACCACTGTTTTACTTCTACCACCCAGCTGAACGGCAGTGGGAAGAGCCCACTGGGGGCAGAAAACCCCCTACCTCCACTGGGAAAATGGCAACCCTGTAAGCACATACCAATGCTGTGTGCTTAAGGCAGATATTTGTCTGAGTGTGCAGGTAACAGAGATGGAACTGGCAAGCACACCCCTGCTCCCCTCTATCCTGCGCATACTTCCAAACAAAGTGGCTGTAAGATGTAATCTTTCATGAGCAATGCATGCTACATAATTCTTTAAAAAGTGCCTCAGTTTCCATCACCATTTTTAAGAGTCACAAAATCATAGAGTTGGAAGGGGCTTGGGTTGCCAGGTCTGGGTTGGAATATACTTGGAGACTTTGGGGGTGGACCTGGGAGAGGGTGGGGTTTGGGGAGGGGCCTCAGCATGGTACAATGCCATAGAGTCCACCCTTCAAAGCAGCTGTTTTCTCCTGGGGAGCTGATCTCTGCCAGCTGCTGATCAGTTGTAAAAGCAGGAGATCTCCAGACCCCACCTAGATGCTGGCAACTCTAGAAGGGGCCTCCAGGGGCCTCTAGTCCAATCCCCTACACAATGTGATACCCAGCATGGTGTAGTGGTTAAAATGTTGGACTAGGATCAGGGAAACCTAGGCTCAAATCCCCACTCTGCCATAAAAGCTTGCTGAGTGACTTTGGGCTGGTCACACACTCTCTAACCTACCTCACAGGATTGTTTGTGAGGATAAAAATGGAGACGAGAATAAAGTAAGCCTCTCTGAGTCCCCAGAGTAAATAAATAAGTTGGGGGGTGCAAAATGTGTTGTAATGCAATATCTGAAATAAGACCTAAATGCTTCAGTGGTTTATAATAAGGGATATGGGAAGGAGATGCTTGGTATATTTCAGGTAATATTTGTGTTTAAGAAGCCAAAATTCAAGATCAGCAAAGGATTCATTTATCTCTCTCATGACTGTATTTGGCTTATACGACATGCCAACCAGAGGTCACTTGCAAACTTCCACAAGAAATGTTCTTTCTGGCAGGATGTGGAGAAAGAAGGCGGTAATTTAAAATAATTTTACAATCTCAGCCGCACACTCCAGCACTGTTCTGTACCACACAGTTCCCTTCAAGTGAAAGCTCAGGCAAGGAATAATATAAGCAGCCCAGCAAATGAGCTGTGCTAATAGCAGCTTCCCCAGTAATTGCTACTGAATTGTGTAAACAGCAGATGGCTCACTGAGCTAAGCAGCCCTGCCCAAGAGCTCAGCGATGCTGGCTCTACTTTCTGAAGAATGCCCCCCCCCCCCCGCATTTGTCAAGAGGTGATTATCCCCTTTGGTTTCCTACCCTCAGGCAGAGGATCTTTGCCTCTTTGTCCTCCATACATTTGGCCTTCTGTCATCCCACCCAAGCATGCTAACTTTCCAATTCAATGTGAAGCCATTTACCATAAAAGATTGACAGCTTTCTGTGTGAACTCTTCTTGGTGCTTTTGAGCTCTATTTTCTGGGCTTGTGTCCAGAAGCGAGCATGATAGAGGTGCAGTTGATACGTTACCCAGGGCTTTTTTTTTTGTAGTAGGAACTCCTTTGCATATTAGGCCGCACACCCCTGATGTAACCAATCCTCCTGGAGCTTACAGTAGGCCCTGTACTAAGAGCCCTGTAAGTCTTGGGGGATTGGCTACATCAGGGGTGTGTAGCCTAATATGCAAAGGAGTTCCTGTAGTGTTATCTGTACAGATGCTCAAACACCCACCAGTTCCACTTTTGTTCTTCTCACCAGTTGAGAGCAAGAAGCCAGTTTTTCAGTGACCAGTTGGGCTGTTGGTCAGCAGCTCGAACCTGTTTGCCAGATTGATTTTTGGACATTTCAGCATTATAACACACTGCAATCATCAGCAGCAGCAGAAGACGAAGAATTGCAGATTTATACCCCGCCCTTCTCTCTGAATCAGAGACTCAGAGTGACTTACAATCTCCTTTATCTTCTCCCCCCAACACGTGAGGTGCGTGGGGTTGAGAGGGCTCTCACAGCAGCTGCCCTTTCAAGGACAACCTCTGCCAGAGCTATGGCTAACCCAAGGCCATTTCAGCAGGGGCAAGTGGAGGAGTGGGGAATCAAACCCGGTTCTCCCAGATAAGAGTCCATGTACTTAACCACTACACCAAACTGGTTCTCCTTATAGTTCATGCATGCAAAATCACAAAATCTCCACCTAGACTTACCAAGCTCCTACTGAGAGCAGGGATTCTGCACCCCAGGGGGTGTTTCCCACACTCAGATGGCTTGCAGGGGGAAATTGGCAGCAAACTATGGGACACGGTATAAGATTGCCAAGTCCTCCCTGGCCACTGGTGGAGAGGGGGGGCGGCGGGTAAGATCCTGGTAAAAAATAAACCTCCTGGAAATTTGAGAATGGAGCCTGAAGAGGACAAGAACCTCAGTGGGATACAATGCCATACAGTCCACCCAACATAGCATCCATTTTCTCTAGGGGAATTGAACTCTGTAGTCTGGAGATAAACTGTAATTCCAGGGGATCCCCAGGTCCCAACTGGAGACTGACATCCCTAACACTCTGTCATTTGGACAAAACTCTATGGTTAAGCCACCAAGTTTTCCCCAAATCAAGAGCATCCCTGGCAACACACATCACTTCCAAATGCATGAGAAGTGATGTCAGCACTCTGCCAGAGACATCAGTAATTCACCAATGATGTCATTGCATTCCCAGAAAGGACCCCAACCCAGCAGGGTGAGTCTCCTGCCTGTTTCCAGTTCTCCCCCAGATCTGGCAGCCTTGCTTACTGTTTGGTAGCCAACTGTATAATTTAACAGTGAACTTTTTTTTTCAGTCAGGTAATAATATAGTGTGTATGTTTAAGTCAAGAGTAGCCAAACTTGCTTAATTTAAGAGCCACATAGAATAAACTTTAGATGTTTGAGAGCTGCAAGACTTGAACATCAGATGTTTGAGAACCACAAGAAAAGGAAAGAAGGAAAATAGATGGGGTGAGGGAAGGAGAGAGAGGTGGAAATAAAGCAACTTTAACTTCAAATGCATTAAAGAGAGAAATGCCTTTTCCAAACCAGCCAATATGGTGGTGGGGGCTTCAAGAGCCACACAATATGTGTGAAAGAGCCACATGCGGCTTCCGAGCCACAGTTTGGCCACCCCTGGCTTACATTGTTGGGGGGTGGGCTGCTGTCAAGTCACAGCTGACTTAACGGTGACCTCTTAGGGTTTTCAAGGCAAGCGACTTTCAGAGGCAGTTTGCCATTGCCTGGTGTTTGTTTGTATCCATGTTACTGAGATTATTCTGTGCACATACAGTGTTACAGAAGTTGTAGTACCTCCCATCCCCCAAACACATCATTTAGTTATGTGACCTGACCATCTGTGACCCCACTGGAGAACCAATTTCACCAACGGCACAAATGAAAAAGCAGCTTGCAAGGCAGAAGAAAACGAGACCCTCTGAAGCGCTGTAGTCGATGCACAGCTTTGAAGGCGTCTGGCGGCTCTTTGAGTCCAAGGATGACAGGGAGGCAAGGAACACTGAGGCTGGGCTGGTGAGTGATTGTGACTATTAAACAAGGACATCGATGCACTCAGACCCAAATTTTCCTGTTAAAGCACGTGAAGAGAAGACACAGTAGGGGCCAGGTCTATTTTTATCCCAATCTTTATTCAGTGAGTTCAGGGCAGTGGCTCCTCCTCTAGTTCAGCTTAACAACAACTCTGCATAGCAAGGTTGGACTGCGGGGGAGACTGGGAGACTGCGAGGGAGACTGCTTCAGCCAAACTAGATGTGATGGCATTAGCTGCTTAGTCCTTCCCCAGGACCATTTGTAAATTGTAAATGGTCCAAAGCCATTTGAAATCCTTTCCCCCCTAAAACCAGGACATTTCCCCCCTAAAACCAGGGTAGAAAAAGCCCCCCCACACTAAATAACACAATTTGCAACTGGGGTTTTACTGTGTAAGGATGACAAAATCTAGGGCTTGAATTCAGCAGGAGCTCACAGGAGCGCAACTTCTGAACTTCCATCCAGGGTTTGCATTCATTGGGCAGTTCTCTCCCCGCTGCACACAGATCCCGGGGCATATGCAAATGAGATATGCTACTGAGCACCTGCACCGTTTTTTTCACAAAACGACCCCTGAAAAAATCCACTTGCAAACAGTCACCGTGTAAAAGTACCCTCTGTGTTTGGCTGATATAACGTAGCTATAGCCATTCTTGAACTATAGTCACTCAAGGGCAATTGCAAATACATGAAACAGAGCCCCAGCTGTATATTTTAAAATGCAAAAGACCCTCACAAAGGACCATGAGCAAATCAAGCTGAACTCTCCTTAGAAGCAAAAATGACTAAGCTGAGGCGATTCTGCTTTGGTCACATGATGAGAAGACAAGACTCATTGGAAAAGATAGTAATGTTAGGAAAAATTGAAAGCTGCAAGAAAAAGGAAGAAAGATTAACTCAGTCAAGAAACCACAGCCCTCAGTTTGTGAGACCTAAGTAATGCTGTTAATGATAGGGCATTTGGATGGTCATTAATTCATATGGTTGCCATACATTGGAAGCAATTTGGTGACACTTAACACACACACATGTAACTGTGTTCAGGAAGGGGAGCGATTAATATTTCCTCTGAAGGCTGTTTCGTTTGTACCCTTAAGCTGTTTCAAAGATGTGTTTCGTTCTCACCCTTAGAGTTACCAGCCTCCAAGAGGGGCCTGGGATTCTTCCAGAATGACAACTGATCTTCAAACTACAGAGTTGACCTGGCAAGAATGGCTGCTTTGGAAAGTGAGCTCTATCAGCATCACAACTCCATGCAAATGCAAAGGTTTTTATGCCCCACTTTTCTCTACCTTAAGGAGTAGGGATGAGCATGAACGGGCTCATGAACTAAACTTTATGATGAATTTTGGCTGGTTCATGGTTTGTGAAGTGAAGTTCATGGCAAATCAATGAGCATGAACTTTCCATGAACTTTCAGGCTCTTTGTTGTGGTCCATGAATTGATACATTTTCAAGCAGACTTTCTCTGCTCAATCTGAATGTTTACAGAACTTCTAAGCAACAGAGAGGGTGAAACTTGGAGAACATGTAGAGGGGCATCCGGGGGATGTCCCCTGCAACTTTGATGTCTCTAGCTTGCGTAGGATCCATTCTACCAGGTCACAAACCTCATGAACCAAACCAGTTTGTTTGGCTGCTAAATGTTCATGACAGTTTGTTGTTTGTGAACTGGCCTTACTATGAACTAAACTGTATTTTCCCAGTTCATGTCCATCCCTATGAAGGAATCTCAAAGCAACTTACAATCGCCTTCTCTTCCTCTTCCCACAACAGGCACCTTGTGAGGTAGGTGGGGCTGAGAAAGTTTTGAGAGAACTGTGACTGGCCCAAGGTTACCCAACAGGTTTCATGTGGAGGAGTGGGGAATCAGACATGGTTCTCCAGATTAGAGTCCAACACTCTTAACCACCACACAACAATGTCCTCAAGCTCTGACACCCCAGGGCCAAGACCCTAATCTCCAGGAATCCCCCAAAATGAAATTGGCAGCCCTATATGCTGCTCCTTTGCTCACAATCTCAGCCTTGCACAGTGTCTCATAATTCCTTTTTCAATGGGGTTTTGTTATAGGCATTTGTGTGTAATGTATTATCAGTCCCTTAAGTAAGGAGACGTACAGCTGACTACTTTTGCAGCCATCCTTCAAATTCCACTATATTTTCCAAAGTGGGCAGAGCCAGTTGTTGATATTCTGGAAGGCACACACATCATCCTAGTCTGTGGAGAGAAAAGGATAAACTTGTTCCTCCGTTGCTATGGCAACAGGTCCTATTAGTGTAATCCACAGACTGTGAATTCTTGTGACATTCTCACCTCCTCAGTATCATCATTAGCTGCCATATTCCATCCATACTTCTATGTTTCAAAATATAATTTGTATGGCTACCTCATGATGCTGGTGTGCCCTTTTGGGAAGGAAGAGGGGCATTTCCTTCACATTTTTAGAGCAAATGTGATTATTATTCCTCATGAGCAGCTATATTTCTGACCTATTCCCTTGTTCTCCACACCTTTAAGCAATTAAATGGCTGTGTCCTAGATACACATGTCAAAGAAAAACAAAAACTCTTTGCTTAAAAAGAGACTGTTCTACCTATGCTGCTTATATTGTTATGATTTATGTAAACTTGTAACAAATGTTTAATCATGAATATTTCCAAGAACAGGACTATAAATGCTGTAAATGCTGCTGAGAACCTTGTGTTTCTTCCTCACCCTGCTGAAGTCAAACCTTCCCACTCTCAAAAAATACAAAATGGCAGCTCATGTCACATGATCAAATGCTGCATGAATGTAATTAAATAAGTCTGGCTGAGGCAGAAGCACCCACATGTGGAATTCTGTGATCACATGGCATTTCAACTGGGCTGCTACCCATGAAAATCAGTTAGACATGCCAAGCGGTTGTTTTATACAGGTAGCAGCCCAGCGTATATATTTTTCAATAATTACACGTTGTCTTTCTCCGCAGCGGGGACCCAAAGGGACTTGCAATGTTGTTTTCTCCTCTTCCATTTTATAGTCACAGCCAGGCTTCAGATTCAGTGGGAACTCACAGGAGTGCAGCTCCTGAACCTTTCTGACAGTTCCACCTCCTCCTTCCCACCTTGTCCATTGAATAGTAGGTGCAGCTGCATAACAATCCCTGGATGAGCTCCAGCAGCAGCCCCTAAGGTGGGATGGGGTGGGAGAGTGACTGGCTCAAGGTTGCCCAGTGAGCTTCCATAACAGTGGGTTCAAACTTGGGTTCTTCCAGATCTTAGTCCAAATCTCCAACCAGTTAGCTATGCTGGCAAATGGAAAGTCTCATGCTATTTCTCTCAGACAGTACCACATTATGAGCTCTGGTGTTATTTGAATAGCGAAAATACGAGGCTGAATAATGAAAACATGAGGTTCCCGTGTCACCACTGGTGGGTGCAATCTGTGAAGTTTGAATAAGGTGATCCCATCCTGTGCGACTCCATGATTCAGACATTATTGGAGCAATATAATATCCAGTTTCAGGGGAAAGACAATGAATTCTGCCTAAAATATGTGGTGGTTATGTACGATGTAACATGGCAGG
Source organism: Heteronotia binoei (assembly GCF_032191835.1). Lineage (NCBI taxonomy): Eukaryota > Metazoa > Chordata > Lepidosauria > Squamata > Gekkonidae > Heteronotia > Heteronotia binoei. The sequence continues at coordinate 35,107,135 of NC_083243.1, read as the reverse complement.
TTTCTCACTGCCCATAAACAAAGTTCGACCTTATGGAACTCCTGGCTTTCTCCAAGCCTCAATATCAGTGCCCATATTTACTTCAGTTTTGGTGGGATTTTATTATAACTCTTGACTTCTTCCCACACACCAGGCCACAGCTGATTTGAAAAGGATATTGAATTTGGAGAACTGCAAAGACTTGATTATGAATAATGCAAATTTCCCTATTTACGAGTCATCCTTTGGGGATAACATCACAACTCTAAAACTGTTGTCTTGCCTCCCCCCGTTGGTATTCTGTTTAGCTCTGATATGATCCTAATCAATTATTCTCCTTAGTCCGTATGGGAATCTGATTCGTATTCTCAATAATGTAATTCTTTACCCTAAAGGAATCATTAGAAATCACAGTGAGAAGATAAGAATTCCAACAAAACCCCAAATTTTCTTGGTAACACATCATTATTTCACATTATGTTTGTTTGTCTATATCTGAGTTGTAAAATCAAAACAATTGCCATCATTTGTCATTTTCATGAGTCAGAGGGTGGTTTTTTTGCACTAGCCAATTTTTTCTGGAATTATTCATTCACTATGTTATTACAGAAACACCAGATGACGTTGCAGCCAAGCCATTGTAGTCTAGTGGTTTCCTGATACTTTATTGAACATTCAGTCTTATTGCATCACTAGTCTTCCACATATGGACTGGAAAAACACTATGGATGCCCCTGGCAGGAGGAGTGGTCCATGAATCAATTAGTGATATGGTTGATGAAGCCACACTTTTCTTTACAGCTTGCCTTGCATTTAATGTTTACTGTGACACCAGTACACATTCGGTGCCCATACAGCAGTTCCAAAAAGCTTAATATTCTACCTGTACAGTTTATTCTACCCTTCCTTCAAGAAGCAGAGGTCAACATACCGTACATCTGGTTGTACCTATTTTACATGCAGATTCCTCCCATCCCTGTTTTAACAGCACAACACTCCCAGGAGGAAGGTAGGCCAGGGTTGCCAGCCTCCAGGTGGGGCCTGGAGATCTCCTGCTTTTACAACTGATGGGTGGGACTTGGGGGCAGATGTGTGCATGTAATCGCACACATTAAATCTTGAGGGGAGGCATGGCTAGGCCAGGCCAAATCTCTCATGTGATCGCACCCTAAGTGTCTGATTCAGTGTAAGGCACCTTCATGTGAATGTTAAGCATTTTAAGGTACTAGTTTCAAGTTGCAGAGTTAAGCATGAGGTTAGCTCTTTCATGGAAATCAATGGAGGTGCTTAATTTGGACTGGATCATGCCCAACGTTGACTGCTTTTAGACCTCCGTGATATAATTGCTCAGTTCTTTAGGATTTGGGTCTGTTACACTGGAAAAGAAACAGGCAATCCCATTGTGAAAGAAACTTTATTTATATAGCCCCAAGAGAGAAAGTGAAACCAAAAAAAAAAAAATTAAGATGGCAATTTTCAGAAGCTATCTTTACTTATGCCAGGGCTTTTTTTCTGGGGGAATGCAGCAGAACAGAATTCTGGAACTCTTCGTGGAAATAAAATACTAAAAAAAGTGTGAATCTCCTTCATTTCCCTTCATACAGTTTGGTGTAGTGGTTAAGTGTGCGGACTCTTATCTGGGAGAACCGGGTTTGATTCCCCACTCCTCCACTTGCACCTGCTGGCATGGCCTTGGGTTAGCCATAGCTCTGGCAGAGGTTGTCCTTGAAAGGGCAGCTGCTGTGAGAGCCCTCTCCAGCCCCACCCACCTCACAGGGTGTCTGTTGTGCGGGGGGAAGGTAAAGGAGATTGTGAGCCGCTCTGAGACTCTTCGGAGTGGAGGGCGGGATATAAATCCAATATCTTCTTCTTCTTCTTCTTCTCTTGAGAGTTCTGGCACCTCTTTTTCCAGAAAAAAAAAGCCCTGTCTCTGCCAATAGAAAACAGAAGCAGATTTATCATGTTTATTTTACATGGTGATCACCTTGTTAAAGTGAATTCTGGTGGGAAGATGGAGCAGAAAGAATTACAAATTATTATCATTATTAATTGATAAAGTGCCCTAATATTGAGAGTCGGTCCGCAAGCCTTGAACATCTTTACTCAGTGCTTCAATTCCAACTCATACAGTTTGCATTGCAATATTATTACCTGTCAGTTGCCTGTCAATCACCCTAATTACATACTGCCAGAAATGGAAGATGGAAATGGATTTCGGCCTTACTGAGCAATTAGGCAGAACACTACCCAGAGACCGAGCAATTTTCTATCTGTCTCCATGTATAGAACAGCTGGAGGCACTGATCAGCAAAGGAAGATCATGGGGCAAAATCTGGTTCCCTGAGCAGTACCAGCTGGCTTTCCTCAGCTGCCAATCTAGAGGCAAGAGAAAAGTGCAGAGGTAGTACTGATCATAGCAATGGCAGTCCTCTTTGTGGGGGGAATGTTGTTCTGGTTCATCACCCTCCACTTACTTCATATAGTGGCCCTCCAGTGAACATAACTTGCTAACTGGAGTAGAGTCTTAAAAATGGGAGTACTTCTTTTGCTGCACTTTAAGAAAGATGTAGACAAAAGGAGGACAAGAATGATAGCTGGAGATCTCAGATACAAGTCCCGTAAAGTAAAATTGAAGAAACTAGGGATGTTTAGGTTGCGGAAGAGAAGACTAAGGGATGACATGAGAACATTCTTTAAGGCCTATCTTAACAAAGAATGCAAGGCTCCAGATCACAAGATTAGATCCAATTGGACAAGTTACAGGAGGGTAGAATTCAGTGAAACATTAGGAAAGGCAGAACATCAGCAGAGATATTGTTTCAAGTAAGAACAGTTCACTGTTACCCTGGATGCTCTCTCTCTCCCTCTCTCTCTCTCCCTCTGGTAGACAACAGGTGAGAGGACCATGGGTGGAGACATCGGGTGGCACAATATTGGCTGCAACATCATGTCACTTCTGATAAAAAAGAGAGTGGCACAGGTATCTCTAGGAATTGCCAGAAAAATCTATGATAAGAAAATATAGTTTCAGACAATTTGTAGAGGTACCCTATGTTACTTAAGGGCTTTTTTTTTGGTGGTGGCGGGGGGGGGGGGGGGTTACCAGAAATAAAATGGCATGACAACTGGTATTTTTTTTTAAAAAAAATTCTTCCTTCTCCACTCCGTGTCATGGCAGGCAAGAGGAATCTGACAGGGGGGTTGGCAGCCCTACTCACCAGATGTATTCAGTCAGAGGCAGGACAGACATCTGTCAGTAATGCTCTACACTGAGATTTCCTACACTGAGAAAGTTGGCCTCAATGACTGGGATCCCATGAACAAGTCCTGTGAACTCCAGGTAGTCTCTGACTGGAATGTGTTTCTTCCTCCTTCTGTTTGTTCCTTCAACATCCACATTTTTCAATTGGACCACTGTGCAAATGGACCTTTTGGAGGAAGAAGGAGCATTTTTCATGGCAGAGACTGTCTAGCACACATCCATTGAGTTCATAGGATCCAAGCTGTTGACACTAAGTAAGATGACAATATAAGGAAGAGGAAATATCTTTGAGATGATTCTATACCTGCAAGCCCCAGCATGCCTACAACCTTGCACCAGAGTAGGAGCTGGCCCTCATTTACTTTTGAACATGCACCCTCATCCTGTACATACTTACTTGGAAGTAAGCCCTACTGAGTTCAACAGCATTCCGTTTCAAGTAAGTTTATGCAGAACTGAATCTTTATTAAGCATGTATCTTGGTAGAAGTTCCTTTAGTGGAGCAGATATGGAGGTAATTCCTCTTCTTCTCTTGAATGTATAGTCAGATGTCCTAATCAATCATCCATCCTTACAGCACAAATCTCCGCTTCTTTCAACTGGCTCCTAGAGTTTCTTTGGCAACATTTCTGAAACTACCAATGCATTGTCTGCAAAATCTTATCAGCATGACAGGGTTTCATCCAGTCCCTATGCTGAGCTAAATAAAGACATAAAACAGTGGGGAAATGGAGTGCTATTTGCATACTGGGAGAGATTCTCTACATCCAGTTGCTTCACCACTGCCCAGGAGCATCTCTTTATTTAGTGTTGGCAAAGCTAGCCTGATTTTTCAGAGCTTGGAAGCTAAGCAGGGTTCACCAGTCAGTCCTTATATGGAAGACCACCAAGGAGGATTGGGGTTGCTATGCAGAGGCAAGCAATGGGAAACCTCTGCTCTTCACTTAGCTTGAAAACCCCATAAGGTGGAACTTCACAGGGTCACCATGAGCCAGTTGGAACTTGATGGCATGGTTCACTTCTGCATTTCCACTTCTGAAAAGCCTTCAAGGTATATCTTGCTCTCTCTAGTTTTCCCACTCAGCTTTGCAATGGTCTTTTCATCTTGCAGGGCCCACAAGAGTCATTCCGCATGGACATTCTAGACAATCTCTTCCATTTGCAGGAAAGGAAAAGAAACGATGATTATTTTGATAGTCATTAAAAACACAGCAGCCAGAGCCAGCACTGTTATTTTCTCCAGATTAAACTCTATGATAAAATTCTGGGGCACATCAAACAGGAATGAAAGTCAAGTGACGTCAAGATCCTGATCATAAGGAAAACTACAACTAAGCAGAACAATCCAGGGAAATAAGGAAGCAACTGGCAAGGAAAGGAAAAGTGAAGGGCAAGCAAGGTCACCCACTAGATCGTAGGGTCTGGTAAAAGTGATCCCCCCCCTCAGTGTAAAACTGTCTTGAGTAGAAAGAAAAATGCTATCTGCATTTAGAAAAACCTAGATTTCTTAAACTCCCTTGGAAGCATAGCTTTTAACTAGGTCTCTGAGGACAAAAAGTAATCATAGCAGCACAAGAGAGTGAAAACAGGAGTTAAACATCAATTGAAACAGGAGCTGTGGAAATTAATCCAGAAACAGAATCGAATATAGTTCTATTTGTTGTTGCCCAATTTTGGTCCTCGTGTTAGGAAGAAAGAGAAGCTTATAAATAAATTTTAGCAGGGCTTTTTAAAAAAAAGAAAAACACCATCAGGAACTTATTTGCATATTAGGCCATACCCCATGACATCACCATTGTTTCACACAGGGCCTTCTTGTAGAAAAAGCCCAGCATGAATTCATTTGCATATTAGGCCACACCCCCTGATGCCAAGCCAGCTGGAACTATGTTCCTGTGCGTTTCTGCTCCAAAAAAGCCCTGAATTTTGTAAATGAATACATGAAATGTTGACTTTATCATGCACTTAGGACAATTTTGGTTCCTGTTCTTTGACCCTGTACAAAAATTTTAAGTGGTCATTCCCTAGCCCTATGCAGCACATATGCAATGTGGGTTGTGCATCATTTTGGAAAAATTCTCTGAATGTTAATGCAGAGGTGGAAGAAAAAGGTGGGGAGGAATTTATATGGCTGTTATGCTTCTTATTTCTTAGCAATGCTGAGATAGCTCAATGAAAATGTCAATGTTCTGTGTGGGAGTGATGAAAAAAGACAAACTCAAGTTGTAACATTGTGGAATTCACTATCCATGGATGTAGGAATGATTATGAGCATGGATGGTTTAGAAAGGGAAGTAGACAAAATCATGGAGGAAAAGTTCGTTGATGGCTACTAGTCATGGTGGCTAAAGGAAACCGCCATATCAGTTCTAGAAGGCATCATCTTAGAAAGTCTTTGTCTTCTGTGTCCTGTTTGTTTGCCCTCCAGGACAACTGGTGGCCAATGTTTGCAACAGGATGTTGGAATAGGTGGATGACTGAAGGTGGACCATTGGACTGATCCAGCAGGTTTCTTCTTATGTTAATCCTCAGAAGATGTTCAGTATTCACATACCATATTTATTTGGGTTTGATAGGCTGGTTTCCTTACAGCTGATATTTAATAAATCTGCTTTACATGTCAAAGCACTTTTGAAACCACAGATGTCCCAAATAATCAAGTCCTAAGAAACATACATAAGAACATAAGAGAAGCCATGTTGGATCAGGCCAACGGCCCATCCAGTCCAACACTCTGTGTCACACAGTGGCAAAAAAATTTATATACACACACACACTGTGGCTAATAGCCACTGATGGACCTGTGCTCCATATTTTTATCTAAACCCCTCTTGAAGGTGGCTATACTTGTGGCCGCCACCACCTCCTGTGGCAGTGAATTCCACATGTTAATCACCCTTTGGGTGAAGAAGTACTTCCTTTTATCCATTTTAACCTGTCTGCTCAGCAATTTCATCGAATGCCCATGAGTTCTTGTATTGTGAGAAAGGGAGAAAAGTACCTCTTTCTCTACTTTCTCCATCCCATGCATTATCTTGTAAACCTCTATCATGTCACCCCGCAGTCAACGTTTCTCCAAGCTAAAGAGTCCCAAGCGTTTCAACCTTTCTTCATAGGGAAAGTGCTCCAGCCCTTTAATCATTCTAGTTGCCCTTCTCTGGACTTTCTCCAATGCTATAATATCCTTTTTGAGGTGCGGCGACCAGAACTGCACACAGTACTCCAAATGAGACCGCACCATCGATTTATACAGGGGCATTATGATACTGGCTGATTTGTTTTCAATTCCCTTCCTAATAATTCCCAGCATGGTGTTGGCCTTTTTTATTGCAAACGCACACTGTCTTGACATTTTCAGTGAGTTATCTACCACGACCCCAAGATCTCTCTCTTGGTCAGTCTCTGCCAGTTCACACCCCATCAACTTATATTTGTAGCTGGGATTCTTGGCCCCAATGTGCATTACTTTGCACTTGGCCACATTGAACCGCATCTGCCACGTTGATGCCCACTCACCCAGCCTCAACAGATCCCTTTGGAGTGTCTCACAATCCTCTCTGGTTCTCACCACCCTGAACAATTTAGTGTCATCCGCAAACTTGGCCACTTCACTGCTCACTCCCAACTCTAAATCATTTATGAACAAGTTAAAGAGCATGGGACCCAGTACTGAGCCCTGCGGCACCCCACTGCTTACCGTCCTCCACTGCGAAGACTGCCCATTTATACTCACTCTCTGCTTCCTATTACTCAGCCAGTTTTTGATCCACAAGAGGACCTGTCCTTTTACTCCATGACTCTCAAGCTTTCTAAGGAGCCTTTGATGAGGAACTTTATCAAAAGCTTTCTGGAAGTCAAGGTAAACAACATCTATCGGGTCTCCTTTGTCCACATGTTTGTTCACCCCCTCAAAGAAATGTAACAGGTTAGTGAGGCAAGATCTTCCCTTGCAGAACCCATGCTGAGTCTCCCTCCACCTGCAAGGGCTGTACCATTCATTTTATTGAAGGAAGTGTTTCCATTACCATGACTGGAATGTTTCAAGTGGTCATGAATATTAATGAAGCTTCCGACTAAGGTGATTATCTACAAGCAAAACTACAAGGTAAATTCACATGAGATTATATCCTTGCAAAACCTTTTTCAAATATATATTACAGAATTCCATATTTCTTTTTTTTATTTGAATTGCCCAGAAACCTGAAAAGAAAATGTGTAACCAGAGTAGAACATGTCCAAAGGTATAAAATCTGATTCTGTGCATAATTATGGAATGCATATATTGGCTCAAAGATTAAGTAAATTCTTCCACCATCACTAAACCCAAGAAATAAAGGTTTCCCGTTTCCTTTGAAACATGGTTACCATTTAGTCGTAATCAAAATCACATCAGGCAAAAAAAAAAAAAAGCTAAATAGTATAGAGGTATTTACTAATTCTCATTCATCAAAGTCATGGTAGGTGAATGTTAACTTGACAACTTAAAGAGAGCTTTATTTATGCTTGGCTGAAGTGTCTATTTGGTTTAATTATTGCCTTGATCACAGGCCAGGAATGAGAGTGCCCCATGCGCTGAAACCCTTGCCAAATGAATCATTGTGGGAAACATTAATTTACTGATGTGCATTTTCAGAGCGCTTAAGACTGCCAGTACTTCTTCATGTTAGATGTTAATGAAAGGCCCCTGAGAATGGGCCGAGGGCGCCTGATGCTGTAGCCCTGTTGGTGCTAAACTAGTACAGACCTGGTCAGGACCTGGATAGGAGGCTACCAGAAGTCCTGTGTAAACCGATTGGTTCTACAGGGAGAATTTGATATAAAGATTAGGAATAGGCACTTTGAAAAAAAATTGGTATTATTCAATTCAGATTTTGGAAATGGGCTGCATATTGATATTCCAGAATATTAGGGTCTCCGCCATACTGTTTCAGAATTCTGATTGAGTGTGTGTGTGAGAGGGGGTGGAATTCCAAATTTGGGGGTCTATTATTACCTATGAGGGGACTTTTTCTAAGATGCTGCAGTGGGTGTTTTCCAACCAAATGACACCAAGATTGCCAAAAACCTAGTATTGTCTTTCTGTTAAATGACCTCCAAGGTTCAAGCAAACTGGATCAAGGGGTCGAGTTCTATGGGCCCATGAACAAGGTGTTCCCAGGCATCCTGTGTGCTTCCATTGTTTTCTATGGGGAGAAAAATTCATGCTTTCTCCAGGTCAAAGAAGCCAATAGCCAACTACACAAGAGCAACCATGGGCCAAAAGCCTCCCAATGCAAAAAAGAACCAGCAAGTCCAGAGGCCCAATATCAAACCAAAGAATCCCTGCAGACCTACCAGCCACTATAGCAAGCCCAACAGAACCAATGTCAAACCAGAGAAGAAGATGATGATGATGAAGATGAAGATGAAAATAAAGAAGATGAACTGGCTGACACAGACATTGCAGACACTGACGTCAGTTCACCAAAGGAGTGCCTCAGAAAGTGAGAAAAAAGAGGTCTGGGGCCCCTCTCTGTGCAGTCTGCAGGCTATATCTTCATTGGCTCAGAGAAGCCTTAAGACAACCTGCAGCTGCTTACTCTTATAACACAGGGGCACCTAATAAAGTTGGTGGACAATAGGCTTAGGACAGGCAAAAGGAAGAACTTCATTACTCAATGTGGGAGGGACAACATTTGGATGGTTGGGAATCGTAGGACACATGTGGGGTTCCCCAGTAATTTCCACAGGACTATTTCAGGCTATGACAGTGGTGCAGGGGGAGGGTAGACTAAAGCTCCTTTTATGCATGTGCTGCAATCCTGACCCCAATCAGGTACTACATGCATGGAAACTGAGGAGAACCCACCACTCCCATGAGGCTCTGTTATGTCTGATGCAAGGTAGAGACACCAGACCCAACCTGAACACCCTGCAATATATGAATCGGCACCTTTCCAGTGCTAGGCATCAATACAAGCAGCATTTTCAAAACCTCTGATGTTGCCTTCTAACATTCCCTCATACCAGTTGTCTACTTTCTGTTTCCTTGACATACTCTGAGCATGTGCACAGAACACATGAAAAGGTTTGGATTCTATGGCTGTGATCACACACACTAAATAATGCACTTTCAATCCATTTTCCAATTGGATTTTGCTAGCCCACGCAGTAAAATCCAATTGGAAAGTGCATTGAAAGTCGATTGAAAGTGTATTATTTAGTGTGTGTGATCACAGCCTCTTATTGTTCTATTACTATTCTATTCCTTGTTCTTTTTTATAATACATGTTATCATTGGCCACCATCCAAGTTGGAACAGCAAATTGACCACCATTTAAAAAACAAAAACAAAAAATACCCCTCTCCTTTTTAAAAACTAGGAATAAGCAACTTGTTTAAGAGATCCTTAACAGGTCAGTAATGAAGCAGATCATTCTAACAAAGGCATCCGTTTAAAGCCAGAACCACCGTTTCCTGCAATTTGCATTAGGAGAAGGAAAACATTTAACAGTGGCTTGGATCCAGATTTCCACAAGCGGAACAGAGCTGGCGGGATGGATCTTAGCTGTTTTCTTCCTCTCAATCCCTGCACACACACACACACACACACACACACTTCAAAAAGACACTCCTGAAGGCTGGGAGACCATTGGGAAGAGCATGTAATGTCATGTGGGAGGCTGCAATAGGGAGGCTGAAATCTCAGTCCTGTCAGTTATTCACCCATCTGAGGATTTATTTTAAAACTTCCATGCCTGTGGAGTTTGTGCGGATGGAGGATGAGAAGAGAGGCACCTGATCCCCTCCCCCTTCTCATCGCAGCCCCGCATAGTGCGCTGCATTTTGATCATGCGGCTCCAGAACCACGGGAAGCATTACCAGGAGAAGCAAGAGCCTGCTGGGGAGAGAGCGGAGAGCAGGAACAGACCTTTACGGTGGGATCTGCTTAGGCTTTTCAGTTTGTGACCTTACAGCTTGCATTTAAAGAATGAGAGTGGTTTTTAGAACAAGAAAACCCCTGAGCAAAAAAAGGAGCGTCTTCCTTGAGCCACGAAAGACTGCAAGCAATAGGGCTTTTTTTGATCAGGAACGCACAGGAACACAGTTCCAGCTCGCTTGGCATCAGGGTGTGTGGCCTAATATGCAAAGGAATCCCTGCTGGGCTTTTTCTACCAAAAGCCCTATGTGAAACAACGGTGACATCAGGGGGTGTGGCCTAATATGAAAATGAGTTCCTGCTGGGTGTTTTCTACCAAAAAAAAGCCCTGGCAAAGTGCACCAAGGAGGTAAGAGGTAATTTAAGGACATCCTTACTTATTTAAGCTACGGAAGTTCTTAACCTTCTAGGCCTGAAAGCCTCTTCCGCTGATGACACAGGAAGCCATCTTTTTCCTGTTTTTTTTAAAGGAACAAACCTTTTCTGTGATGGTACTCAGCGATACTGAGCAACAGCACCTTTTTTGGGGGGGGGAGGGGGTGTCTTCCAAGTCCTGATCTTTATACACCATCCTGTCCCACTCTGCCAGAGAAAGAGAGAGTAGATTCTCAGGAACAGCCTAATATTATTTATTTATCTCATACAGATAGCTTAAAAAAAGAAGAACACGTCGCAATAAATCACTCTGAAACTGCGATTTAAATCTGAACTCCAAAATGAGCCATCAAAAATAATGCTTCAGTTTAAAAGTAGATGCTCTGGGGATTAGCAATGCTCGAGAGAATATTCACTAAGCATCCTGTTCAAGCCATATGATTGCTTTCCCCTGTGTTCTTTTTTTAAAGTCCAGTCATCCTGGTACCATTAGGGGGGGAAGTTACACTCTGGAAAGGCTCAAAATTGAGAAATCAAGATTATGAGGCATTTGGAAGGCTACTAAAGAACCTGGATGGGGTCCATCTAGTTAAGCATTGTAGAGTGGAGGAAAAGGTGATTTATTCGTGATTCCAGGGTGTAAAGCCAGAAAGGGTATGATATTAAACAGCTGAAAAGTTGATTTTAAATAAACACTGTCTTAGTATTCATCACTCACCAGTATTCCTCAGTTACTGAAGTATCACTATTGTGCAACATGCTTTTAATCTTTAGCCCCAGTGCAACGCTAGTCATGTGCAACTTGTCACCTAAGGAGCCTTCCTCTGACTGAAACAAATTCCACCACCAGAGGAAGAGCCATTTTTGTCAAGGAAAAGCTCTTTCAGCTGGAGGGAGGCTTCAAAAGCTACTGAGCAAAGTAGGTAGGATACTACAAGTAGGATACTAATTCCAGAGGGATAGTCGTGTTAGTCTACTGAGCATAAAATAACAGCAGGTCACTTTTAAGTCTTCAAAATTTATTAAGGCATAAGAATCTGTAAGCCGGAGCACAGTTTGTCAAATGCAGAAAGTGTTGTATTTGACTGGGAAAGAGATTGTAGAATCATAGAGTTCGAAGGAAACCCCAGGGTCATCTAGTCCACCCCCTTGCACAATGCAGGAATTTCACAAATACCACCCCCTAAGTTCACAGGATCAGCATTGCTGTCAGATGGCCATCTAGCCCCTGTTTAAAAACCTCCAAGGAAGGAGAGCCCACCATCTCCCAAGGAAGCCTGTTCCACTGAGGAACTGCTTTGACTATCAGGAACTTCTTCCTTATGTTAAGATGGAAACTCTTTTGATTTAATTTTAACCCATTGATTCTGTTCCTACCTTCTGGGGCAACTGAACCAATTCTGCACCATCCTCTATATGACAGCCCTTCAAGTACTTGAAGATGGTGATCATATCACCTCTCAGTTGACTCCTCTCCAGGCTAAACATACCCAGCTCCTTCAACCTTTCTTCATAGGACTTGATTAATAGATTATAGATTTACAATCAGAAGTACAAACAGGGAGAAGCGAGAGGCACATATATCTCAAAAGGCCCTCTTTTTCAGGACACAGGCAATGTTCCCTCTAAGCTGAAGTCTTGTGAACAAAAATTCTACCTTGTGAGCTACTGGCATTAAAGTTCTGAGCTCCTGGCATGAAAGTTGTGAGCTACTGCATTAATTAGCATGCTCTGGGGTCATCCTTCCTGAGCTAAGACAACAATGGGTGAGTTGGAGGCTCAAAATCTGTGCGCTAGCTCATGCTAACTCAGCTTATAGGGAACCCTGGACACAGGTGTGTGTGATATTACACTAAAGCTCAAGGGTTGATGAGATCAAGTCATATCAATAGATCATCTGGTCTCAGAATCTGTGTGGACCACTCCCAGTCATTAATAACATGGTATAGTAGCTACAGTTGTTGAACAAGGATTTGGGGAACAGGGACAGGCTGCAGTCACACCATTCATGTGCTTAACCACTGCTTCCCAGGTGCTCCTGGAAGTGCCTCACCGATTTGCCAATTTGCTACCACTTCGTATGTGGTAGCTTTTTGAGGCAGCAGGACGATGGGTAAAGATAGGGAGAGGGTAGGAGCAGGGCAGGATCCAGATGCGTGTGTTTGAATGCATTTTTTTGCTCCAGTCATGGGACGTCCCTGAGACAGTTTATACAGGCCATCTGGAGCCAGCCATACACACACAACCATCCCAAGTCTCTACTGCAGCTAAGTCTGAGAGCATCAAATTTGCACAGGGATTCCCTCCCAGCATTTTCATGCAGGGTCTCCCTCTGGGCTTCTGCTGAAGGACTCTCTTGTTTATGTTTATGGTCACATGTCCTGGGAGCTTGGAATTCTGCTCTGCTAGTGGCCATAGCTGGAGAGATGCCACCCTATCCATATTAGAAGCGACATTCAGACATCAAGGCCCAGATGTGCATTGCAGATAAGGATACCCATCTAGTTTGCATTCTGAGCCACTGACCACCAGCTATGTGTGGCTTTGCTCACTGTACCGGATTCCTCATCTGATGAAGTGTGCTTAGAGAGCACATGAAAGCTTACATTCTGAATAAAACTAAGTTGGCCTTAAAGGTGCAACTTGACTCCTATTTTGTTCATCTAGAAATGTGTTTGTGCTCACAGCAGCCACATATAAGGAAGGCTGTACCCAACCTTGGTTCCCTCTGCTGTGAACCCTAAGAACAACCTTGAAAAGCAAGACACTACTAAGGAAACAAATGATACAGTGTAATATTCCTGGCAATTCAAGTTGCCTCTCTCTGTTTACTGGATGTGTCATTTCCATGACACTCAAAACCTCAAATCCTCAGAGTACCCTCTTTCCTTAGCTCAGCTGGTATCCACTTTGTATCGAGCGCCATAGTTTAGCAGATGTTCACTTGCTAGGAAGACAGAATAAAATCTCTAAAATGTTAATGTGCATTTTTGATGTGGTATCCTCTGCACCAGCAGCCAACACTCACATTTTTAATGTGCTTCAGGCTCTTTCTGGAACTGTGAGTTTGTGTATTTCTGGTAAGTCTCTACCCCAAGGAGCGTAGAAAATAGCAATTGTTTGAGTAGGCTTCCCTTAAACAGGTGGAGGAGGGGAGGGAACTCTCAGTCACCAGCAGCACAATTAGGGAAGGCAGTTTGTGGATATAAGAAAATACATAAGAGAAGCCAAGTGGGATCAGGCCAATGGCCCATCCAGTCCAACACTCTGTGTCACACAGAGGCCAAAACCCAGCTGCCATCAGGAGGTTCACCAGTGGGAGCAGGATGCTCCTGGATGATCCCATGATGCCTTTGGGACATAGGTGGACCACGTGAAAAGTGGGTGGAGTCAGGATGAATAAAAGTGCTTGCTCAGAAGAGCATGCTTTCTCTCTCTTGCTCTTGGAGCTGGGCCTTGGGCGAGAAGACTGCTACGCTCCAGCCAGTAGCCCACAGCCATATTTGAAGATGTGGTTGGGCCTGGCTGGTTACAGGAAGCCTGAAGCAATGAGGTTTTCTTAGAACATTTTGTAACTTACTAAGCTTAGATTTGCCTGCTCTGCTTAAGTATCTGGTAGGACAAGTTTTAAACCAGGGACAGAAGGATGCGCTCAAACCCAACTTTTATTTGGTTCTGATTGCTGATCATGTGCTGTGCTAAGATTACACTTGTAAGAACCTTTTTTAAAAAATAAATATTTTACGACTCAGTGCTCGCACAGGGGACTACCTTTACCTTTAGAATTTTGGATGCTGGCAGTACAGGTCTATACCACATATTTCCTCAACCGCTTTAGCCTACACTGCTTTAAGAGGGGAGTCGTAGGAAGGGAGAAGGCATACAGTTGGCAGGGTTGTCAGTTCTTTAGGGGTCCCATGAAGGGCTTTGTTCTCTGTGGCATTCAGGTGCTGGGTAACAGATAGGGTTGCCAGGTCCAATTCAAGAAATATCTGGGGAATTTGTGGGTGGAGCCAGGAGCAAGGTTGTGACAAGCATAACTGAACTCCAAAGGGAGTTCTGGCCATCACATTTAAAGGGACCACACACCTTTTAAATGCCTTCTCTCCATTAGAAATAATGAAGGATAGGGGCACCTCGTTAGGGGGCTCATAGAATTAGACCCCCTAGTTCAATCTTTTTGAAACCTGGAGGGTATTTTTAGGATAGACATTGGATGCTATGCTGAAAATTTGGTGCCTCTACAGGCCCCTCCAGAGCCTCAGATATCCGTAGATCAATTCTTCATTATACCCTATGGCAGTAGCCCCCAACCTTTTTGGGTCCAGGGACTGGCAGGGTGGGGGCACCCACCCCCTCCTGCAGCGCCTCCTCCTCCCCCTCCTGCGCAGCCTTGCCCCCCCCCCCCTCCACAGCCTCACTGCCCCCTGTTTTCACCATTTAAAGGCTGGGGAAGGGGTCGTGAAGCACTTCTGAGGCTGAAACCGCGGCAGCAGCAGCAAGTGACCCACTGAAAGAGCGGCGCTGCCCTTGTTGATTGGGTTTTCCCAGCAATCAGCTGATCGGCAGGGGGGGGGTCAGCATGGGAAGTGCTTCATGGCCCCTTCCCCAGCCTTTAAATGGTGAAAACTGGGGGGAGGCGCTGTGGGAGGGGCAGCGAGGCTTCAGGGAGGCAGTGAGGTGTGGCCCTGTTGGAAACAGGCCATAGACTGATACCAATCCACTGCTCCGGGGTTGGGGACTCCTGACCTATGGGAATCGGTCTCCGCAGGGAATAATGGAGTGCCCAGCAGACATCCCACCCCCCGCTTTCTAATGACGCTGAAGCGGGGGGAGGTCCTCCAAACTGGGGGAGCCCCTGGCCCCACCTGGGGATTGGCAACCCTAGTAACAGAGGACCTTGAAGCCAGGCCTCAGAACTGGAAATGGGGATTGGGAGTCCTGTTCCTCTCAGTCAGGAATCCTAAATTGAGCAGGTGGTGGCAGCACACCCTAGTGTCAGGAAGCAGAATAGCACTGTCCAAAAGGGGCATAAGCCCAAGAAGGAGCTGACGGGACCAGGTCTGAAAGTCAAATTGGGCTGGTTCCATCACAACAAGTTATAAACAATGGGCTGGAACCAGTGATGCACAAGTGGAAACATACATTGACTTAGTGCAGTTCTGCTTGCATTACCTAGCGCTTCCTTTCATAGATATGATGGGGCACACAAATTTCTTGCAGGGTATCTTGTGCAAGCAGAAAAATAGTTTGGGATACACTATGTTTAACTTAGCATGAGGGTGTTTCCCCCACATTTCCACTTGCACAACGATCGTAGCTCATGAGGAAATCTTCTGGTGGATCCAGTGGATTTTATGTTGTCAAAGCAGCAAAGTACATTTTGGTTTGATAGGAAAGTTAGTACTGTATGTATTTTGATTTTCCCCCAAATTCTGTCTCTCCCCCCCCCCACACACACACACACCAAAATCTGAAAACAAGCTGTATTTTCCCATGGCTTCAACATTTCTGGAATTTTTTCATCTTGGCTTCTGCCTCTTGCTTGTGCTCTTCCAGTTGCTGTAAGCAGGACTTTTTTGGTAGAAAAAGCCCAGCAAGGACTCATTTGCATATTAGGCCACACACCCTGATGCCAAGCCAGCCGGAACTGTGTTCCTGTGTGTTCCTGCTCAAAACAAGCCCTGGTAGTAAGTGAGGAAACAAGGTCAGAAAAACAGCCAAGGTGTTTTCTAGACAAATAATTCGTTATATGATAAGTCTATTCTTATCTTGTTCCATTTGACACATCTGGGATAAAGGCTGCATGGCTAAATGATCCTCCCATAAACTAGCAGCAAGAGAATTTCTGGCAGAAAGCTAAGCTGACCCACTTCTCCCTTCATCTGGATCATCATTTCAGAAGAAAACACAGCTCCCTAAACAAAAGGTGCCAGTTTCCAGCTTCAGGTTCAGAAAATCATTATTGCTCTAATTTAAAAAAAATCAATATCTGCATGGTGGGGTTCAGGGGTGGAATTCTAGCAGAAGCTCCTTTGCATATTTGGCCACACACCCCTGATGTAGCCAATCCCTCAAGAGCTTACAAAAAAGAGCCTTGTAAGGTCTTGGAGCATTGGCTACATCTGGGGTGTGTGGCCTAATATGCAAAAGAGCTCCTGCTAGAATTCCACACCTGTTGGAGTTGATTAGGGACCACTAAGTGAATCAGTTTGCCACAGGATTTACTGAGTTTGTTCTGTTTGAGTCCAGTAGCAGCTTAAAGACCAACAAGAGTTAAAGTTCAGTTCCTCAGAGAGCTAATGTCCTCAAACATTTATACCCTGGACATCTTGTTCATCTTTAAGGCACTACTTGAATCTACCTCTTCTACGGCAGACCAACATGGCTACCCATCTGGAACGGAATTAGTTACGGAACTGTGATCGCCAGAGACAGTAATCCTGCTCATATGGTTGTTGTCACACATCTTGCTCATATTATCATTGTCACACATCCTGGAGTAAAGAGAGGGGAGTCCAGATTTTCCTTGTGATTACTGAGTCCCTTTCACTCATTTCAATCACTGGTTCAGTCTTTGAACAGACAAACCAACAATGGGCTGAAGTAAATTCAGGCTTTGTTCCACCAGCAGCTGATTGCATACACATGCGTGCCTCCAGTTCCCATCATTTCATGTCACCGATGGTTGCCAGCATATTGGGAAACTGATGCTAGAATGAAAACTTGTTTATCTTTAAGGTGCTAGGAGACTCCTGTTTGTTTTTGTCATAATAGACGTAGGCAATTCTAAGCAGAGTTACACTCACTATTAATGGGCTTCACAGGGTTGCATTGTGACATGACATGACTTCTTTTCTGACAGGGGAATCTTTAAGGTCCCCTAAAACTCTATTTTGTTTTGGACAGGTGAAGGTAGATTTTGAGGAAAAGAGGGAGCAGAGATAGTGGTGGTGGTGGTGGTGGTGGTGGTGGTGGTGATGATGATGATGATGATGATGATGATGATGATGATGATGATGATGATGATGATGATGATGATACTGGATTTATACCCCACCCTATACTCTGAATCTCAGAGTGGCTTACGATCTCCTTTATCTTCCTTCCCCACAACAGACACCCTGTGAGGTAAGTGGGGCTGACAGAGCTCTCCCATAAGCTACTCTTTCAAGGACAGCTCTGCAAGAGCTATGGCTGACCCAAGGCCATTCCAGCAGCTGCAAGTGGAGGAGTGGGGAATCAAATCCAGTTCTCTCAGATAAGAGTTCGTGCACTTAACCACTACACCAAACTGTGATAGGTTGCCAGCCTTAAGGCGCAGCCTGGAGATTTCATAGAACTACAATTTGGAGGATGGACTCTATGGCATTACACTATGCTGAAGTCCCTCCCCTCCCCAAACTCCATCCTCCCTAAGATTCACTTTCAAAATATCCACAAGTTGGTAACCTTTTCCTTCTGAAACTGCCATTTTTGTCAGGAAAACTGATCTCTGTAGTCTGGGAGAATTCCAGGCCCCACTGAAGATTGATCATAACCCTATTTAAAACACTGAGAAGGCCTGTTCAACAGGACCCATGCATGGGAAAGTGGGGGGGAATGGGCTCATTTTACTGGATTCTAGGGGTGGAGCAGAATGGCCGGGAAGCCCATTATCACAATACGGTCTATTTATATTGTTTGACAAATAAAAGAAAATGTTCCTTCATGACTCATGGGATAGGATCATCTTGCTCAGGAACGGGGAGGGGGGAATGCATTGTACAAATATGTACTGTACCCAAAGAAATGATGTATGACCATGCTCTGGAATGTGCTTCATCCTAGTGTATGATGTGGAGCACAGCTTGCTACTCTGAAATTGATCCCCAAACTGTTCCAAAGGCTTAGCCTAGACTTTGAACTGAGCATCCATCAAAAAGTTTACTTTAGGTTGGGGCCCAAGGGGGAAGCCCCACATGACCACCACACGGAATAGTATGCTGTTGCTAAGAAGGCAGACTGTAACTCCGCTTGGGGTTTTTCTTTTTTATATCAAATTTGTTATTCTTAGCTGGTAAACAGAATTTTTTTTTTTAATAAATATTGTCCGAAAATTAAACCTGCCTATACAGTTTCCAGCCAAGTGGTGGGTGGATTTCATAATTCAGTACTAAATATTTGGAAAGCCCTCTCATCCACCTTTCCTTTTCTCCACACCCCCCATTAGTCACCAGATTCAGACTGTGATGCAATTGTTAAGTCAAAAATGGAGAATTAGTGAAATTTCCCGTTTGTCAAAATAATCTCATACTGAAGCCAGAAATAAGAAGGGATTAAAATGATAAATGATAATTATAGAAGAAGTTAAAAAAATAGAATAAGCTCTGGCTTGTAATGCAACTTTTGGCTGATCAAGCACAAAACCCTGGCATTACCTCTGACTTTTCTTTCTCCATTCAATCTCCTCACAAGTCAGATCACTGTTTACAACAGGTGATTACAGACTGGCACTTTGGGCTGACGGCTGTGAAATCGACCCATAAAATCCTTCCACACACAAACATCTGCTGCCCATCCCTGTCTCATACTCACCCCGCCCTCTGGCCTCCGCTCAGTGGCAGCACCAACAATGTGGAATGCCCTCCCAGAGGCCATAAGGGCCTTGCAGGATCGCTCCCAATTTTGCAGGGCCTGTAAAACTGAATTGTTTTGACGGGCCTTTAATATCTAATAGGAGAGGACTGCCACTCTACACTGCTGAGCGACATCATTTATGAGGCATTATATTCACCACAATATCACTGTCAGAAGAAAGTTATGATCCCACCTATACTGAACTTTGAGTAGCAGCATGAAATGTATTTTAATTTTTAATTTTTTTATTGTTTTAAATTGTAATTTTAAATTGTGTTTTGATTGACTGTTAGCCACCTTGAGTCCACATGCAGATAGGGTGGGATAGATAAATAAATAAATGAAGTGAATTTCTGAGCCGACAGCCAGTCGCCCAGTCGGCATCTGGAAGCAACGGGGTGGATGTGAGGTGACTTGACTGTTTGAAAGCCCCAAGCTGCCCCAAGCCACTTCCTCCTCCCCCCCCCTTAAAAACTGTTGGGAACGCTTGAGCGCATGAGTGCTTGAGCGCTTAACTTGTTGGGGCTTAACTTGCTGGGGTTAAGAAAGAGCAATCTGGCTTCTGAGGCATCTTTGTGTCTGGAGGCGCCTGGCCGCCTGGCAGACGGATGCAGGCGCTTCACTGGGGAGCATGTGGAGGCTTCGGGAAGCCTCTTTTTGAGCCGGCCTGATTTGGAACACCTCCCAACTGCCCCAAACTGCCCATCTGTTATCACCCAACATGTCTCTTCCTTTCTGTCGCTTTAGCAAACTTCTGGCAGGTGCTTTGGCTCTGCTTGGTATTCAGAGGAACCCAGGTTCAATCCTCAGTGTCTCCAGTTAAAGGGATCAGGTAGCAGGTAACATGAAAGACCTCTACCTATGAATCCGAAGAGCTGCTGCCAGTCTGAGTAGACAATACTAATCTTGATGGATCAATGGTCTGATGCAACCTTCTCCTCTCTGGCCTTCCACAGTTACACTTTAGGCTCTTCCCTTCTGCTGCTTCCCTGTCATTGTTCTGATCATGTGACAGCCTCTCCCTATGTGACATCTCTACTCTGACTTCCTGTCACTTCCATAGCAGGTCACAGTTCAATTTCCTTACAGCTGTTTCTTTTTGCTCTCCTATCCCAATACATCCTCACCCAAGATCAGCCCTCCTCTAGCTATACCATCCTTAGTGCTTTGAGTTTCCTGTAGAGTTGCCAACCACCAGGTGATAAGCAAACAAATGAGTAACGTGGATGAGATGAAACCAATAAAGCCAAAAGCCTCTGTGTAGCAAAGTCTCAATACACACAAATTACGAAACCCATCAAATATTCTACTATAAATTGTGCAAATGATCAAGAATAGTTTATTCTACAGTATACTCCATATAAACAAGTGCATAGAAAACAACATCCACCATTCATATAACGAGGAACAGAGAATCCATATCTGTCCATCGGTAAGTCTTTTTGTCCCTGAAACCAGTCAATAACTTCTACACAAGTGGATCTCTGCTGTTGTGTGGTGAATATAGAAGTGAAGAGGGTCACTCCTATCAAATGCTTCAGATTCTTTCTCCTTCCTGCTTCCTGCTTATGCACAGAACCAGGGTCATGGCAGACAATAGCACAAATATTGTTATATTACTGAACTTCTTGCATGACTCCAAATTATGACCCACGAGTGACCTCACAGCTGGGTGGGAGACTTACTGTATTTTACTATTATGTTGTATAATTGCATCCTGGTTAATCAGAAGAAAATGGGAACAGGAACAATCATAGTAGAAACAGAATGAAAAATGACAGAAGTTCTAAAAATATTGTATATGATTTTAGGGCCACTTATTTTGTAGCCACGGTGATTATGCATGGGACATCGACAGTGTGAGCATATTTTGGGGGATTATATTGTTTCTAACCCGCTTTCCATCTATTCATAACTTATTACTAACCCTGTCCTCATTTCCTATTAATTGGTTAGCTGGTGAGGAGAGCTGATAAAGGCCAGGGCAAGGACCCAGGCTGCAATGTCTTTCTTTAGAGCTGGTCCAGACATCCGTATGGCCAGCTAATGAATCATGACAAACGACAAGAAAATCAGATCCAGACAATTTTAGCGTTCCTGGGCCAGTTGGCAGACTTGTGTTTATGTGTGTGTGTGTGTGTGTGTGTGTGTGTGTGCAAGCCAGAACTAAAGAGTTAATTGCCAGAGTTTTTGGAGGAGAAATCAGCACCATCTCTATCACTTAAAATCTATCATATTTTTATCCTTCCATCCCTCCAAGGAACTCACGGTGGAGTTCATTGTTGTGTCCTCATCCATTTTATACTCACAACAATCCTGTGAGGATGGTTAGGCTAAGGGTGCAGTGCCCAGGGGTTCCCTGAACCACCTCCCCAGTTCCTGGAGGGAGGCCAGTCTTCTAAGGGCTTATTGCCCGGGCACGTATATCTAAATGCTGCCACCAGACAAGGTTGTTTAAAGTCCACCCTACTTCCCGCCCCCCCAAGGGCTCATCAGTTTCCAGCTACCACAAAGCTGACAAGTAGGGCCAATAGGTACTAATGCCTTCCAAGCCACTGACACACAAACAGTTTAACAAAGGTTTGAAGAAAGTTTTGAAGAAAAAAACCAAGTGCCATCAAGAGGTCCACCAGTGGAAAGGCTTCTAGCCCCACTGGTGGACCTCTTGATGGCACTTGGTCTTTTTGGCCACTGGATGAGCCATTGGCCTGATCCAACATGGCTTCTCTTATGTTCTTTTGTTCTAACAAGGCAGGTAATCCCCAGCACAGTGTAAAAAGGAAAATAACAAAACTTAGCTAGCTATTACCTCAACCCTTGGGTTGATGACAAAAGATCTAACAAACCAGAGTCCTTCAGGGACTCCCTCCTGGGATGGTCCGGCCACACTCCAGGGTTTCAAAGTTGTTGAACTGACCCTCAAGTCACTGCCACTCCTTGCCTCAGCAAGTAGACAAGGGCACTAGATAGGTGAAAAAAACTTCTTTTTCTAACCACTGGCCTTTAATTGGCCATCAGGGACTAATCCCCTGAAGCTGGTGGCTCCACCCTGTGGCTACAGCAGAAGGGAGAAACCTGGGAAGACTTCAAGTCAATTTTAAAACTTCCCCCAAGCACTACAAAGGAAAATGCAAGTCATCCAGCTTGAAGATTGATAAATTATATAGATCTTGATTTGCCTAAGGTACCAACCACTATTTGACACAGAACTGATGTGTGCTTTAAGTTTATAACCCATAAGAACTCTGGGGTCATTCCCATTCACCAGTTTATCAGCTATCATTAAAGTTGTCAACTTTCAAGGGGTGGCTGGAAATCTCCTGGGATCAGGGCCGGCCCTAAACCACCTGGCATCCTAGGCAAGGCTAGCTTCTGGCACACCCCCTTCCACTGATCACATCACTGAATCATATGGGAGGGTGCCCAATGCGGCAACCCCAGAAGGCCAGCACCCTAGGCAATTGCCTAGTTTGCCTAGTGGCAGGGCCGGCCCTGTCTGGGATTACAACTAATTTCCAGGTGACAGAGGTCAGCTCACCTGGAGAAAATGAAAATAACAGAAAAACCACCGGAAGCAATGAAATTTACACAGAAATATGTATAAATAGTTTTAGTGCAAGCTTAAATGAAACTTAAACAAAACAAAACTAAGGAACACTGAGCTTTCAACATATGAATTTTTCCACACAGTCTTTCAGCAGCCCTGTAAATCGGCTTCCTTCATGTAGACTCAGTTGTGGGTGAACGCTTTTTTCCTCAGTGCCCGACTCCTAATGATGTGGAGAGAGTAAGGAAGGAACCGCTTATGAAAGAACTACTTACGTTTTCGATCACTTCGTCAGCCTCCTTCTCCCGACATTACACAGAGCCTCAGCTCAATTTTTTCAACGTGGGTCTACGCATGCTCTCATCAGTTGCTGCCGACCCATGTTGAAAAAATTGAGCTGAGGCTCTGTGTAATGTCGAGAGAAGGAGGCTGACAAAGTGATCGAAACCATGAGGAGTCCTCGTAAGTGGTTCCTTCCTTACTCTCTCCACATCTTTAGGAGTCAGGCGCTGAGGAAAAAAGCATTCACTCACAACTTAGTCTACATGAAGGAAGCCGATTTACAGGGCTGCTGAAAAACGGTGTGGGAAAATTCATATGTTGAAAGCTCAGTGTTCCTTAGTTTTGGTTTGTTTAAGTTTCATTTAAGCTTGCACTAAAACTATTTATACACATTTCTGCGTAAATTTCACTGCTTCTGGTGGTTTTTCTGTCATTTCCATTGATTACACCGGTTCCAGTTGTTTTGATCACCTGGAGAAAATGGCTGCTTTGGAAAGTGGACTCTATGGCATTATGCACCACCCAAGTCCCTCCCCCCCCCCCAAAACTCTGCCCTCTTCAACTCTACCCCAAAATCTCCAAGTGTTTCCCAATCCAGTGCTGGCATCCTTAGCTGTTGTTTGAAAAGTTTCAGGGAAAGAGCCGTTGCTTAGTGTAACCATAGAAACTGACTGGTTTAGCTTAGCAGAGGTAGAACAATTTATAGTTAGCAAAAGAAGGAAAGTCAGCTTGTTGTAGGGTTGCCATCCCAGCTCCTGGTTGGGAAATACCTGGAGATTTTGAGGGTAGAGCCTGAGGAGGGCAGAATTTGTGGAGGGAGCTCAGCATGGATGTAATGCCACAAAGTCCACCTTCCAAAGCAGCCATTTTCTCCAGGTGTTCTGATCTCTGTCACCTGGAGATCATTTGTAACAGTAGGAGATCTCCAGCCACCATCTGGAGGTTGTCAACCATAGCTTGTTTTGCTGGTGAACTGGATAAGACATTATGGGCTGTTATTATAACCTTTGCCTGCATCCGTTCTATGGGGCTAAATTAGGAATAAAACTTGCAAAACAAATAAATCTAAGCAGTTATTTAATGCAAAACTCTCCACCATATAGAACAATGCAACAAAGGCTTTGTATGACCAGTTATAAAACAGAAAACAGAACAAGCAAGTGAAAATCTCTTTGAGTTTAATTAAGTAAACAGTTTCTCATTTGCAAAGCTTGAGTTCCTCCAGTTCATTCCTCTTCCAGAAGTTCTGTTCCAACAAATTAGAGAACACAGCAACCAGACGACAACACACAGTTTGGAAGTCCTATAGCCCTACAAAAACAATGCAATTACAACAACACTAACATTTATACTAAATTTAATCCCTCCCCTACTAATTAACCTTTCACATGCATAATTTCCAATTACCCTATAAAAAGTGATACGAGCCCAGAGAATCTTATCCAGCTAACATACTCTCCCTCGGTTGCTAATAACTATTCACTGATTCCAACCCTGCTTGGCTAAACCACCTGATTCCTGCGTGTTACATTATCACCTTGTATAAGATAATTGGAAATTATGTATGGAAAGTAATTAGTAAAGGGGGGAAATTCAATTTAGCATAACCGGTATTACTGCTGTAATTATATTGTCATTTAGAAGTTATATCTGTCAAGCCACACATTTAGGTACTGTGACCTCCAATCTGTTGGGATTTAATTTATTTTGTCAAATGAGTGAAGTGGGAAAATCCCACACCTTGGTAGTTCAGAGGAAAAAATTGTCTTGGCTCACTATGAAGTTTTGCAAGCCTGCACAAGTGGTTTAATCGAACACAGAGGGGCTATCAGTTCCATGGATCTGTTATAGTCACATGTTTAGCTGTGTGAAAATGTATTGCTGCTTTCCATATAGTGGAGGATTTTGAGCTAAAGCAATTCTGCTTAAATGAATTTGTCTTGCAACTTTTATTCCGAATTTAGCCCTATAAAACTAGTCCTCAAGCACCTCTGTCTAGAATATCTCAGGTAGCAGAACTGGTCAAACCCTGTTCTTAAGAACTTGAAGAACCACAGCCTGTACTTCGAAACCAAAGGGTCTGAGTAAGCAAAAGTCAATTTTATACATGATGTGCCAAGTGTGTTTCTTCCACAGCCACTCTCTATGAATCCAGAGTGGTAAAAACAATGTGCCAGCTGGGACAAGTGGTCTTCTGTTGGCAAGTTTCCAGCTCCCTTATCCTCTACTGGAACAGAAACTCAAGCCCAATGTATGGATCATGAACAAAAAGGGACGCTTAACTGATTTTGTGGCAAAATGCTTGTCCACAGGGGTGGAATTCTAGCAGGAGCTCCTTTGTATATTAGGCCACACAGCCCTGATGTAGCCAGTTCTCCAAGAGCTAAAAAAACGTTCCCTGTAAGCTCTTGGAGGATTGGCTACATCAGGGGGTTGTGGCCTAATATGCGAAGGAGCTCCTGCTAGAATTCCACCCCTGCTTGCCCACAACATGAAGATCTTTGCCTTTGGGGAGAAGTTAGGAGGGAGAGATCTCCTCAGCGCTGCTCTTACAGTGGACCATCGTCACCTTCCAGACTTGTGAACTGGTTTTATTAAAATCTAGTTCCAGTTGTGGGCAACAAGTAGAGGGGCCAGGTCTTCCACTCTAGATCTCCTCGATGTCATGCCAATGTACATAATCATTTACCGAGTGAAATCGGAAGTGACATTATCACATCCAGGAGATGCTGTACAATTGACAATAGGTTTAACCATAGAGTTTTGGGAGAATATTAAAATGCTGGAAATGATGTCGTACATTGATGCAACACCAAGATGGCCATGTTTGTTCCACCACCAGCCTTTCAAGCAGTGGTACGGAAGTGGGTCACGGGCATGATGGGAAGTCTCCCACTGTATTCCACCCAGTCGTTCCCCACAATCAGAACCAGATTTCAATATGTAAATACACAAGTCTGGAAGGTGATAATGATCGGTGCAATGGAAAACTCTATACTTAAGCAGTTTTGACAGGTAGGCATTTTTATGAACCTGGCCAATCAAAGAATATCCCCATGTATAACATGGACAGGTGTACATTTTTGTTGCTGCAAGAACAAAAAGCTGCCACTATTAGTTCCTGTGTGTTGTCAGTTGGAATCCTTGTCTCTGAGCCTCAGCATGTTCAGGTCTTGTTTATGCAGCATGTAGAGAAACTTAAGTTTTTCTCCCTCCTCTGCCTGTTTTCCTTTCTCTCAAGCAGAGTGATTTTTTTTTTAAAGATCTTGTGACTGGACAGGAATGTCCCTTTAATAGAGGTTTAATATGTGGAAATATGTAGTTCTGTGGCATGGAGGTAAATAACTTAATCTGATAATTGCTGCGGATGAAACTGACGTGAATAGGGTTGCCAAGTCCAACCCCAGAAATATCTGGGGACTTTGGGGGTGCAGCCAGGAGACACTGGGGTGGAGCTAGGGGGGAAGGGGGAAACGGCGCCGGGGAGCGTGGTGAGCCGCCCTGCAGCTGCCGCCTCTTCTCCGCTCGCCGTGGCTGCTCCTCCGAGATGGGCCCAGGCTGAGCCCATCTCAGAAGAGCAGCCACGGCGAGCAGAGAAGAGGCGGCAGCGGCGCGGCGGCCTCGCCCGCTCTGCCTCTGGGGTGGAAGCGGAGGGGGGGTGGAGGCGGGCCGGGGGCGTGGCGAGCCGCAAGTCCAGGTCCTAGAAGGGCCTGGATTCACGGCTCGCCATGCTCCTGGCCTGCCTCGCCCTCCCCTTCTCTGGTTTTGCCTGCTCCTCCGAGATGGGCTCAGCCTGGGCCCATCTCGGAGGAGCAGCTGCGGTGGGCGGGGAGGGGGCAGCAGCGGCGCGGCGCCCAAGATCGGGCGGCTCGCCATGCTCCCCATCGCCGTTTCCCCCCCTCCCCCCGATTCTGTTTTTTGGGGGAGCGGGGGAAGAGGGTGGAAATCCTGGGGTCCCCCGCCAGTGCGGGAGGGTTGGAAAGCCTAGACGTGAAAGGGACAACAAGAAGGTCCATTTTAAAGGCTGGCAACTCTATCTGTGTAGGAAGATAGTATGAGTCTTCCCTTCCTCCCCTACTAGGACCAGGGCTATTTTTGAGCAGGAACGCACAGGAACACTTTTCTGGCTGGCTTGGCATCAGGGGGTGTGGCTTAATCAGCAAATGCATTCCTGCTGGGCTTTTACTACAAAAAAAGCCCTGACTAGGACATTTCTATGCCCAGCATGTGGCCGCCATGGACTCTGCAGGCTGTATGCACTAAAATAATGCAGGCCCTCTCATTGAGAATATTCAGAAGCTCAACCTTCCAAAGTCTCCAACTTCACTTCTTTTGAGAACATCCCAGCACAGAGCTCCTGTTGCAAGATACAGGGCCTTATCTTTTGAGCCTTTTTCAGAAGGTTTGGTGGCCCATTCTCAGTGCAGCTTCCCTCCTAACTACTGCTTTGCACTCAGTGGTAATGACAGAAGCTCAGCAGAGGCCTTTTCGTTGTTTGCCTCTGGAGAAAGCTGTCTGTTCACATTCATTCATGCAACTTCTCTTTCCTAAACAGAATAATAAATGCTATCGACCAGCTAGTTGGTCATCCACTGAGGTACATCTTTCGGGAGCTGGTAAGACAGGAACTGAAGAAGTCCTGTTCCTTTGAGTAACATTTGATCCATATTTTAAAGATCAAGTGCTTCTGCTGTTTTATCTGTGCCATTAGAAAGGAAGTCTTAAAACAAAAGATGGGTACCCACAAGTTGGGATGTGCTGCAGTTTCTTCTCTTGACTTAACCGTATGTGAAAGTTATTTGACCTTGATGCTGTGAGTTTTGTGATCAGATTCCAGATGAGAAGTCCAAGAACCAAAAGCCCTGTTCACATGGAATAGAGAAGTTAGAGAAATAAGTACTTTTCTCACTTTCTGACAATACAGAAACTTGTGGGCACTCAATGATATTGCTGAGCAGTCGAATTATAACAGATAAAAGAAAGTACTTCACCCAAAGGGTGATTAATACATGGAATTCACTGCCACAGGAGGTGGTGGCAGCTACAATCATAGATGGGGATTGGATAAACACATGGAGCAGAAGTCCATCATTGGCTGTTGGTATAGATGGTATAGATGCAACTCTCTGCCTGGGACACGTGATGCTCTTTATTCTTGGTGCTTGGAGGGGGAGCAGTGGGAGGGCTTCTAGTGTCCTGGCCCCACTGGTGGACCTGATGGTACCTGGGGTATTTTTTACCACTGTGTGATTGAGTGTTGGACTGAATGGGCCACTGGCCTGATCCAACATGGCTTCTCTTGTTCTTATCTCTTCTCCATATATATACAGAATGTATGTTTTTGGGGCAGGGAAGCAAGAACATGGTTGTGGGCTCTACCTCCCTACATTTGGCTGGAGGAAACTGAATGCAGACAATTGCACACACAGCTGAAACCCCTACCTTTGGCCAGGTTCCTGGTTGTGCAGACAAGAGCCTAAGGATATGCACTTGTGTGTATATGAAGGGCTCTCTGTTGAACATGTGGGTGTCAGGAACACATGAAACTGCCTTCTACTGAGTTAGACCATTGTTTTTATCAAGGACACTACTGCTTGCTCTGACTGGTATTGTCTCTTCAAGGTCTCAGCTCTTTCACTTTACCTGCTACCTGATTCTTTTTAACTGGAGATGTTCAGGATTGACCTTGGGACCTTTCGCATTCAAAGCAGATGTTCCACTATTCAGCTATATTCCCACACCCTTTATCAACTTGCTTTGGGGTCCAAAGGGAAATAGATGTTTCCAAAAAGTTACTGGTACACAGTATGGAGCCTTTTGACTCCAAGTCTGGAATCCGTTAATGCAGCCCAGAGTCCCAGACCAGCCCCAACTCCTGTTTTCCTTGAAGTTCCCATGGGGCATTATTTCACATCTAGTTCACTAGACCCTGTGACTCATTACTGATGGTTAGGAAAAAAATTAGGGGTGTGCGCAGGGCTGGCCCTGCCACTAGGCAAACTAGGTGAATGCCTAGGGTGCCGGCCTTCTGGGAGCACTGAATTGGGCACCCCCCACATGACTCAGTGACCTGGGCTATTCAGGTCAGGGGGCAATTTCAAGTTTTGTGCTTTTCATTTTCCCCACAATTCATCTGTTTTTGAAAACTGGTTATCAGTATGGAGGGGGGTGTCAGAAGTTAGTCTTGCCTAGGATGTCAGATAGTCTAGGACCGGCCCTGGGTGTGCATTCTGCACAAAATGAGCTCAAAAATACTTGGGGGATGTGTGTGTGTGCTTGTGTTGACAGCACCAGAAGCTATACTGCAAATTTGATGCCTCTGTCTCAAAAAACAGTCCCCACTAGGGTTGCCAGGTCCCTTGCAGCTTCCAGCACAATGACGTCACCCATAAAGTTTTCTCTCCCAAATTGCTAGAGCGTCCAGGAAAACCAAAGAATTTTTCCAGAAACACCTAGAGCGGCTGGCGCGCGGCATCACCGGCACAATGATGTCACTTCCAGGCAACATCATTGCGCTGGCGACGTCAGGGGAGGTTCCCCCCACTGGCCCAATGTGGGCTGGTGAGTTGGGAACCTCTAAAGCAGGAGAACCCCCACCTGGCCCAGGGGCTTGGCAGCCCTAGCCCCCACCAAGCCTCAGTTACCCCCAGATCAATTATCCATTATAGCCTATAGAGACCATTTACTATAATGGTCCCCATAGGGTGTAATGGAGCTGGGGGGAAATGGCAAACCTGTATATTTCCCAAATTTGAATACCATACCAGTACTGGGATTCAGAAATATTGGGAAATACCATTTTGGGTGGGTGGGGTAAAATATACCCGAATCTGAAAAATACCATTTTGCAGACCCCTAAAAAGAATGGAAAAGAGATAAAGATGAAGAGTTCTCCTACCATGGTTCTCTTTTTCAAGGTTTCAGAGGAGATTACGCTCAAGTGCATCTACAGATTTGAGAGCACTCAAAACTCAAGTGCTTCCTACTGAGTGCTTTTCACATGCTGCTTGTTATGGTAGGAAGAGGGAAATGGTACCTTTCCTCACTGGGAAACTCTCTCAGATCAAGGGTTCCCCGGAAAGTGCTCTGAAGACCAGCTGTCTCCACTCAGGACTTCCTGAGAACATCTGGACTAATCAGCTGAGAAAGTAGTCTATAGCCAACACAGTAGCACCGGTGCAGTCTAGCACATGAGGAAAAGATTAAGAGAAATATTCCAGAGAAATAAATTGTAATCAGAGAACCCCCCCCCCCAAATGTCTTTAAATTTTTAAAATAAGTTTTACTATAAAAGAGTAGGAAAAAAGATGGTTAGATTCCAGAAAGTGTGGGAAAGGGCAAAAAACACAATATAGGGAAAGGCACACAGCAACAGAGCCAAAATAGCAATAACAGCGACGTTTTCAAATGAAAAATTCAGTTGAACCAACTAAGCTAAACACACATTACCAATGCTGTAGCAAGTTCCTCAGAGCATGTGCAGAGTTCCTTGCAGTAACAAGAAGTTAAATTAGTCCTTAACCCCCATCCAACTTCCTGTGGACCCAGTGTCTACTGAAGACTAAAAAATGCAGTGTTGGATCCAACCCCCTCCCTCTTAATCCCTAAGTACAGATATAACAGAAACAAGTTGTCATTATTCAGTGGTGAGCAAAAAACACTTTGTACAAGCCTTGAGGCATTCTTTTGCACCTAGTTACTTCACAGGCCACAAGTCCAAGTCCTGTGCTGAAGCACAGGTTTTGGAACACCTGTCTGATGAGCTGTGGCTCAGGCTTGGAAGGACAAAAGAAACGAACAAAAAAGAGTCTAATTGCAATACTGGATGTATTCTCATAGGGAAAATGTGTTGCATTTGAAAGCGACACAGTGGCAAACAGCATCCAATACTTTGTCTTGTTCAATTTCTTCTCTGAGACTGTTATTTATTTTATTTTATTTAGTAAATTTATATTCCACTCTTTCCCATGATGGGCTCACACATTGCTTGCTGACACTAAGGTTGCAATCACCAGGTCTTTTTTGTAGCAGGAACTCCTTTGCCTATTAAGCCACACACCCCTGATGTAGCCAATCCTCTAAGAGCTGACAGGGCTCTTAGTACAGGGCCTATTGTAAGCTCCAGGAGGATTGGCTACTTCAGGGGTGTGTAGTCTAATATACAAAGGAGTTCCTGCTGCAAAAAAAGCCCTGGCTATCACATAAGAGATTTGGCTGACGTAGCCACACCTTCCCTCTGGATTTAATGTGTGTGATCACACATGCACATCTGCCCCTGAGTCCTGCCTGTCCTTACCTCAGTTTAGGACAGACTGGGACTGGATTAAATAGTCTCTCTAAAGTACATGCAGAACACATTTCCTGGCTGTCTGAACAGCTGGGGCACTTGAAGCATGTCTGAATGCTGCTCTTGTGTGTGTGTGGCCCATGTCTCTCCTGGCAGCAGGGTTGTGTGATTGCCGCAGCATATATCAAAGAGCACCGGCTTTTTCAAAGCCAGGATACTGCTGCACCAAATTCCCAGGCTGCATTTTGGCATCTAGTAGTAAGCAATCAAGGAAACTTTTCTAAGTCTTGTTGCCAGACGGGATGATTGGAAAATTCATCCAGGTTCAAAATCTCAGTTTGCTGTGAAAGCTCGCTGGGAGACCTTGGGCCATTTTATAGCTCCATGTTACAGCTGACTGAGTGCCTCCCACAACAGCTATTCTGTGGTTGTGCTTGACATCCTGTATCTGAATTCCAAAGGTGTCCACAGACTCATAAATGTTGGAGACTCGTAGCCTAGTTATTGCAGTGCAGAATGTAAATGAGTCACAGAGCAATTGCTTTGCAACCTGAATGCCGGATCATTGAAACCTAAACATTTCATTTTATTTTCTCCAGAAGTAAATCTGAAGCTGCTTACTCTTGTGCCATCTAGTTCAGTATTGTCTACTTTGACTGGCAGACACTTTCCAGAGTCTCTGGTAACAGCTGTCGACTGTGAACCATTCATGAAGATGCCAGGAATTCAACCTGAACTTTCAGTAGGCAAAGCATTTGCTTTACCCCAGGGAAAAATGGAGAGCATGAAATGAAATGGAGAGTCTTATTGTCAGGATTAACAGGCTAAAGAGTGCAAAATACATTGTGTATTGAAAGCATAAAAATGACATAATAATTAAAAAGTGAATGTCTATTAAATTCCCCTTCAACTAGTAGATTGCCGTGTGCGGTGCAGTGACTTTGAGTTTATTTATTTATTTGATTTATATCAAAGTTCTGCAAAGTGTTATGAACTGACCTCTGTTTTAAACTCATGTGCTCAAGGGATTATAAATGAAGAAAAGCTTGAACTTTGGAGCAAACCATCTCTGCAGTCATTGATGGTGAATTGAGTCCAAGCACTTGTGAATGAGGCAAGGTTGCAAACATGATCATGCCTTTTCCCCCAGTATTGGAAACAGCGTCATAAACCTCATGTGCTGGAAACCTGCTCCCCTACCAATGATTGGGAGCTGAGGTACATATTGCTCCACAGGACTCCACAAGAATGCAGTTCCAGCTGGCTTGGCATCAGGGGGTGTGGCCTAATATGCAAATGAGTTCCTGCTGGGCTTTTTCTACAAAAAAGCCCTGTTGCTCCAAATCAATATGCCATGCAACACTGGAGAGTGAAGGGGGAAATGGCTGAAGTCACACCACCACTCACTCATTGTAACACAAGCAGAGCAAATTCTCCAATATGAGGAGCAATCAAAGGGGTCATGGTGGGAAGGGCATTTATCCTGTTCCTCCTTTTTTTGCAGGAGCCCCTCAGTGCCCCATGGGATGTTCCCTGGAGAAGTGGCATAGAAATTGTCTAAACAATAAAATAAACCAGCATTGTTCTGGAGCACGGATCCCCACATGAACTGAGCTTGTGAGCACCTTTGGAATTCTGACACTGGATGGTGGGCATGACCACAATATGGCTACCATGGCAGGCGGAGCCAACCACAAAATCTCAGGGACTGAGGTTGTGCATAACTTAAATAGTAATTCCCATGGCTTTTTTATATATATATAACAGAACTCCTTTGCATATCAGGCCACACACCCCTGATGTAGCCAATCCTCCAAGAGTTTACAGGGCTCTTCTTACAGGGCTTCCTGTAAGCTCCAGGAGGATTGGCTCCATCAGGGGTGTGTGACCTAATATACAAATGAGTTCCTGCTACAAAAAAACAGCCCTGGTAACTCCTCAACATTTCAGACAGAAGCTCTGTTTAAAAATGAACATATAGTTAAAAATACATTCTTGCATGTGTATAGCTTGTCTTCAGTCATACAGTGAAGATCTGTTGTGGCAGCTCCTGCCAAAGCAACTTTTTAAAACTGCGCACCCGATCAGACTTCCAGTGGCCAATCAGAAGTTCTGCTGGGCAAAAGTCCCATATGGCCCCATCCACTTCCTAAACAGAATTAGCAGGCACTACGTTGGACAACCCTGCTCCAGAGAATCCCCCCAAACCTCAGCAGTAGCCATGGGGGGATCAGAATCAGAGACCTCCTGGGAGGAAGGGAAGATAGAAAAGACCAATGCTTGCAAACTCACTGCATTCACATGCACGTGTATCCTACCCACTGTGTCTAACAACGTTCTCAAAGCAATCCAGTGCCAAGAGGGACTCCTCAAAGCTGTGAGAACAGCGTCATAAACCCAGGGCTTTTTTTTGAGCAGGAACGCACAGGAACGCAGTTCCAGCTGGCTGGGCATCATGGGGTGTGGCTTAATATACAAATGAATTCCTGCTGAGCTTTTGCTACAAAAAAGTCCTATGTGAAACCATGGTGATATCATGGGGTGTGGCCTAAGACGCAAATGAGTTCCTGCTGGGCTTTTTCTACCAAAAAAGCCCTTCATAAACCCCTCATGTACTGGAAACCTGAAAAGATGCTGGCTGAATTTAACAGCTGTCTAAACCATTCATAGGCATTTTTTTGCTTGGCTTCCCCCCCTCACCCCCCCCCCGGCCACCTCATTTCATTCTGCTCAGAATAATAACTATTATCATGTCATATCCTGCTGGCTGCCACAAAATTAAAACACTGCTTGCCAGTCTCAACGGAGAATTGCCTGCCAGGGTTTAAGAACATTGCAACTTAATCGCTTATTCTGAATTCCCTTGGAAATATTCTCCTTCTCTCTGTTTTGAACTCTTCATGATTGTCATTCTTCAAGAATATACCGGTATTAGTTTCATATCTGAAGCATTCACTCACTTCCTTCTGTACCTCACCCCTGTATCTTTTTTAATGTGACTACTTTTTTTTTTATCGTACCAGAAGCATAAAAAGGAAGGGAATATTCTTCTTCCTCAGTTTAGATTTAAATAGCACTCAATTTGGCTGTGATGGTGGGCACATTGCCTGAAGGCCAAATCCAGTTTGTACGGTGATTTTTGTCTGGAACCAGGACACTTGCTGGAAATTAAATCACACTTTCTGTTTGTTAAAAGGGTTGATTCTACCCCTGAGGGTTTCATGGAAACTATGAAAAAAGGAACTGGGTTGTCCATCAGGAAAGGGAAGACAGATAAAATCATCCTAATATGTATTTGCTTGGACCTTATGGAGCATTTCTGTGGGTGGGAATATTTCTGTATGTATTTTGTATTTTTTAAAATTTATATCCTGCTTTTCTACACAGTGGGGACTCAAAGCAGCTTGAAGCATTGTTCTCCCTTCTCCATTTTATCACAACAGACCTAGGCTAAGAGTCTGTGACAGGCCCAAGCTCACCCAGTGAGCTTCCATGGTAGAAGTTAGGATTTGAGCCCGGGTCGCCCAGAGTCCTAGACCACCATTCTGTCATCTACACCATACTGGCTCTCTGCAGAGAATGACTACAGAGAGCCATTTTGGTGTAATGGTTAACTGTGCGAACTCTTAACTGGGTATGATTCCCCCACTCCTCCACATGCACCTGCTTGAGTGACCTTGAGTCAGTTATAACTCCCTCAGAGTTTTCCTGCTCAAGAGCAGTTCTTGGAATGCTCTCTCAACTCCACCTACCTCACATCATAGGTTGTTTGCTGCAGGGAGGGAAAGGAGAATGTAATGCTCTGAGACTCCTTTGGGTTGTGAAGGGTGGGCTATAAATCCAATACCTCCTCCTCCTCCTGCTTCTTCTTCCCTCAGTCATCTGGCAGTGTCCCAAAATGCCACCTCCCTGAAGCAGCATTTCAAGGGCATTTTGAGTTGCAGCTTGAGGTAGAAGATGAGAAAATTGCTTTTCCATCTGTGGAAGTACTGTGCTGGACCATGTCATTGTCACTGTCTTCTGTATGTTATCCAGTTTAGTGGCACATATCTTATCACTTGCCCTGACCTGGATGGCCCAGGTTACCTTCTTCCAGTCTAAGGGGCCTTCCTCTAGTTCAAGTGTCTTTTCTTCTTCATCTTCAGATGGAGAAGACAGATGGTCCCAGGCAGCAAGTGTCATTTTAAATAATGACAGGTATTTTAGTATTTCATTTGGTTTTACCCTAAACTAGATTTGCTTTGCCACTGGTGCTCAGAAATATCTCCAGATTTAAAGCAGGGGGAATTTATTTACTGGGTGCAATCATTAACTATGTATGTGCTGAACATCAAGCAATATTGCTTGCTTGGAGAATTCCCCCTCTGACATGGCGGGGGGTGGGGGATGACACTGATGGCCCAATGGCTTGTTTAAAGTCTTTGTGCTGGATACTCCTTTCTCCATTAAACTGAGCAATTCTGTTGAATTCATCTGTATCAATTCAGTGTAAAATAAATCCAGTGAAGAGGTAAACCAGGCCCTGTTAACATACAATCCTTACTCTTAAAGGAATTCTGTTTTCTAGACACCACGATGGGCACGAATCTCAGCTTGGCCAAGCTGGTCTCTCTTCCCAATCTACTTTGGTTCTCACCATCCTGAACCTTTTGGTGTCATCTGAAAACGTGGCCACTTCACTGGTCTCCCCCTGATGCCAGTAGACAGTCTAACATTTTGATTGATTCAGATAATATTCCTAAATGTGTGCTGCATCAAAAGGCAAATGAAAGTAATTCATATTGTTCCACTGTGCTAGAGCATTCTAATCTAGTAAACATTTTATTCAAAATACATTTATCTATCTGCCTTTCTTCCAAGGATCTTAGAACTCCAGGCCTTTCAGGAAGTATGATCCTTTGAGGATATTAATTTTTATTCTGCCTTCTTCTGATGGCCTCACACATCTGTCATCCCCAGTGTGGTTCCTGCGGATGATATTGTGTCCATCAATTTGTCTTCTGGTACCCACTTGCTTCCTCTTCCAAAACATTTCTTCTCCCAAGCAAATGGCCAGTCCCAGCTATCTTCCTCTTTGTTGAAGAAGAGGGCACCTTAAAATAGCCCTCTTGTAGGAGGATGCTTGGCTTGGAAAGTCCCAACGATTTGTGGAACCTCCCAACATTTTGTGATGGGAACCAGCCTCTATAGCAGCCATTTTATTACGGCTTCATTAGTGCGCCTTAAAATTCCCAAACCACCAACATGATAACCAAGACTGGGGACTCCTGGAATACATAGTTATCCTCTTCCCTTGTGGTTTATCTTTACAACTACCTTGAAAGATAGATAAGAGTGAGTGGCCTGTACCAAACCACACATTCCAAGGACTTAAGGTCATTTAACTCTTCTTAAGAATGGATACAAAAGTACTCTAATTCTTTCTTCCCCTGAAAACCCATCTTTTGCCATCTATGCTGTTCCTGTTTTAGCAAAAATACATAATTTACATGTGAGAGCAGATAATAAATAAAACATGAGAAAGTTTATGGAATCTTAGAGTTCAGCAAAATTCTCACAGGGGGTTTGAACAATGGAGCCCAGAAGCAAGTATGGGAGGAGGGTGGGGCTTAAGGAAGAAGGAGCACAATAAAATTTAGAGGTTCTGGAGTTCTGCTCCTGTGAGCTCCTGCCCAAAATTAGGCCTGCTTGTACTAAATTGAAACCATCCTGAAAAACCTAGTTATTGTCTAAATCATTTAATAATTTCAAATGTAAGAGCAAATAGTACTACAGCATTGTTACAGTATTTAAGGTGAGTTCTCCCCACAACAGGCACCTTGTGAGGAAGGTGTGGCTGAGAGAGTTCTGACAGAACTGTGACTGGCCGAAGTTACCCAGTGGAGGAGGAGTGGGGAATCAAGCCCAGTTCACCAGATTAGAGTTCACTGTTCTTAACCACTATACTGCATTGGTTAGTGAATTCACTGCCTGGTAATAATGGTGTGGAAAAGGGACAGGGAAGATGTGATATGGTGTCAGAAAGTAAAAGTGAAAATCAGCAAAAAAACATATTGCAGATGCATACCACTGCTGATGTCACTGAATGGTAAGAGGGGGTGGAAGCATGATCAGAACAGAATAACCCTAAGCTCAGAAATCCAGGTGGTAAATGGTTAAGATGACACAACACTGAAATGTGGATGGTCTGTTATAATCCCTGCATGCTGCTAATGTTGGGCCAGTATTGCCCGTTTTGCTAGGATTGCCAAGTCCAATTCAAGAAATATCTAGGGACTTTGGGGATGGAGCCAGGAGCAAGGCTGTGACAAGCATAACTGAACTCCAAAGGGAGTTCTGGCCATCACATTTAAAGGAACCACACTTCTTTTAAATGCCTTCCCTCCACTGGAAATAATGGATAGGGGCACCTTCTTTTGTGGCTCATAGAATTGGACCCCCTAGTCTAATCTTTTTGAAACTTGGAGAGTGTTTTGAGGAGAGACACCAAATGCTATACTGAAAATTTGATGCCTCTACCTCAAACAACAGCCCCCACAGAGTCCCAGACTGTTATACCCTACAGGAATCAGTCTCCATAGGGAATAATGGAATGTGCAGCAAGCATTTCCCTCCTCCCACCCCGGGCTTTCCAATGACTCTGAAGGGGGGGGAAGGACCTTCAAACCGGGGGATCCCCTGCCCTCACCTGGGGATTGGCAACCCTACGTCTTGCAGAGAACTGCCCTACTGTGGAACGAACTTGGCTGCCATTAAGAATCACACATGTCCTCTCTCTGGGCACATTGACCTTGGTTATAGTGAGCCTGTGTTCTGTAACAGTTTACAACATAAGGCGAGACATCTATAAAATAATAATAAACCCACATAGTTGCCTGCAGGACTACTCCCTCCCTCCTTATTTTTCCATCTCAGTTTGAGACAATTTATGCCACCCACATCTTCTGTTTCTCTCACAATGTCACGTTTAGCCTAATACATCCTCGACTCCTCATATAAGACTCCACCACAGTTCTGTTTAAATTCGTTATTTAACATTATTGAATAATGAAGGAAGACAGTTTTTACTTGTTCACAAGGAACAACCTCTGCCTTGGCATTTAGTCGTTCATTCATTTTCATTGTTATTATTTCATTATTATCCCCAAAGAAGGATTCAGTAGAAGGAGAAATGAGTGATGTAGAAATAGGGGTGATGGGAAAAGTTTCTTAAGAAAGGTTCTCCCTTAAAAACTGATTTTGCCCTCTGATTAGAGCTGCCTGGTCAACCCTGACCACAAGTGAGGGGTGACGGGGTAGGGTTGCCAGATCATAGAATCACTGAGTTGGAAGGGACCTCCAGGGTCATTGTCCAGCCCCCTGCACAATGCAGGAAACTCACAAATCCCTCCCCCTAAACTCACAGGATCGCCATTCTCCTGGATAGACACGCTGGAACGGGTCCAGAGGAGGGCGACAAAGATGGTGAGAGACCAAGTCCTATGAGAAAAGGTTGAAGGAGCTGGGAATGTTTAGCCTGGAGAGGAGGCGGCTGAGAGGTGATATGATCACCATCTTCAAGTACTTGAAGGGCTGTCATCTAGAGGATGGTGTGGAATTGTTTTCTGTGGCTCCAGAAGGTAGGACCAGAACCTATGGGTTGAAATTAAATCAGAAGAGTTTCCGGCTCAACATTAGGAAGAACTTCCTGACCGTTAGAGCGATTCCTCAGTGGAACAGGCTTCCTCAAGAGGCTCTCCTTCTTTGGAGGCTTTTAAACAGAGGCTAGATGGAGAGCCAGTTTGGTGTAGTGGTTAAGTGTGCCGACTCTTATCTGAGAGAACTGGGTTTGATTCCCCATTCCTCCACTTGCACCTGCTAGCATGGCCTTGGGTCAGTCATAGCTCTGGCAGAGGTTGTCCTTGAAAGGGCAGCTGCTGTGAGAGCCCTCTCCAGCCCCACCCACCCCAGGATGTCTGTTGTGGGGGAGGAAGGTAAAGGAGATTAATAAGAACATAAGAACATAAGAGAAGCCATGTTAGATCAGGCCAATGGCCCATCCAGTCCAACATTCTGTGTCACACAGCGGCCAAATATATATATATATATATATATACACACACACACACACACACTGTGGCTAATAGCCACTGATGGACCTCTGCTCCATATTTTTATCTAACCCCTTCTTGAAGGTGGCTATGCTTGTGGACGCCACCACCTCCTGTGGCAGTGAATTCCACATGTTAATCACCCTTTGGGTGAAAAAGTACTTCCTTTTATCCGTTTTAACCTGTCTGCTCAGCAATTTCATCGAATGCCCACGAGTTCTTGTATTGTGAGAAAGGGAGAAAAGATTGTGAGCTGCTCTGAGACTCTTCATAGTGGAGGGTGGGATATAAATCCAATATCTTCTTCATCTTCATCTGACAGCAATGAAGATCCTGTGAATTTAGGGGGAAGTGTTTGTGAGTTTCCTGCATTGTGCAGGGGGTTGGGCTAGATGACCCTAGAGGTCCCTTCCAACTCTATGATTCTATGAATGGAGCCTGGGGAGGACAGGAACCTTGGTGGGGTACAATGCCATAGAGCCTGCCCTCCAAAGCATCCATTCTTTCCAAGGCAGCAGATCTCTGCAGTCTGGGATTGAGCTGTAATTCCAGGTGATCCCCAGGTCCCATCTGGAGGCTGGCATCCCTAGCTCTGTTATGTGCGAAACAAAAGAAGACACAGAATCCATTTGCAGCAGCTCCTGCCAGGTAGATTTTTAAAATACATGAAAACGATATGAAAAACCTAGATGGCATATCTAATGCTGTCATCCACCATTGTTTTATTATTTATATTCAGCAGCTCACAAAGTGTGGTGGGAAAATTCCACTCCCTCCTGACCAAGTCAGTTCGTTTTATTTATAAGCTGCCTTTCATGCTAATGACTGTCATTCTCCCTCTCTGCAACACAATCT